>NW_028234404.1:4789292-4794292 GCF_977035675.1 Penaeus japonicus
GTCCTGCTCTTGCTTGCTAGTTTCTCAATGCACCAGTTATGACACGGCAAGCTTCGTTTAGGATTGGATCGATTTTGTTGGCAAGTGAGGATCGAGACCACACTGGGGCACAGTATTCTGCTGTAGAATAGCACAGAGCCATGGCAGGTGTCCTTAAGGTCTTAGGGTTTGTCTGCTGTCCACATATGCCGGATCCAAGAGTCATAGTTATCTGAAGTTGGAGCAATGGTATTTGTCCCTATTTCCATCTCTTCCATAAATGATGCCCATTTTTTTGTTCTTTATTTATTCATTTTTTACAATCGGTTGTGTATTTACCTCCACTGGGCGGTGTTGGGATCTGGGGATGCGATCCAGAACATTTCTCTGAAACACGTGCCTCCTGTTGCTTGATATGAAGACCAAGTCCGGGTTATATCCTCTCCTCCAACGGGCACTGGGGAAGGTGGGAGGATCTTTGCTCTCATATAGGAGTGTTAGGTCATTATTGATTGCCCACATGATGACATTTTCACCATTTTGGTCGTCTTCTTTATATCCCCATTGGGTACTGTGGCTGTTGAAGTCCCCAATTTCCAAGTGGGTCTTGTGGGATACATCGAAGTCTGATGGCCGTCGGAACTCCGCATTCGGTGGTTTGTATACCGATATTATTGCAAGATGATCAATTTCCAGTTTTAGAAGTTCCATTTCCCCAGCTTGGATTCGTTCAGTACTTAGAACATTTACTGGGTCCTTGATAAAAATAGCACTTCCATGAATGGTGCTAGATGCTGAGATCACCAAACGCATTCCTGGAACTTTCGGTGGATTGTGGAGTTCTCGGTGGGTCTCGAGTGAGGCCAGCAGTTCTCCTTTGCTGACAGAAAACCCCTCCACATTATGGGAGATGATTTTTACGTCTTTTCGGGGCATTGTGGTTTTGTATCAGGACCGAGGGTTTATCCTTTTACCACCCTTCAACTCACACAGGATTCCACTCTGGTGTGTTGTGTTAGGATTGGTTCTCCAAGTTTAGGGAACCTGGATATGCAGGGTCACGACGTGCACGTTCCTAGCTTGACCCTTTCAGGACGTGAATGGAACGGAATGGTGAATGGAGAGTAAAGGGAAATGAAGAGATAACGATGAGGATGTTATTGATTATGGTGATAATAGTAATGATAGTGATAACGATGATGATAATAATGATGATGGTAATGATTATGATAAAAATGGTATTGATGATGATAATAATGATGATGATAATAACAATAATAATAGTAATGATGAAAAAAGATGATAATGATATCAATGATAATAATACAATTGTAATACTATTGTAATGCTATTATTCACCTGCACATTTGTTCTCAAGTATTTTGGAAAAGATTTCTCAGTCAGTTTTGCTTTATAGCCATATAATCATTGGCATTGTCAGGCACGATGACTAAGTGTCCGGCCTTGACCTCCGCTGCCTTCTACAGGAAGGTGCCGCCCTTGAGGACGTGTTTCCGCAAGCGGGAAGACACCCTGTGGCTGTGCGAGATGGAGGAGGAGGCCGTCGACTTCCAGGTGAGACGGTCTTACGTGATGTGATTAATGGTGTTCACAGCCAGTGTAGTCCTGCGGGAGCATTTCTTTCCAAAAACGCTAAGGGTTGCACACCACCCAGGTCGTGGAGGACGCGGACCCCGAGCGATTGATGGAGCAGATGATGGGCCAGGGCTACGCCTCCCACGACGGCCCCCTGTGGCGCGCCAGGTTGGTCCGCGGAGCCGCCGGCGAAGACTGTCCCTCGGAGGAGCTTCGGGCGTCCTTCCCTCACACGAGCCACCTCGTCCTCGGGAACCATCACGGCATCGCCGACGGAACCTCCAACGTCAGGACCTACAACCTCCTCCTCAGGATCCTCAATGACGTCATCGCCGGGAGGCCCATCGACGACCAAGAGCAGCTCGGCGAAATCCTAACGAACGAGGAGTTCCAGGCAAAGACGAAAGTCAAAATGTCTGAGCTTGAAAGGGATCCTGAGACCCTCGAACGCCTCTTGAACGAAAAAAGGGCGTTCGATGGGAGCGTCCCTCTGTTGCTGCAATGCTACCCGCCAACAGAAGGAACAGAAGTGAAAACTGAACTCCTAATCGAAGAGCTGGACGAAGACACGACTCGCAGGTTCATCCAGAGATGCAAGAAGGAGGGCGTGTCAGTGGGAAGCGCCTTCACGGCGCTCGTAAACGGAGCTACGATCGAGCTGGCGAAGAGGGCCGGCCGCACAGACGAAACGTTTAAACTGACCGAGTCACACGCGCTTGACTTGCGTCAGTACCTCTCCGGCGACGCGTCGAAACACCTCGGTGTCCACATTACCGTTCTCACTAACTCCGTCGAGGCCCCAGCGGCGTGGCAGGAGTCCTTCTGGGACTACGCGAGGACACTCCACCACAGCATCCACACCAAACTCAGCCAAGATGGACATCTCCTTGACAGTTGTCTAAGGGAATTGTTAAAGTCTACCCATATTACAGGCAAAGTCACCTCTACGAAATTACCTTCTCAAGACAGCGTTTGTACAAACATGAGGAACTTAGACGCCCTCTGGCGCGACGACGGCCAGGAACACGTCCAGGCCACGCGGGTGTCCAGAGGCGCCTCCAACTTCACCGCGGCGCATTTTTTCCACACTTTCCGCAAGCGGTTCCTCTACAGCTTGTGCTTCTCGAGGCACGTTCTTCCGGGAGACATCGCCGAGGCTCTCACTCGAGCGATATTCGACAACCTGAGATCTCTCGTTTGAAATTTGGCGTTGCTCTTGTCTCGTGAAACGAAAGATACTTGGTCTTCTAAGTCTTAGTGTTTGTCTTATGATCTATTTGACTGATTTATGTCATATATTTCGTTCAAAAGTCTTATAAGTTTAGGAAATTCAATTACAGTGTAGCTTCATGTTCGTCTATTCTTTGATATCGTTAATTCTAGTGATCACAGACTAATCCATGTATTTATTCTTTATTATCAAAATTATAATTCAATATTGCACAAACTGGCTGTATTTGTTTCCTTTTTAAGTATATATGTAAGCTATGACATATGAATTTGTCACTCTCCGTGTATATGCAATTGAATATAAGATAATTTTGCTATAACTATTGGCATTCAAATTAAGGTGATAAAAAAAAAACACTTTTCTTTATCATGTCATGACGTTCGGTTGTACACCCCCCCCATACCCCCACACCCCCACCCCTCTCTCCTATGATCTCAAGATTCGCTGATTCACATCTTCCGAAGATTATTAGTCGACTTATAAATAACCGTATTGATAATATGTATAGATATTCTGTATATGAATATATGTATATTTGTGTGTGCGTGTTGTGTGTGTGTGTGTATGTGTGTGTGAATATATATATAGGTAGATAGATAGATATAGGTAAAGACATATATGTGTGTGTGTGTGTGTGTGCACAAATATATGTTTGTCTGTGTATACATATATATATATATATATATATATATATATATATATATATATATATATATATATATATGTATATATATATATATATATATATATATATATATATATATATATATATATATATGTATATATATGTATTTGTATATATATATATATATATATATAATATATATATATATATATATATATATATATATATGCATATATATATATATATATATATATATATATATATATATATATATATATATATATATATATGCATATATATATATATATATTATATATATATATATATATATATATGTATATATATATGTATATATATATATATATGTTTGTATGTATATATATATATAATTATACATATATATATATATATATATACATATATATTTACATATATATATACATATCTACATATATATATACATCTTTACATATATATATATACATATATATACATATACATATTTATATATATATATATATATGTTTACATATATATATATATATATATATATATATATGCATGCGGCATCGTTCTAATTTTAATATATGTACTGCCGAAGCAAGTACCTGGATGTGAGCTTGGTCCTTACTCACTGTGGTGCCCAGCCACTGATAATAACCGCCAGACGACTGTGAAAACTAAAGCTTGGACGGGGCTCGATCTGCCGACCACGAGAAAGACAGTGAGAGAGAGAGAGAGAGAGAGAGAGAGAGAGAGAGAGAGAGAGAGAGAGAGAGAGAGAGAGAGAGAGAGAGAGAGAGAGAGAGAGAGAGAGAGAGAGAGAAGGAGAGAGATAGGCCGATAAATGAATATAGAGGTAGAGATATAGATATATAGATGTAGATATACAGATAGATAGGTTTAAAGAGACAGATAGATTCATATAAACACAGAAATAGATATTGATATATAGATATGCTCACGCATGTACACATATATCCGTGTATAGCTTGCACCTGAGGAGTTTAACGCCTCTATATGAAATATTTAAAAAAGCATTGCTATGTTAATGAGATAATATACTTTCTATAGAATATTTATTTTGCAACTGTTCACTCACGTTATGTTTCTCTTCTGTGTTACGTCATCATGTATGCCTGTAATGTAAGATTTCAAGAACTTCATTAAGAAATATATTGCTTCTTTCACCTCACCCTCCCAGCTATATTTTAGATATACTACGCACAACTCAATCTATCATAAGACAACGTTCTGTATATATGATTTATATTAACTACCCCTTTAGGAAAGTTTATATGTTTTCTAAGATTGATACTAAGAAGAAAATGGTGGTGTAGGTAACTATTCTTTTTTTAGGTTTAGAATGTATGACTTCTGTTATCTACAATTAAAAAGCCAACACACACACACGAACACACACACACACGAACACACACACACACACACACACACACACACACACACACACACACACACACACACACACACACACACCTATCCCCTGTCCTATTCTTTATCCTCCTATCCCCCTAGTCCTCTTCCTATTCGCCCTCTCTTTCGTTCTTT
>NW_028234404.1:4801792-4804292 GCF_977035675.1 Penaeus japonicus
TCAGTACCTCTCCGGCGACGCGTCGAAACACCTCGGTGTCCACATTACCGTTCTCACTAACTCCGTCGAGGCCCCAGCGGCGTGGCAGGAGTCCTTCTGGGACTACGCAAGGACACTCCACCACAGCCATCACACTCAAACTCAGCCAAGATGGGACATCTCCTTGACAGTTTGTCTAAGGGAATTGTTAAAGTTGTTACCCATATTACAGGCACAAGTCACACTCTACGAAATTACCTTCTCAGCTACCAGACAGCGTTTTTGTACAAAACATGAGGACCTTAGACGCCCTCTGGCGCGACGACGGCCCAGAGGAACACGTCCAGGCCACGCGGGTGTCCAGAGGCCCTTCCAACCACACCGTGGCGCATTTCTTCTTCCACACTTTCCAGCAAGCGGTTCCTCTAACAGCTTGTGCTTCTCGAGGCACGTTCTTCCGGGGAGACTATCGCCGAGGCTCTCACTCGAGCGATAGATTCGACAACCCTGAGATCTCTCGTTTGAAAATTTGGCGTTGCTCTTGTCTCGTTGAAACGAAAGATACTTGGGCTTTCTAAGTTTAGTGTTTGTCTTATGATCTATTTGACTGATTTATGTCAAATATTTCGATTCAAAAGTCTTATAAGTTTAGGAAATTCAATTCAGTGTCACTTCATGTTAGGTCGTATTCTTTGATATCGTTAATTCTAGTGATCACAGACTAATCTATGTATTTATTCTTTATTATCAAAATTATAATTCAATATTGCACAAACTGGCTGTATTTGTTTCCTTTTTAAGTATATATGTAAGCTATGACATATGAATTTGTCACTCTCCGTGTATACGCAATTGAATATAAGATAATTTTGCTACAACTATTGGCATTCAAATTAAGGTGATAAAAAAAAAAAAACACTTTTCTTTGTCACGTCATGACGTTCGGTTGTACACCCCCCCCATACCCCCACACCCCCACCCCTCTCTCCTATAATCTCAAGATTCGCTGATTCACATCTTCCGAAGATTATTAGTCGATTTATAAATAACTGTGTTGATAATATGTATAGATATTCTGTATATGAATATATGTATATTTGTGTGTGCGTGTTGTGTGTGTGTGTGTGTGTGTGTGTGTGTGTGAATATATATATAGGTAGATAGATAGATATAGGTAAAGACATATATGTGTGTGTGTGTGTGTGCACAAATATATGTTTGTGTGTGTATACAAATATATATATATATATATATATATATATATATATATATATATATATATATATGTATGTATATATATATATATATATTGTCACAGGTCCGTTTACTCCGTGGAGAGAGAGGATCAGTGCAGCCAGGTCAATCAGAAAAAGCACCAGAACAGAACATGCGGTTTATTACCGGAATAGACATAATACAGGACACGACATCACAAAAGAGTACACAGGCACAAGTAACATTACCAGGGCAGGAAAAGGTGAGGAAGACGAGGTCGCATGGTGGAGAGGAGACGGCTGGTACACGGAAACAGGAGCGTAGGATTAACTGGGTCAACTAACAAAATTTTCCAAAATCGGGCTTTTTGTAGATGGCCTTCGTGCCAGCTACAAGCATCCCCGTTCCTCAACCTGGACCACAACCAATCCGAGTGACCTGAGCTGCGAGGATCGCTACCATGCACCGATGTCAAGGTGAGCCTCGGCGGAGCTTGCCCTGCACACCGACCATCAGGTCGCTTGCTGCCACTGACCTAAGGTGCCCCTACCTCGCGAGCCAGGAACTCGGGCACCTGCCCGGTTACAACTGACACACCGCGCGCGATATCGACACGATGCACCCACATACATGCAGCATAATATACACCACAAACAACGACATTCAACTTTACATTGCTTATAACAACATCACCCTAGATAACCTCCCACTTGCGACATATATATATATATATATATATATATATATATATATATATTATATATATATATATATATATATATATATATATATTTGAATATATATATATATATATATATATATATATATATATATATATATATATATATATATATGTATTCATATATATATATGTTTGTAGTATATATATATAATTATATATATATATAATATATATATATATATATAATATATATATATATATATATATATATATATCCATATATATGTGCATATATATATATATATATATGTATATATATATATATATATATATATATATATACATATATATACATATATATATATATATATATATATATATATACATATATATTTATATATATATATACATATATATATATATATATATATATATATATATATATATGCATGCACGAGGCGGCCTAGCCATATATACATATATATATATATATATATATATATATATATATATATATATATATATATATATATATATATATATATATATATATATATATATATATATATATATACATATATATATATCAAATATGTATATGTATATATATATATATATATATAT
>NW_028234404.1:4811792-4814292 GCF_977035675.1 Penaeus japonicus
TTCCAGGTGAGACGTCAGTGGGGTGTGTCTGTGTCTGTGTCTGTGTGTTTATATATATATAATGGTTTAGTTTAGTTTACGTTATGCTTAGTTATAGAGTTGAACCGAAACTCAGAGAATAACTGCAGGTCGAGGAGGACGCGGACCCCAAGCGAGTGGCGGAGGAGGTGATGAACCAGAGCTACGCCTCCCACGACGGCCCCCTGTGGCGCGCCAGGTTGGTCCGCGGAGCCGTCGGCGAAGACTGTCCCTCGGAGGAGCTTCGGGCGTCCTTCCCTCACACGAGCCACCTCGTCCTCGGGAACCATCACGGCATCGCCGACGGAACCTCCAACGTCATGACCTACAACTTCCTCCTCAGGATCCTCAATGACGTCATCGCCGGGAGGCCCATCGACGACCAAGAGCAGCTCGGCGAGATGGTGAGCAATGACGAGCTTAAGAAAATGGTCGCTGTCAAATTAGAAGAGCTCGAAAAGGATCCTGAGAATCTCCAACGCTTGGTGGAGGAGAAAATTAAATATATGAGCGGCTCCCCCCTGTTACTTCAGTGTTATCCGTCGCTGGAGGGGACAGACGTGAAAACTGAACTCCTAATCGAAGAGCTGGACGAAGACACGACTCGCAGGTTCATCCAGAGATGCAAGAAGGAGGGCGTGTCGGTGGGAAGCGCCTTCACGGCGCTCGTAAACGGAGCTACGATCGAGCTGGCGAAAAGGGCCGGCCGCACAGACGAAACGTTTAAACTGACCGAGATACATGCCATGAACACGCGTCGATTCCTCTCCGGCGACGCGTCGAAACACCTCGGTGTCCACATCACCATTCTCACTAACTCCGTCGAGGCCCCAGCGGCGTGGCAGGAGTCCTTCTGGGACTACGCGAGGACACTCCACCACAGCGTCCACTCCAAGCTAAAGGAGGACACGTTCCTGGTCGAAGAAAGCGCAACCGAGGCCATGCTCAGTATCGAGGGCTTCGTGGAATCGATGCTCGCAACCGTCCCTCCGCCGTCGGAGGACTGCCAAACCTCGAACATGAGGAACCTGGATGTCTACTTCCCCGACGCCGGGGAACACGTCCAAGCCACGCGAGTGGTCAGGGGGTCGTCCAACTACTCTGCCTTCAGCGGCCATTTCTTCCACACCTTCCGCAAGAGGTTCATGTACACCCACTGCTTCTCGTCGCACATTATCACGGAAGACACAGCCAAGGCGCTCAACCAGGTCATCTTCGAGAACCTTCGAGCTCTTTCGTAACGCATGACACATTCCTGTCTCATGGCATGTCCTTGGCAAAAGAGAGCGGTCTAACGAGTGGTCGCTTTTAGAGTCTTCTGTTGTCCAGTAGACGAATGGGTTATTGGTGTTCTTTTATTGTGGGTGTGACACATGTAGTTTATCCAATTAAAACCATACGAGCACAAGATCAGGCATTTTTATCCTCAATGGATTATTTTATCCGGTACAATAAGTAGCATTTATCGTGCGCGGGTGTGTAAGCGACTGCATGTATGTAGGCATGAGTGTATGAATACATATTGGTGGGACAATACATCTATCTCTACAGGATAATTAAAGATGACAATGGATAATTAGAAAAAAATATAGATATAAAAAGACAAATAACAAAAAATTACCATAGTGTCAAAGTAATGAGCTATCAGAAGTCACTATATCATTAGATATGGTAATTAACGTGTAATACACACCAGTTACATTATTACTATGACTGTTATTTAACGTCTTATGACTATTCTTGCCTATTGCATTTTTGCATATTCAACCAGTACCATTGTTTTTATTATATCATTATCATTATAGCTATTGGTATTATCATTATTATTATTATTAATGTTATTACCATTATCATCATGATTGTTATTATTATCTTCATCACTATTATTATCATCATCATCATCATCATTAATATCATCATCACCATCATTATCAATCATCGTCATCGCCATTATCATTATCATCATCACCATTGTCATCATCATCATCATCACTATCATCATCTTCATCACTATCATCATCATCATCACCACCACCGTCATCATCATCATCATCATCATCATCATTATTGCCCGTATTCACATTAATTTTGTTATTTTTCTATGTCCATTTCTTTGTCTTTATAACAGCTCTCATTCTCAAAGTTGGTAAATGCCATATAGTTTAAGTTCAAGTTCTATAAGTCTTGTAAACCTTAAAGAATCCCATACAGTTTTCTTTTACGTGTAAATAACAGGAGAAAGGTTTGTTTTCTTCAGTTACCCCCTCGAATTCTCTTCGGTCTCCCCTCTCATAGAAAACGGACAGTGACACGCTCTGTTCACTCCAGTAACCTTGAAAGTCATTCTGTTTTCAACTCATAATGCCAAATTCCACTCATACTTCACACTCACTTTGCACACTTCTTCATATATGAATTCACTGCATTACAAACCTTTTTTTGCAATATTTATTTTTCCCGCCATTATTTCGTATGCACTTAC
>NW_028234404.1:4824292-4829292 GCF_977035675.1 Penaeus japonicus
ACACGATGAAAACGAACACAGTAAGAAAAAAAAAAACACTAGTGAACAATAAAGATAATAATAACACCAGCAATGACAGATGACAACCTCGGTCACTGCCCCAGATCTGAAATAGTAGAGTGATGTCACCACCCGTTCCTAACACTGGCAAGCGAGAGAGGATCGAAATAGCCGGAGTCACTCACAAACTTTAACACGCCCGCTTATACAGACACACACACCTTCCTCGCTCGGCGTAGCAACACACTGTGCAAAGTGATATGTCAACGGAGCTCATTATGAAAACGTCTTCGGTAAAACTTGTCGTACCGTATTTCCTGTGGCTTGATGAATGAATAATGGTGATAGAGATCGTTATGTATAAACTGAAGGATTGAAGGACAGGATGCGATATTGATGATAGCATTACATGTATATATATTTCTTTTTATACATTACCTGGTTAAAACACAAAAAAAATATAATGTGGCAACAGCGAATTCAAGTCATGCATTGAGGGGAGGAGGGGGGTGGGGGAGAGGAGGAGGAAAGGAGGGGGAGGGGAGGAGGAAAGGAGGGGGAGGGGAGGGGAGAGCAGAGGTGGGGAGGGAGGCCGGGAGGGGAGGAGTGATTGGAGTAGATGAGTAATGAAGGAGAGGGGCGTAGAGAGTGTGGGGTTTTCTTGCCACATTCGTGCAGTAAATACAGATGTCCTTTGGGGTGGCCATTGAAACACGTGGTGTTGTTGTGCGTCTGCTAATTTATTCAGAAAATTATATTGATATATAATGATTAACACTACTGTTTCAATGCAGTTAAAATATATAGTCTTCATAATGGAAATACATACACCTGATAAATGGTGTAATATAAACTAAACATGTCTTTCTTGTAGTAAATAAGCGTAAAATAAAAAACATCAAATATTGGTGGAACATGAGAGACATTACGTATGTAAAAGAAAACGCACCCGCCGTTTGGGGGGGGGGGACTTAACTAAACTTTTTCATTTCTAAATTCAACAGAGAGAGAAGGAGGCTATTACGTCATCTACCCGTACGTATCCTAACCGTCGCCACTGTATACGACTGAAGGATAATTAATACTAACATCTAATGGAAGATAATGATCATCAAAATACGCTGACTTGATCTCTACTTGATCCTATTTAAAATCGACTCAAGCGAACTCAAGATCCTCTCTCTGGCGTGACGTCACATGTCAACGAACATGACGGACAGTAGAATGATTCCGTGACAGCGTGACGTATTTTATCAGTTTAGATGAATAAATCTTGCCGTTACGTTCCGATATTCACCCCAGGATTGGTGTATTGTAACCAAAATCGAACTTTATTGATGTTTTATTATAACAAACTTAATGTGTGTGTAGATAGATAGATAGATAGAGTGTTAGAATAGAGGATGTGATTCTCTCACATTTCAAATTAATAACCATTTTTTTTTAATTGAATATTTTCAATATTTCAGGAAATACGATCTGATCTTAAAATTATGAAAGCAGTAATGATAATGATGACGTTGATAATAATCATAAGAAAAAAAAGAAGGGAAATAATAGCAAAGATATTACTAACAGTAATGATGATCATTATATTATGGTCAGAACAATGATGATGATAACTGTAATTATATTGATAATGATCATAATAATAGCAATAATGATGACAATAATTATGAGAATGTTGATAGAGATAATGATGATAGTAACAATGTTTCTAACAGTAATGATATTAGTAATAATCATAGTAATAGTAATAATAATAATGATGATAATGTTGATAATAATAATGATATTTATAATAATGATGATAATGATAATAATAATGATAGTAATGATAATGATAATAGTAGTAATGATAACGATGATAACAACAACAATAATAATGATTATGATAATAATATCGATAATAAAAAAGGATAATTGTAACAATAACATATATAAGCGATAACAATGATAACTATAATAATACTAATGACGATGATGTTGATGGTAATGATAATAATGATAAAGATATTAGTAACAGTAGTAATGATAATAACAATAATGATGATGATAATAAGGATAATGATTAAAATGACAATGAAAATAAAAATCATAATGATGATAACAAAACCAATGAAAATAAAAATTATAATGATGATAATGATAATTACAGTAATAGTAATAATGATAAAAATAACAGTATTGCTAATAACGTTTATCATGATAATATCAATGATATCAATATTGATGATAACAATGATGATCATAATGATAATGATTATGACAATAATTATAATAATTTATATCATTGTTATTATCATTTATTTCTATCCTTATTATTATATTTATAATTCCGCTGACGTGTATGAAAGACCTCGCCCGCAAGAATATGTGTGGATGAATATATATATATATATATATATATATATATATATATAGAGAGAGAGAGAGAGAGAGAGAGAGAGAGAGAGAGAGAGAGAGAGAGAGAGAGAGAGAGAGAGAGAGAGAGAGAGAGAGAGAGAGAGAGAGAGAGAGACAGAGAGAGACAGAGAGAGAGAGAGAGAGAGACAGAGAGAGAGAGAGAGAGAGAGAGAGAGAGAGAGAGAGAGAGAGAGAGAGAGAGAGAGAGAGAGAGAGAGAGAGAGAGAGAGAGAGAGAGAGAGAGAGAGAGAGAGAGAGAGAGAGACAGAGAGAGAGAGAGAGAGAGAGAGAGAAAGAGATGGAGCTTGCAAGATAGCAAGTAATATAAAATAAACGAAGAGTGTGTTCATAAGCCAGAGCGTGCGGACTGCTTGTTGTAAGAACAGGTTCGCAATCATTTTGAAACGAGGTATGTATCTGTTGAACCCTTAATCTTCTGTGGTTGAATTATGATCTATTTCATTCTGTTATTATTATAGAGCCTATTCTAATGTGTTGCCCAATTATGTGTTTTTCAGTTGTTGCCTCTGCATTGTGTTTTGTTAAATAATTGCTGTGTTTTCTCCGTATTATTTTATTGGTTATGTTGTTGTTGTTGTTGTTGTTGTTGTTTTACTGTTGGTTTCGCACGATTTATTTTGTGTTATTGCCTTTTGAATGTGATGATTTTGTCAGCAACTCTTAATTTTTTTTGTAAGAATTAAAACAAAAAACATTGAAGTGGGTTCGTATTTAATTAAGTCTTTAGGCATTGATAACGATAATATTAATGATAAAACAGAGACTTTCACCGAAAAACATGGACTAATATATTCGTCTGCACACAAACACACATGTATACACACACATTTACACACACAAACAAACAATCACACACACGCAGACAAACACAAACACACACACACACACATACACACACACTTACACAAATAAACAATCACACACACACACACACACACTTACTCAAACAAACAATCACACACACTTACACAAATAAACAATCACACACACTCACACAAATAAACAATCACACACACACACATACACACACACACACACACTCACACACACTTACACAAATAAACAATCACACACACACACACACACACACACACACACACACACACTTACACAAATAAACAATCACACACACACACATATACACACACACACACACTTACACAAACAAACAATCACACATACACACACACACACACACACACACACTTACACAAACAAACAATCACACACACACACACACAAATAAACAATCACACACACACACATACACACACACACACACACACTTACACAAATAAACAATCACACACACACACACACACATACACACACACACACACACTTACACAAACAAACAATCACACATACACACACACACACACATACGAGAAATGCGCTGCGGGAATGGTCCTGTTATGCAGGTTATTGCATTGAAATTCTTGCGTAAATGTTCATTTGCGAATTCCATATCAAAGCTGAGATGCAAGGAAGGGAAACTATAAACTAATTCAGTTTCTAATGAAAAAAGAAAGAAGAAAAAGAAAGAAAAAAACTGACTGCATATATACGAACAGATAGATAGGGTGGGGTCTAGATCAGGTGGGGGGGGGGTGATAGAATTAATGATGAACTGCATTTCTTTGAAAAATAAAAGTTAGGTACCAAAGATGTTTGATATATTGTTTGATATTGTAAGGATAGCTTTGTCTAAGAATTTCGGTTCGTGGTTTGGGCCTTAGTGATATAAATTACGGGTGATCAGATATGGTATGAAGTAATTGCCCCCTCTACCCCCCTCACCCCCCCCCCCTTAAATCCGGACAGAAAAGTATGAAGATTATCTGCAATTTCACAGACTCACACATATACATTTCACTGTAATTTACTTGTTATTTTTTCATTTACTTTTGTTTCTCTTTCATTTGATGAAGAAGGATGATGAATAAGAATAAAGAAGAAATAAATATATTCCAAGATCAGATTCACTCTCAATATTTAAATTTAAGACATAGTATCAAGAATATTTCATGTTGAAATGAGTGTGTATATTTTCACTGGTATCATAAATAAATCAGGGTTTATCAAATATTCTCAGTTCTGTATTGACATCAAAAGCTTGTTATCTATTATATAACCAAGCACGATATTGGCATCCACAGATTAGATACATTAGACACCAGATAACTAAGGCTAAGGCTAACTAAGTCCTTGTCCACAATGATCGTCCTAAGATTCCATTAAACCTACCCTGAATCTTTCTCTGTTTTTTTTTTCCATCTTGTTATTCGTTTCCTCAAGTTATCATTGATTCAAAATTCGTGGTCATATGATGATGTAGGAGGAAGTATTTGTTCTAAAAGACTTATGAGTTTTATTTCAGTGCCTCGAGAATTATTTTGGGGGAAATACGGTAAATAAGAACCTGAAATGTTGACGTTTCAGTGACTTATCCTTATTTTCTCTTCTCTTTAATTCTGTCTTCTGAGGCAGTGAGTGCTTTGGGGAATATGGAAAATGAAATAAATGGATGAGATTTTAAGGAATACATCATTACTGCAGTTACCTTTATAAAT
>NW_028234404.1:4841792-4844292 GCF_977035675.1 Penaeus japonicus
TATATATCTATATACATAATATATATAAAACTATATATTTCACACACACCCACATCTATCTATCTATATATATAAATATCTCAATCTTTCTCTACACTAAATAACACTAAAAATATAACATCAATCTATACCAAATCAATCTCTCACTCTAACTATATATATATCACTACCAGAAAATCTATATCTCACTATAAAACTCATCAATATCATCAACTCTCTATATATCATGTAAGTTATCATAATATATAATCAATATATTGTAAATAATCGAAATAACTATAAATAAAATCTACTCTCAAATATATATATATACACACAAACTATTCATATACTTAATAAATCTATCATATCAATAACATAACTAACTATCTCTCTCACTCTCAATCATTCTCACTATCTAATATCAATCAAATCACTCAATCTCTCTATCTCATATATTATCTTGTCACCGTGTCTATCATCTCATATAAAAAATATATTGACATATAATTCCTCTTATCTATCAAAATATATCTATCTACTCTACTCTATATCAATATATCAATATATAAATAAGCTATACCAATCTATCTATACACTAACTCTACTAAAACTATCTCTTCATCTCTTCCATCTATATTCATCAATATGTAACTATATCTCTACTCTCTCTCTAAAAACACTACATATCAATATAATATTATATATGTATATAGTATATAAGATCTATGAATCTAACCGCTGACAATCTATATATATAAATCTAAAAATATATCTATATAACTATATCTATGGTATATATCTCAATAAATTAAATCAATAATCAATAATATATAATATATTCATATATTCATATAATCTATATCAATATATAAATATCTATATATAAATAAACTATATACATAAACAACTATAGAATATATATATATATAAAAACATATAATAAATATAAATTATATATATATTATATATCTCTATATATATATAAATATAAATATATACCTTTATATCTACATATACTATTATCTATCTATCCATATCTATATATAAAAATATATATACTATCTCTAATAATCACTGTAAATATATCATTCTACCATATATATTATAAAATATGATAAATATATGAATCTATATATATAAAAATATTTATTTAAATAAATCTACAAGTAAATCTATACTACTATATAAATAGATATATAATATATATATATATATAATAAATATACATATATGAATCAAAGATATGATACATACATAATAAACATATATTTAGATATATATATATATATATATACATATATATATATGTGTGTGTGTGTGTGTGTGTGTGTGTGTGTGTGTGTGTGTGTGTGTGTGTGTGTGTATAGATAGATAGATGGATAGATAGATAGATAGATAGATATACAGTGGATGCAATAGTCAACAGGCAAGAGAGAGCGGGTGGAAGAGGTTGAGACTGACAGCGACTTTCGGGCGCCCGGAGGTGTCTCATACCTACCCCCTTCCTGCTTGTCAGTTGGGATGCTTCTGTAGCCTTCTGTGGTATTTATTTCTTTTTTTCTTTCTTTCTGCTTCTCTCGATGCTTTTTTCTCTCTTTCTCCTCTTCTCTCGATGCCTTTTCTCTCTTTCTCCTTTTTTTCTTATCTTCCCCTTCCCCTCTTTTTCTCTTCTCCCCCTTCTCTTTTCTTCTCTCCCCTCCTCTCTCTTCTCCTCTCTTTTCCCCCCCCTTTCCCCTCTCGCTCCTTTCCTCCGTCCTTCCCTCTTTCCCTCTTGTGACTTCCTGCGATCGCTTAAACAAAACAACAAGTCAAGGCTGTTTCCAATAACCCACACCTGCCAGTCAGTCTGTCACGTCGAGGCAAGGGAAGCTAAGGGGAACGGAAGGGAAGGGAAGGGAAGAGAAGGGAAGAGGAGGGGAAGGGAGTGGAAGATGGAGGGGACGGGTGGGAAGGGAAGGGAAGGGAAGAGGAGGGGAAGGGAGTGGAAGATGGAGGGGACGGGTGGGAAGGGAAGGGAAGGGGAGAGGAGGGGAATGGAGTGGAAGATGGAGGGGACGGAAGGGAAGGGAAGGGAAGGGAAGGGGAGAGGAGGGGAAGGGAGGGGGGGGGAGGGGGGGGGGGGAGGGGAAGGGAAGGGAAGGGAAGGGAAGGGAAGGGGAGAGGAGGGGAAGGGAGTGGAAGATGGAGGGGACGGTGGGAAGGGAAGGGAAGGGAAGGGGAGAGGAGGGGAAGGGAGTGGAAGATGGAGGGGACGGGTGGGAAGGGAAGGGAAGGGAAGAGAAGGGAAGAGGAGGGGAAGGGAGTGGAAGATGGAGGAGACGGGTGGGAAGGGAAGGGAAGGGAAGAGAAGGGAAGAGGAGGGGAAGGGAGTGGAAGATGGAGGGGACGGGTGGGAAGGGAAGGGGAGAGGAGGGGAAGGGAGTGGAAGATGGAGGGGACGGATGGGAAGGGAAGGGAAGAGAAGGGAAGGGGAGAGGAGGGGAAGGGAGTGGAAGATGGATGATTATTGATTATTGTT
>NW_028234404.1:4856792-4859292 GCF_977035675.1 Penaeus japonicus
AATCTCTATCTATCTATATCTATCTATCTCTAACTATCTCGATTTATCTCTATCTATCTCTCTATCTATCTATCTCTTTCTATCTCGATCTATCTCGATCTATCTATCTCTATCTATCTCTATATTCCTCTCTTCCTACCTCACTCTCAAGAGAACGAGAAAACTAAAGACAACATAAGAATATAAAAGAGAAGAAGGAAAAGGAGGAGGTGGGAAAAAAGCAGACGAAGAAAGGGAATAAGAGAGAATGAGAAGAAAAAATGGAATGTAAACAAGTGGGGGAAAACTAAGAAAAAGTACAATAAAAAATGTATATAAATACTGCGGTGAAAAATTACAAATGTACAGAGGAGAAGAAAAAAAGTTATAAGCCAAAGAGTTTAACACAAAAGAAATAAGTATGTATAAACACTAACAGAAAAAACAATGTTACCTCACCTTTATTTACACGCCTTTCCACCGTTTTTTTTAAAAATATGCTATTGCACACTTTCATTTACATTTTCAGTTTACACAACAAGAGCGGACGGAAATAACTGTTTTGGTATTAACGCTTCTCTCGAGAGGTACGCATGAGCCTTCGAAAGGGTAATGCTTTCTCGGAGTATACTACCGATTTGGTTCTTCTCTGGTTCGCTGGTTCGGTTGTTCGTTGGTTCGGTTGTTCGCTGGTTCGGTTGTTCGCTGGTTCGGTTGTTCGCTGGTTCGGTTGTTCGGATGTTCGCTGGTTCGGTTGTTCGCTGGTTCGGTTGTTCGCTGGTTCGGTTGTTCGTTGGTTCGGTTGTTCGCTGGTTCGGTTGTTCGCTGGTTCGGTTGTTCGGATGTTCGCTGGTTCGGTTGTTCGCTGGTTCGGTTGTTCGCTGGTTCGGTTGTTCGCTGGTTCGGTTGTTCGCTGGTTCGGTTGTTCGCTGGTTCGGTTGTTCGCTGGTTCGGTTGTTCGCTGGTTCGGTTGTTCGTTGGTTCGGTTGTTCGCTGGTTCGGTTGTTCGGTTGTTCGCTGGTTCGGTTGTTCGGTGGTTCGGTTGTTCGCTGGTTCGGTTGTTCGCTGGTTCGGTTGTTCGCTGGTTCGGTTGTTCGCTGGTTCGGTTGTTCGCTGGTTGGGTTGTTCGGTGGTTCGGTTGTTCGCTCGCTGGTTGTTTGTTCGCTGGTTCGGGTTGTTTTGCGGGGTTGTTCGTTGTTCGGTTGTTCGCTGGTTCGTTCAGTTCGGTTTGTCGCTGGTTCGGTGTTCGCTGGTTCTGTTGTTCGGTTGTTCGTTGGTTCGGTTGTTCGGTTGTTCGCTGGTTCGGTTGTTCGCTGGTTCGGTTGTTCGCTGGTTCGGTTGTTCGGTTGTTCGCTGGTTCGGTTGTTCGCTGGTTCGGTTGTTCGGTTGTTCGCTGGTTCGGTTGTTCGTTGGTTCGGTTGTTCGCTGGTTCGGTTGTTCGCTGGTTCGGTTGTTCGGTTGTTCGGTTGTTCGTTGGTTCGGTTGTTCGCTGGTTCGGTTGTTCGCTGGTTCGGTTGTTCGCTGGTTCGGTTGTTCGGTTGTTCGCTGGTTCGGTTGTTCGCTGGTTCGGTTGTTCGCTGGTTCGGTTGTTCGCTGGTTCGGTTGTTCGCTGGTTCGGTTGTTCGCTGGTTCGGTTGTTCGCTGGTTCGGTTGTTCGCTGGTTCGGTTGTTCGCTGGTTCGGTTGTTCGCTGGTTCGGTTGTCGCTGGTAACGTTCGGTTGTTCGCTGGTTCGGTTGTTCGCTGGTTCGGTTGTTCGGTTGTTCGGTTGTTCGGTTGTTCGCTGGTTCGGTTGTTCGCTGGTTCGGTTGTTCGCTGGTTCGGTTGTTCGCTGGTTCGGTTGTTCGTTGGTTCGGTTGTTCGCTGGTTCGGTTGTTCGCTGGTTCGGTTGTTCGCTGGTTCGGTTGTTCGCTGGTTCGGTTGTTCGCTGGTTCGGTTGTTCGGTTGTTCGCTGGTTCGGTTGTTCGCTGGTTCGGTTGTTCGCTGGTTCGGTTGTTCGCTGGTTCGGTTGTTCGCTGGTTCGGTTGTTCGCTGGTTCGGTTGTTCGCTGGTTCGGTTGTTCGCTGGTTCGGTTGTTCGCTGGTTCGGTTGTTCGCTGGTTCGGTTGTTCGTTGGTTCGGTTGTTCGCTGGTTCGGTTGTTCGTTGGTTCGGTTGTTTGCTGGTTCGGTTGTTCGTTGGTTCGGTTGTTCGTTGGTTCGGTTGTTCGTTGGTTCGGTTGTTCGCTGGTTCGGTTGTTCGTTGGTTCGGTTGTTTGCTGGTTCGGTTGTTCGTTGGTTCGGTTGTTCGTTGGTTCGGTTGTTCGTTGGTTCGGTTGTTCGCTGGTTCGGTTGTTTGCTGGTTCGGTTGTTTGCTGGTTCGGTAGAAAGAGAGAGAGAGAATGAGAGAGCGAGAAAGTGAGAACCAGAAAGAAAGACAGAGAGAGAGAGAGAGGAAGAATGAGAGACCCAGAAAGTGAGAACCAAAAAGAAAGAGAGAGAGAGAGAGAGAAAGAGAGAACCAGCAAGAGAGAGAAAGAGAGAGAG
>NW_028234404.1:4874069-4881569 GCF_977035675.1 Penaeus japonicus
ATAAAATTTTAGCACATAATGCACAGCGCAAAAACCTGAGTGAATGTAAATTACAAGCTAATTTCGAAGAGATCCCCTCCCCCTCCTCCTCCCCCCTCCTCTCTCTCTCTCTTTCTCTCTCTCTCTCTCTCTCTTTCTCTCTTTCTCTCTTTCTCTCTCTTTCTTTTCTCCTCCTCCTCCTCTTCTCTTACCTTCTCTCTCTCTCTCTCTCTCTCTCTCTCTCTCTCTCTCTCTTTCTTTCTCTCTCTCTCACCATCCCACTCTTCCCTCTCTTCCCTCTATTCCTTCCTCTCGTCAACCCCCTCTTCCTTCTCTCTGCAACTCCTCCCCCACCGGTAATGCCTCCTCCCCCTCCTCTCCTCTCTCTCTCTTCTTTCCTCCCTTCTCTCCTCCCTATGTCACTCCTCCTCCTCCCCTCTCCCTTCTCCCTTCTCACATCGTACTATCCCCTTCCCCCCTCCCCCCCTCCCCGTTCCTCTCCTCCATGCTTTATAAGGGCTCCCTGTAGCTCTCCTATTTCGCTGTGGGTCTCTTTCTCTCCTTTCACTCTTTCTCTCGTTCTCTCTCTCTCTCTCTCTCTCTCTCTCTCTCTCTCTCTCTCTCTCTCTCTCTCTCTCTCTCTCTCTCTCTTTTTCTCTCCCTCTCCTTCCCACCCTCACTTCATCCCTTCCTCCTTCTATTTTCATCTCCCTTTCCTCTACCCTTTCTCCTTTCTCCTCTCTTCTTCCCCCTCCCCCTCTCACCGTCTATCAGAATATCTATTACTTCCTATATCCCTTTTTTTTCTGTTTTTTTCTTTTTCTTTTTTTCTCTCTCTCGATTTCCCCTCGTCTCCCTTCGCCAATCCATCGTCATGCACCCATTTCCGCTAATTAGATACTTGGGAGGGGGGGGGGGATTCAAGATTTAAATGTGTGATAAAAAAACAAAACAAACAGGCATTTGTTTTGGTGAATAGATGGGTAAATGTGAAAGAATACAGATTGGGTCATGAGGGGGGAGAATGGGGAAGGTGGGTTTTAAGGGGGGGGGGGGGGGGGGAAAGAGGAAGGGAGGGAAGGGGGGGAGGATGAGGGGGCAGACGGGTTCCAAAGAATTTGTTTGGATAGGTAGGCCTATATATATATATATATATATATATATATATATATATATATATATATATATATATATATATATATATATACATATATTTTTTTTTCGTGTGTCTATTTTTTCCCCTTGTTTTACCTTTCTTCTCTCCTTTCACGATACGTCCGTCCATCCTCCGCCATTTCCCTGATTTTCCTCCCTTTCTTCTTGTCTTCATGCTCCTCCTTCCACCCCTCCTATTTCGTCTCCGCTGCTCCCTTCTTCCTTCCTTCCATCTTCTTTCTTTCCTCCTCTTCTCCCTCTCTCCTTCCTTTCATCGCCTTCCCTTCTCCCTCCTTCCTATCTCCTTTCTTCCTTTCTCTTTCCTTCCTTCCTCCTCCATCTTTTTCCCTCTCCAACTCTCCCCCTATTATCTCTCCCCTTTTCCTTCCCTCACTCCTTCTTTTCCTCCCTCATTCTCCCCCACCCTCCCTCCTCTCATCTTTGCTCTCTCCCTCCATCCGCTCCTTCTTCCCCCCCTCCCCCCCCCCTTATCTCCTCCTTCCTCCCTGCCTCTATCCTCTCCTCCTTCCTTCCTCCATCCATTCTCTCCTCCTTCCTCCCTCATCTCCTCCATCCTCCCTCCCTCCATCCTCTCCTCCTTCATCGTCTCTTCCTTCCTCCCTCCCTCCATCCTCTCTTCCTTCCTCCTTCCACCTTTTTTCCTTCTTTCCTTCCTCCCTCCCTCCATCCTCTCCTCCTTCCTCCTTCCACCTTCTTTCCTTCTTTCCGTCCGCCTGCAAGCAATATCTCTCGCAAGTGCGCGAATGAGCTCGCATTTCTTACCGATACTGTTGCTTCCGGTGAAGTGCGAGGGGAGAGGAGGAGAAGAAGACGAAGAAGGAAGAGAAGAAGAAGACGAAGAGGGAAGAGAAGAAGAAGACGAAGAGGGAAGAGAAGAAGAAGACGAAGAGGGAAGAGAGGAAGAAAACGAAGAAGAATACTGGTTGCTCCCGGTGAAGTGCGAGGGAGGAGGAGAAGAAGAGGAAGAGGGAAGAGAAGAAAGGAAGAGGGAAGACAAGAAGAAGATTAAGAAGAGGAAGAGGAAAATAGATATGAGGAATAAGAGGAAAAAGAAGAGATTAGGAGACAGGATCGAGAGAGAGAGAGGGGGGGGGAGAGCGAGAAATGGAGGGAAGGGGGAAGGAGGGAGAGAGGGAAAGAGGGAAGGCAGGATCGAGAAAGGGAGAGGAGGGAGGGAGGAAAGAGCGAGAAAGGGAGGGAAGGGAGAGAGAGGGAGAGATGGAAGGAGGGAAGGCAGGATCGAGAGAGATGGGGGGGAGGGGGGAAAGAGCGAGAAAGGGAGGGAAGGGGGAGGGAGGGAGGAAAGAGCGAGAAAGGGAGGGAAGGGGGAGGGAGGGAGGAAAGAGCGAGAAAGGGAGGGAAGGGAGAGAGAGGGAGGAAAGAGCGAGAAAGGGAGGGAAGGGTGAGGGAGGGAGAGAGGGAAGGAGGGAAGGCAGGATCGAGAGAGAGAGGGGGGAGGGGGGATAAGCAGAAAGGAGGAAAGGAGAGAAGGAGAGAGGGAAGAGGGAAGGCAGAGCAAGAGAGAGAGAGAGAGGGGCGGAAGAGAAGAAGGAAATCAATAATTTGGCACCAACATCGTCGGCTTTATTGGTGAAGGTGGTCATTTGCGGAGAGGGAACGGAGAGGAACGGGTTACTAAATGAGTTAGAGGCAACTCCCTCCCTCCTTCCGTCCTCATCCTCTCCAACCCCCCTTCGGTGTTCTCTATTCCCATTCCTAATCCTTCTCTCTCTTTCTCCCTCTTCGCCTATCCTCCTCCCCTTTCTTCCGTCGTCAAATCTCCCCTCTTCCCTCTTCCCACTCCGCTCTCTACCGTTGACTAAGTCTTCTCTCTCTCTCTCTCTCTCACGTACGGTCGCTCTCTCCTATCCGTCCATTCCTCTCACTTCTCTCTCATCTCTCTCCTTTCTCTCTCTCTCTCTCACTCGTCTCCGTTCTCTCTCTCTCTCGCTCACCTCAACCCCCCCCACCTTTTTACTCCCCTCCCCCTCCCTCTCCCCTTTCCTTTTTTTTCCTTTTTCCCTTACCTTCTCTTCAACCTTTCCCATCTTATCCCCTCTCCTCTCCCCTCTCCCTCTCCCTCTCCCTTTCCCTCTCCCTCTCCCTCTCCCCTCATCTCCTTTAGGCGAATATTGGAAGCTGAACACTCCGCTATAACAATTACTTAAGTTACCGAAACAGATAGAGGAGAGTTGGCGAAACAGCTGATTGGTGATTCCAGATTTATGCACGATCATACTTGCTCCCGGTGTCTGTCTCTTTCTCTCTCGCACTTTCTGTCTCTCTTTCTCTCTTTTTCTCTGTTCTTCCCTTATTTGCTCGCGTTGTTGTTGTTTTTAATCTTGTGTTCTCTTTCTATCTCCTTCCCCCCACCCCCCTCTCTTTCTATCTCTCAATTTCTCTCTCTCTCTATCTATCTATCTGTCTATCTCCCTCTCTCTCCCCCTCTCTTCTATTCCTCCCTAGACCTCTCTCTCTTTATCTATCTATCTACTTATTTATCTCCCCCCTTCCTCCTCCCCCCACCCCTCCTCCGGTTCTCCCTTCTCCTCAAATTCTAAATCAAAATCCAGCGCATTCCGGAACGGCTCACACACACACACATACCGTTCATTAAGGGCCATAATTCCAGCATACCATACGGTACAAAGGGCCTTATGACAGCGTGTGTTTGACGAGAACGGGCTTTGAACATTACAGTAACACTTACGGAATTTGGGCGAAGGAAAGAGACGATAAAGGAAAGGAGGGGAGAAGATACAGAGAGAGAGTGAGTGAGTGAGTGAGTGAGTGAGAGAGAGTGAGGCAGAGAGAGTGAGAGCGCGAGAGCGCATGTGTGTATGAGAGAGGTACAGAGAGAGAGAGAGAGAGAGAGAGAGAGAGAGAGAGAGAGAGAGAGAAAGAAAGAAAGAGTGGGGGGGTAGAGATAGAGAAAGAGAGGCGCGAGAGAAAGAGAGAAGTGAGAGAAAGCTACATCTAGGTAGAACGGAGGGCGGAACGGAGCCCCGTAGCATCAACATCACATCAACCTCACAAAGCCTCTAGTCAGCCGCACACCCGCACGCACACGCAAATCACCGGAGCGAGCGCGCGCACGAGGGTAAACGAGGGCAAACGAGGGTAAACGTCGAGACCGGATCTCCGCCCTTGAGTGAGGGGGCATTTAGGGAGCGTGGGGGTCGTTCCTCAGGGGAGGGGGGGTGGGGGAGAGGGCAGGTCGTGGCGGAAGTGCAGCGGTGACGAGGGCTGTGATGGCGCCGTGTAACCGCCGTCGGATTTAGCTCTTTACATGGGCCTCTGTTTAACCTGGACGCGCGCACGCACGAACGCATATACACATACATAGACTCACGCACACACACACACACACAAGCACACCTCAACATAAACACACGCACACGCACACGCACACGCACACGCACACGCACACACACACACACACACACACACACACACACACACACACACACACACACAAACACACACACACACAAACACACACACACACACACACACACACACCCTACACACATACAAACCCAGACACAAACACATATTAATTTAGTTATTTCTTTAGATATACATTTATTTTCACTACATCAACCTACGTCTTTGTCTTCAGTTCCACAGTGACAACCCAAGAAGCAGTGTCTTATTTTGGTGTCTTAAACGACCTTTCTGAAGGTGCCCGAATCTGAAGGCGGCGAGGGTTGCCGACTAGCGAATTGCACGCTTCGTTTTTTGTTGGTTTGTGTCGAAGTTGAAATCGCGACGGCCATTTTTTTTTTCTTTTTCTTCTTGTTTCGGTCTCTTGTCATTTTTTCTTTCTTTTTCGAATTTCTTTCTTTGTTTTTTTGTTTTTTAAAGGAAGTAGTATTCATTTTATTTTTTCTGTATACATAAGGAAATATTAAAAAATTAAAATTATCATTATATATAATTTAAAAAATAATTTAAAAATATAAATCAAATAAATATATAAAAAAATAATAATAATTAAAAAAATATAATATATATAAAAAATTAATAAAAATTTTTTATTTTTATTAAATAATTAATTTAATATTTTTTAATAATTTTGTATAAATAAAAGACACATAATCTTTTTTTTTTAAAATGGCCATATCGGCAACTCAAAGCAAAGCGTCGGCGCAGGAGTGGTGGGAGGGGGGGAGCAGGGAAGGAGGGGGTCGAGGGGGGGGGGTAGAGAAGGGGGATGGGGGAGGGGGTTAGCCTACTGTAACCTTCCCGCCGGCTTCGAGACTTTTCTTGAACGGGAGACGTTGAAGAATCTTTGACCTTGCGTTCGAGAATTTAAAAGAACAAAAAAAAAATATTTATAAATAAAATAAGTCTGACCTTTCGAATTCTCGCACCAGGTGGAATTCGGGGGGCGATTAAGGATCGGACATGGGGGAGGGGCGTGGGTGGGGGGGGGTGGTGGGGGCGGGGGCCCCCTGGGGGTCGTGCACCGGGGGTGGGGGTGGGTCGGGGGGGGGCTCGGGAGGGGTTGCGGCGGGGGGGTTGGGGGTGGGAGGGGCGGAGTTTTGTTTTTTGTTTTGTTTCTGGATTGTTGCTCGTTTTTGATGTTGTAAAGACTTTGACGACTGATTTATCATTTTCTCCCTTCTTCTAAACTTCCCCTCTCCCTCCACTCACCGAGTGCCTCCCTCACCGTCCTCCCTCCCCACCCCACCTCCCTACCCTCCTTTCTCCCTCCCAGTCCTGCCCTCCCTCCCTCTCCCTCCCCCTCCTCCCTCCCCTCCTCCCTCCCCTCCCCTCCTCCCTCCCTCCTTCTCCCTCCCCTCCTCCCTCCCTCCCTCTCCCTCCCCTCCTCCCTCCCCTCCTCCCTCCCCTCACCTCCTCCCTCCCTCCTTCTCCCTCCCCTCCTCCCTCCCTCCTTCTCTCTCCCCTCCTCCCTCCCCTCCTCCCTCCCCTCACCACCCTCCCTTCACCACCCTCCCTTCACCTCCTCCCTCCCTCCCTCCCTCCCTCCCTCCCTCCCTCCCCTCACCTCACCTCCTCCCCTCCCCTCCCTCCCTCCTCCCTCACCTCCTCCCTCCTCCCTCCCTCCCTCCCCTCTCCTCTTCCCTCCCTCCTTCACCTCCTCCCTCCCTTCACCACCTCCTCCCTCCCTCCCTCCCTCCCTCCTCCCCCTCCTCCACGCCGACGAAGGAAGGGTGTTCCGTTTTGTCTTCCGGTGCGATTTGTCACACTCTGGCTGATGATGACATGTGGTTGTTTCTTCTTCTTCTTCTTCTTCTTTTTCTTCTTCTTTTTTTTCTTCATTTTTTTCACCTTCTTCATCTGGTTCTTTTGCTTCTTCTCCTTCACTTTTTTTTTTACCTTCTTTTTCCTCTGAGAGGGAGTGAGAGTGTGTGTGTGTGTGTGTGAATGTGTGTGAGTGAGTGTGTGTGAGTGTGTGGATGTGTGTGTGTGTGTGTGTGTGTGTGTGTGTGTGAGTGTGTGTGAGTGTGTGTGTGTGTGTGTGTGAATGTGTGTGAGTGAGTGTGTGTGAGTGTGTGAATGTGTGAATGTGTGTGAGTGTGTGGATGTGTGTGTGTGTGTGTGTGTGTGTGTGTGTGTGTGTGTGTGTGTGTGGGTGTGTGTTGTTGAGTGTGTGTGAGTGTGTGAGTGTTTGTGTGAGTATGAGTGTGTGTGTGTGTGTGTGAGTGTGTGTGGGTGTTTGTGTGGTTTTGAGTGTGGTGTGTGTGTGTGGTGATGTGTGTGTGTATTGTGTGTGTTGTGTGTGTGTGTGAGTATGTGTGTGTGTGTGTGTGTGTGTGTGTGTGAGTATGTGTGTGTGTGTGTGACTGTGTGTGTGTGTGTGTGTGTGTGTGTGTGTGTGAATGTGTGTGAGTGTGTGTGTGTGTGAGTGTGTGTGAGTGTGTGAATGTGTGTGAGTATGTGTGTGTGTGAATGTGTGTGAGTGAGTGTGTGTGAGTGTGTGTGTGTGTGTGTGTGTGTGTGTGAATGTGTGTGAGTATGTGTGTGTGTGTGTGTGTGTGTGTGAGAGAGAGAGAGAGAGAGAGAGAGAGAGAGAGAGAGAGAGAGAGAGAGAGAGAGAGAGAGAGAAACAAGGTCAAGTATTGGTCTCCCTCATTTGAGTCGTGACCTTATCAACTACCTTCCCTCGAGGGTGCTGCCCTCAGGGGTCGAAGTTCAAGTTCAGCATGACCTTGTGCCCTTTCTCTCGATAGTCGTATGTATGTATGTGGATTGGGAGGAGGGGTGTGTGGGGGGGTAGTGTGTTATGTGTGTTTGTATGTTTGTATTTTTGTTTGTGTTTGTGTGTGCGTGTGTGTGTGCCCTGCAATAAGCCAGGATTTAATGTTTCTTCAATCA
>NW_028234404.1:4886569-4899069 GCF_977035675.1 Penaeus japonicus
CTCCCTCCCTTCTTTCCTTCCTGTACCTTCCACTCTCTGCTTTTCTGCTCTCTCTCTCTCTCTCTCTCTCTCTCTCTCTCTCTCTCTCTCTCTCTCTCTCTCTCTCTCTCTCTCTCTCTCTCTCTCTCTCTCTCTCTCTCCCTCCCTCCCTCCCTCTCTCTCTCTCTCTCTCTCTCTCTCTCTCTCTTTCCCTCCTCCTCTCTCTTTCTCTCTCTCTTCCTCTCTCTCTCTCTCTCTCTCTCTCTCTCTCTCTCTCTCCCTCTCTCTCTCTCTCTCTCTCTCTCTCTCTCTCTCTCTCTCTCTCTCCCTCCCTCTCTCTCTCTCCCTCTCCCTCTCTCTCTCCCTCTCTCTATCTCTCTCTCTCGCTTATTCTTCCACAAGTAGTGTTGCAAATTCTCGTGCAACCTGCACACCTGACGCGTTTAGTGGTGCAGGAAAGGGGGGGGGGAGTAGGAAGTTAGGTGTAGGTTTGGGGTGGGGGGGTGGGGGTGGGGTGGGGGTGGGGGAGTTACTCATTCGTGCGGTCTCGGTTAAGTTCGGTTCGCTGGGAAATCGTGTATACATTGTTAAAAAAAAAAAAAAAAGTAATGCGTATGCTATGTTTCCATTTTTTTTCTTTTTTTTTTCTTTTTGAAGTGACTTCATTACATTCAGAAACATTAATTAAATTAATTAAATTAAATTAATTAATTAATTAAATTAATTAAATTCAGGTTCATTCAGAAACGTGGATTTGTAAATGCTGTCGTATATACAGTATGTAAGGGCGTACGCTTGCTCTAGAACAATCACACTTAACGCAACACAACATTACAACAACTAAAATAACAGAAACAACAACAACAACAACAACAACGACCAAAGATAGAAGGAGAGAGAGAGAGAGAGAGAGAGAGAGAGAGAGAGAGAGAGAGAGAGAGAGAGAGAGAGAGAGAGAGAGAGAGAAAGCGAGAGAAAGCGAGTGAGATAGATGGATAGGCAAACGAAACACAAACAAACAAACAAACTGACTGACTGACTAACTGACAGAGCGAGAGAGAGCGAGAGAGAGCGAGAGAGAGAGAGAGAGAAAGAGAGAGAGAGAGAGAGAGAGAGAGAGAGAGAGAGAGAGAGAGAGAGAGAGAGAGAGATCGCCACCTGGCGGTGACTGGGCGAGATTGAACGTATGATAAAAAAAGAGACCAGATTTCTGACAATTTCCCGTTATATTGAACGTACAGTTGCTACCAAAAGTTTGTGGACACTTGGTTGTTGTTCTTCTTTTGACGGTTTGTTGACGTTATCACGTTTTGTTAGATGATTAAATGGTGATTGGGTGATTAGATATGTTGTGATATTTTTTAAAAACAAATATTGTGGATAGGAGAGAGAGGGGAAAGGGGGGGGGGAGGGAGGGAGAGAGAGAGGGAGGGAAATAGTAAGAGAAAGAAAGTGAGGGAGGAAGAAGGGAAGAGGATGAAAGAAATGCAGACAGATACAGAGAGAGGTATGAAAAGGAAATGAAAGGAATATAAGTTAAAAAGAAAAAAAAGAAGAAAAAAAAGAGAGAAAGCAAAAGATAACGAAGTTGAAACGTGACACAGATAAGTTAATGATAAACAAGAAACAAGCTGATGTGCTTTACGCAAGTTCCGTGATCAAAGATAACAGAGATAAAAAAAGAAAAAGAAAATAAAAAAAAGAAAAAAACAAAACAAGTGGTTAGCGAACCATTGCAGGAAACTATTACATGATTGCAAATGTAAATGCAAGTAAAACATTTTTCAATGAACACGATTTTTAAAAAATATTTTTTTTTGTTTCGTACATTTAATTAATTACGATTGAAGGATTTGGATATGTTCGAATAAATTTATAACCGTGAATATTTCCACTTTTTTTTAACTACGCAAGGATACTTTTTGTTTAGATTAATTGTATATATAGTAGTCTATGGAATTAGGAATGTTTTTTTTACCGTTACTGTCATTGCTGTTATTGTTGTTGCTATTATCATTATCATCATTATAGTTATAACTATTATCATTATCATCATTATAGTTATAACTATTATCATTATCCTGATGTTTATTTATACTCATTATTGTCCTTATCGTCATTATTATTGCTAGTAGTATAGTACAATTAATATTACAACTTCTGTTACTACTGCTACTACTACTACTACAACTACCGTTACTATTACCATTACCATCATTAGCATTACCATAATTGGAAAAAAAAATATACGGTATCATGATAACATAGTAATTATTCTAATTATGAGTATCACCATCATCAATATCACTATTGCATATCATCGCTCATCAGATCAACCGTATCCTCCCCCCCCCCCCCCCCCCCCCCTTACCCCCCCCCCCCCCGCCCCCTTCCCCTAGCCCTTTAAAGCGAGGTCAACATGCAACTGACCTAGGAGAGGAGATCCATGCAAATCAGGGAGGCGCAGATGCAACCAAGGCTTCATATGTATTCGCTTGCAACACGCTTATTGTCGTGCAGGGAGAGAGGGACAGGGAGGAGATGAAGGGCGAGAGAGGGAGGAGAGTCGAGGGGGATAGGATGTGGGGGAGGGGAGGGGTAGGGACAGGGAGGAGATGAAGGGCGAGAGAGGGAGGAGAGTCGAGGGGGATAGGATGTGAGAGTCGAGGGGATAGGATGTTGGGAGGGGGGGCGAGAGAGTCGAGGGGGATAGGATGTGGGGGAGGGGAGGGGTAGGGACAGGGAGGAGATGAAGGGCGAGAGAGGGAGGAGAGTCGAGGGGGATAGGATGTGGGGGAGGGGTGGGGGGTTGGCGGGAGGGGTAGGGATAGGGGAAGGAGTTGTGGAAGGGAGCGGCGACGGGTGGGAGGGGGGGAGGGTAGGAGGCGGAGGATAGACAGTAAGGAGGAAGGGAAGATAGTAAGATAGAGTGAGGGGGAAGAGGGGAGGTGAAGGTATAGAGAGTTAGGGAATGAGAGAGAGAGAGAGAGAGAGAGAGAGAGAGGGAGAGAGAGAGAGAGAGAGAGACAAACAGTAAGGAGGAAGGGAAAATAGTAAGTTAGAGTGAGGGGGAACAGGGGAGATAAAGATATAGAGAGTTAGAGAATAAGAGAGAGAGAGAGAGAGAGAGAGAGAGAGAGAGAGAGAGAGAGAGAGAGAGAGAGAGAGAGAGAGAGGAAGGAAGGAAGAGCAGTAGCATCCCCGCTTCCCGTCAAACTCCCCTCGTCATCATCTTCCATTTAATGCCCCAGCTCCTTAAAGTTTGTTTCGCCATTTTTATATAACTTTTTTTTTTTTTTTACTTTTTGAAAACCGTAGTTGAATGGCAAGAAAGAAAAATCCCATTTACAAAGTTTCCGAAATCTTGTTGATTTGGCATTTTTATATGGAATATTTTTTTCGGCTTTTTTGTCATTTTCTTTTCTCGCTTTTCTCGTCTCTCTCTCTTTCTCCTCTCTCTCTCTTTCTCCTCTCTCTCTCTCTCTCTCTCTCTCTCTCTCTCTCTCTCTCTCTCTCTCTCTCTCTCTCTCTCTCTCTCTTTCTCTCTCTCTCTCTCTCGAAAATCAAAATCAAATCTCTCAATCTATTGAACTATCTATCTCCCAATAGCCACGTAATCCCCCCCACCCCCACCACTTCAATATTAATAATCTTGACATCATTCCCAATCATACTGACATCATTTAGACCACCTGCGCGTTCCTCGTCCGTGGCTGCATGATCAAGTACTTCTCCGAGAAACGGGTAAACGGCAACAGGTAACAGGTAACAGGTAATAACAGGTGGTGAGTAATAGGAACATGACGCAGAGGAGACTTCTACTAAAAAAAAAATTATTCAGAGGAGAACATGTGTTCAGGTGGCGGCGGCGGCGGCGCGCGTGCAGTGGCGTAACGTCTCTTTCTCTCTGGCTTGCGAAGTGACTTGGGTAATTCTGTTAGGAGTTACTGTATTTTTTTTTGTTGTGACTGTTACTGCGGCTGATGTTGTGACTGTTACCTCGGCTGACTTTGTGACTGTTACTTCGGCTGATGTTGTGGCTTTGGTTGTATTGTTGTTACTGTTACTGTTAATTCGGCTGATATTGTAGCTTTCGTTATAACTGTTGTGACTGTTACTGTGGCTTTTGCTGTAACTGTTTGTTTTTTTTACCGTTACTGTGGCTAATGATATGTCCCCTCTCGATCCCCCTTACCCGATACCCCCCTCCCCCCCTTACGGACCCAACCCCCCCACCCCACCCACCCTCCCGGCCCTCAACCTAGCAGAGACAGGCAGCGCCGCCCTGCCTAGACATCCTTGCAGGCCGTTATTACCTCGTTATACTCAGGTAATGAGGCCAGAGCGACGATGACCGCCCCGATTATGTGACGTCATCTCCTCCCTCCCTTCCATCTTCCTTCCATCTTCGTTGGGTTATTCTGCTCCGTCATCCCCTCCCTCCCTTCCATCTTCCTACCATCTTCGTTGGGTTATTCTGCTCCGTCATCTCCTCCCTCCCTTCCATCTTCCTTCCATCTTCGTTGGGTTATTCTGCTCCGTCATCTCCTCCCTCCCTTCCATCTTCTTTCCATCTTCGTTGGGTTATTCTGCTCCGTCATCTCCTCCCTCCCTTCCATCTTCTTTCCATCTTCGTTGGGTTATTCTGCTCCGTCATCTCCTCCCTCCCTTCCATCTTCTTTCCATCTTCGTTGGGTTATTCTGCTCCGTCATCTCCTCCCTCCCTTCCATCTTCTTTCCATCTTCGTTGGGTTATTCTGCTCCGTCATCTCCTCCTTCCCTTCCATCTTCTTTCCATCTTCGTTGGGTTATTCTGCTCCGTCATCCCCTCCCTCCCTTCCATCTTCCTTCCATCTTCGTTGGGTTATTCTGCTCCGTCATCTCCTCCCTCCCTTCCATCTTCCTTCCATCTTCGTTGGGTTATTCTGCTCCGTCATCTCCTCCCTCCCTTCCATCTTCTTTCCATCTTCGTTGGGTTATTCTGCTCCGTCATCTCCTCCCTCCCTTCCATCTTCTTTCCATCTTCGTTGGGTTATTCTGCTCCGTCATCCTTTCCTTCCATCTTCATCTTTCTCAGCTTCTTTCCTTCTCTTCGTCTTTCTGTTTTCTTCTTTCTTATTCCTTCTCATCTACCTGAGATGGAGGGGGGGGGGGTAGAGGTGAAGGTAATGAGTGAGGGAGTAGAATGTGAAGGTGGAGATAGAGATGGAGATGGAGGGGGGGGTGGAGGTGGAGGTGGAGGTGGGGGAGAGGAGGAGGAGAAGGAGAAGGAAGAGAACGAAAAGAAGGAAGAGAAGAAAAATCAAGGGTAGGAGGAGGAGGAGGAAAATTAAGAGTAAGAATGGGAAAGATGGAGAAGGGGATGAAGACGAAGAAGAGGAGAGGAAGGGGAAGAGGGATGCGAGATGTCATGTTCTCGTGTGAAAATCAAGGGTTTAAGTGTGTATGTGAGTGTGTGTGTGTGCGTGTGCGTGTGCGTGCGTGTGCGTGTGCGTGTGCGTGTGTGTGTGCGTGTGCGTGTGCCACCATCTCTCGTTTGAGTCATAATCACTTTCCAACTTCACTTAACGCACGTAATCCTGTAGCTATATTAACTTCAACCTTTATTTTAACAACTTTGAAGAATATTGTTCGTAAGAAGAAAAAAGAAAATTGATAAAAAGTTTCCGCCTGGTATTTGAGTCAATTTACTTATATAAAAAGAGCTTTTCCACCCGGTTGAACAATCGAAATACGCAATCGTGAACTTTGATTAGTTATGCCTTCTGTTTCCTCATTGAGCGAATTTTTAAATGTATCGTTCGCTTTTTTATGTTAAGCTTGTAGAAGAGATCAAGTATATATATTTTTATTCTTACTTAGTCCGTTGTTTTTATTTCTTTCGTTTATTTTTAATAATGTTTTACTGCCCGTCTTCCTCTCATTCGCCCGAACGAAACGAAATCGAAACGAAACGGAATGAAACTCGGGCGAAACGCAAGGGGAAGGAAACGAACGAAGTTTTTCAAACAACTCCGGATTGTAGGTCAGGTCATCGTTGCCGTCTTGAGATCAAACCATTTTTTAAATAAGTAGTTTTGTTTATTTTTATCCCCCAAATAAATCATATATTTTATTTTCCTTTTTTTTTGTTCAAAGAGTGAAGACAATTTTTTCACTCCCCCCCGACGGCTGGTCATTGAATGGACTGGGGGGGGGGGGGGTATGAGAGCCAAGGAAGGAGATACAACGAAGAAAGAAGCAGCCTAACGTTCATCAGAAGAGAACATAAAAAAAAAAAAAATGATTTCGCGATCGTAAATAGCCGGCGATGTTCAATGTCCAATCTGTCCGCAATTTTGAACCGTTTGAACAAAATGGCGGGAACACAATCTTTTCCTGAGACTTCGCTGAGTTAATTTAGACCTACATAGAAGAGGAGGTCATTTACCTTTCAGTCTATCGGTATATTGAGAGAGAGAGAGAGAGAGAAAGAGAGAGAGAGAGAGAGAGAGAGAAGGAGAAAGAGAGAGAGAGAGAGAGAGAGAGAGACTTTTTTACTTTGAGAGAGAGAAAGAGAAGGAGAAAGAGAGAGAGAGAGAGAGAGAGAGAGAGAGACTTTTTTACTTTGAGAGAGAGAAAGAGAAGGAGAAAGAGAGAGAGAGAGAGAGAGACTTTTTTTACTTTGAGAGAGAGAAAGAGAGAGAGAGAGAGATGATGAGAGAGTAGAGGAGAGAGGTGGAGAGAGAGCAGTGAAGAGAGAGAGAGAGAGAGGAGACTTTTTTACTTAGAGAGAGAGAGCATGAGGAAGGATAGAGATAGAGAGAGAGAAAGAGAGAGAAGTATAAGAGACAAAAAAAAATGGTAAGAAGGGACGAGAAATAAATTAAAAAGCCGCGATAATTTTCTATCACGGAAAATGAGAATGGATAAGGGGGGACGGGGAGGGAAGTAACAGTAATCTCCCTCATCATCCCCTCTTCCATCTTCATCTTTCTCAGCTTCTTTCCTTCTCTTCGTCTTTCTATTTTCTTCTTTCTTATTCCTTCTCATCTACCTGAGATGGAGGGGGGGGGGGTAGAGGTGAAGGTAAAGGTGGAGGTGGAGATGAATGTGAAGGTGGAGATAGAGATGGAGATGGAGGGGGGGTGGAGGTGGAGGTGGAGGTGGGGGAGAGGAGGAGGAGAAGGAGAAGGAAGAGAACGAAAAGAAGGAAGAGAAGAAAAATCAAGGGTAGGAGGAGGAGGAAGATTAAGAGTAAGAATGGGAAAGATGGAGAAGGGGATGAAGACGAAGAAGAGGAGAAGAAGGGGAAGAGGGATGCGAGATGTCATGTTCTCGTGTGAAAATCAAGGGTTTAAGTGTGTGTGTGAGTGTGTGTGAGTGTGTGTGTGTATGCGTGTGCGTGTGTGTGTGCGTGTGCGTGTGTGTGTGCGTGTGCGTGTGCCACTATCCCTCGTTTGAGTCAAAATCACTTTCCAACTTCACTTAACGCACGTAATCCTGTAGCTATATTAACTTCAACCTTTATTTTAACAACTTTGAAGAATATTGTTCGTAAGGAGAAAAAAGAAAATTGATAAAAAGTTTCCGCCTGGTATTAAAGTCAATTTACTTATATAAAAAGAGCTTTTCCACCCGGTTGAACAATCGAAATACGCAATCGTGAACTTTGATTAGTTATGCCTTCTGTTTCCTCATTGAGCGAATTTTTAAATGTATCGTTCGCTTTTTTTTATGTTAAGCTTGTAGAAGAGAACAAGTATATATATATATTTATTCTTACTTAGTCCGTTGTTTTTTATTTCTTTCGTTTATTTTTAAGAATGTTTTACTGCCCGTCTTCCTCTCATTCGCCCGAACGAAACGAAATCGAAACGAAACGGAATGAAACTCGGGCGAAACGCAAGGGGAAGGAAACGAACGAAGTTTTTCAAACAACTCCGGATTGTAGGTCAGGTCATCGTTGCCGTCTTGAGATCAAACCATTTTTTAAACAAGTAGTTTTGTTTATTTTCATCCCCCAAATAAATCATATATTTTATTTTCCTTTTTTTTGTTCAAGAGTGAAGACCATTTTTTCACTCCCCCCCGACGGCTGGTCATTGAATGGACTGGGGGGGGGGGGGGTATGAGAGCCAAGGAAGGAGATACAACGAAGAAAGCAGCCGCTAATTTCATAGAAGAGAACATAAAAAAAAAAAAAATGATTTCGCGATCGTAAATAGCCGGCGATGTTCAATGTCCAATCTGTCCGCAATTTTGAACCGTTTGAACAAAATGGCGGGAACGCAATCTTTTCCGGAGACTTCGCTGAGTAAATTTAGACCTACATAGAAGAGGAGGTCATTTACCTTTCAGTCTATCGGTATATTGAGAGAGAGAGAGAGAGAGAGAGAGAGAGAGAGAAAGAGAGAGAGAGAGAGAGAGAGAGAGAGAGACTTTTTTACTTTGAGAGAGAGAAAGAGAAGGAGAAAGAGAGAGAGAGAGAGAGAGAGAGAGAGAGACTTTTTTACTTTGAGAGAGAGAAAGAGAAGGAGAAAGAGAGAGAGAGAGAGAGAGACTTTTTTTACTTTGAGAGAGAGAAAGAGAGAGAGAGAGAGAGAGAGAGAGAGAGAGAGAGAGAGAGAGAGAGAGAGAGAGACTTTTTTACTTTGAGAGAGAGAAAGAGAAGGAGAGAGAGAGAGAGAGAGAAAGAGAGAGAAAGTATAAGAGACAAAAAATGAAGAAAGAGAGAGAAATAAATTAATAAAGCACGCAATATTTTCTACTCACGGAAAATGAATGGAATAAGGGGGGAGGGGGAGGGAAGTAACAGTAATCTCCCCCATCCCCTCCCCCTCACCCCTCCCACTCCCTCCATGCATGTGGACAGGGCAGGATGTAGAGTTAGGTGTGTGTGATCACTTTACCTGGAGCTGTCCTCCCCCACCCTCCTCTACCCCCCCCCCCTACTCACCCTCACACTAACGGTACCTGTCTTGTGTCTACCCACAGTTCGCTTTACCGTTTGCCCCACTCGTAGATGTGTGCACGTAAATACTTACGTATAGACATACGTACATACATTAGTTACGTACACACAGACGGGTATACGTATATATATATATATATATATATATATATATATATATTATATATATATATATATATATATATATAAATATATATATATATATATATATATATATATATATATATATATATATATATATATATATATATATATATATATATACATATATATAGGCGGAGTGTATTGACACACACACACACACACTGCCTTGATGTTATCCTCTGTCCACCTATTCTTTTTAGTTTTTCCTTTCCTTCGTGTTAAGAATATCAATCAGAATCAGACACAGAATATTGCCTTCGTATCTTCAATTGCCTTCGTATCTTTAATTGCCTTACGGAAGTTCTCCTAATAAATCAGTTGTCATAACTTACGTTTTATTGAGGCAGTCCATTAATTAATCCCCCGCTGTGAACAGGTAATGACAGTTCGTTGGTCATTGTGAACATGAGAACGGTCATCAAACTCCCGTACTCCCTACTCCCCTACCACGCCCTTCCCACCTTCACTCCACCTGGTAACTCCCCACTCCAGGTCTACTCTTCTTTGGATATTTCAACTCCTTTCCTTTCCCATTCCCTTACTCCCCATTGAAAATCCCCCCCCAACCCCCCACTCCCTCACTTACTCCCACTTAGAAACTCCCAACTCCCTCACTCCCTCCTAGTTGAAAAATCACACCCCTTGAACACTCCCTCCTCCTCCTCCTCCTCCTCCTCCTCCCCATTCCCCCCTCTCCTCCTTGACCTCCCTCCCCACTCCCTCCCCCCCTTCCCCCACTGGATGATTACCAAATTCTGTCTGGATGAGTCGCGGCGACCTTCTCCAGGAAGTGTTTTCGGTGAACGAGGGGGGAGGGGTGAGGGGAAGGTAGAGGCCATGAGAGGGGAATAGGGGGAGGGGGGAGGCCATGGTAGAGGCCATGAGAGGGGAAGGGGGGGAGGGGGGAGGGGAAGGGGGAGGGGGTGGGTAAGGTACTAGGAGGGTGGGCGAGAGTGGGTAGGGTGGGAGGAGAGGGTATGGAGAGGGGAGGGGAGGAGGATAGGATAGGTGGAGGGGAGGCCATAAGAGGGTAGGAGGAGGGAGGATAGGGTAGGGGCATGGGAGGGGACGGGTGGGGTAGGAGGAGGGGAGGATAGGGTATGGGTATGGGAGAGGGGGAGGGGTTAGGGGTTCCACCGGGGAGCGCGGCTGGACTGGGGCTCCCGTTATGCGCTGGTGACCCCAATGCCGATCAGATAGTTATCCTGGCGACACTCGAGAGCCTTCTGTACCCTTACGCAAACTCGCACTCGCTCTCACACGCGTACTTATACTTCGGTTTTCATAGCGGCATACGCACAAGGGGGGGGGGGGATTTTGTAAGCGCACGTGTGTGTATATAGATTCTTTCTCTCTCTCCCTCTCTCTATCTCTCTTTCTCTCATTCTCTCTCACTCTCTCTCTCTCTCTCATTCTCTCTCTCTCCCTCACCCTCTCTCTATCTATCTATCTCTCTGTTTTTAATCCCTCCCTCTCTCTCACCCGCAAACCCACTCACACCCTCAAGGATTCGCACATAACCCTCATATCCATGCATACACAGAAACGCACGTAACCCAAGGTGCTCCAGTTACATGTCAGAGCGCCATTGCCACTGGATATCAGACCGATGACTGATTGCTTCTGTTCTGACACACAAAGAACTCGTTCACTCGCAGCTAACACAAGCTGTTCGGATTCGGTCGCTTGGAACGGAGGAGCAAGTGTGCTGGGGTGTTCAGTGCTAGGTGGATGTGGTATGATTCGGATATAGGGAGGGGAAGGGGAGGGGGGAGGGGGGATTGTGTACTTGTAGGCAATCAAATACACATGTATGGATAATTAATAACACTGCCACTAAATGCACGTTACTGTGTTTTTTTGTGATTCAACATGTATGTATATTGTGTGTGTGTGTCTCTCTCTCTCCATCTCTATCTCTATCTCTATCTCTATCTATCTCTTTATATATATATATACATATACACATTCACATACACACACAAATATATACATATACATATGCTTATACTTATACTTATACTTGTACTTGTACTTATACATATATATATATATACATATATATATATATACATACATATATATATATATATATATATACATATACATATATATACACATATATACACTTACATATACATATACACATATATACACTTACATATACATATACATATATACATACAGTACATATACATATAGATATACATGTACGTACACATACATACACATATATACATTTTAAATATGCATATGTATGTGTGCTTGTGTGTGTATGTGTTTATACAATACATTCAGAATAGTTAAACGGACATGAGATGTAGATACACAGAGTAACCTAGATAATAAGCAGAAATTCCAACACCGTCCACCCTCTTCAGTTCAAACCACAATAAAGCAACTTTACAACAGAACTGTACAATTCTTAGAAGAAAAAAAAAGAAGAAAAAAACAACAACAACGGAATGATTGCTCAAGGAAGGCCTAGGAGACAGCAGGTGTAAGGTAATGTAATTGCCTTGAAATGAACTTGGAATTGGCTCGGCCGAAACGACAGTCCGTGACCTTGGAGTTAACGGTTCGTCCACCTCCCCCCCTCTCTCATCCCCTCCCCCGCCCCCTCCCTCTCTCCCTCCCTCCCTCCCTCTCCCCTCCCTTCCCTTCCCCTCCCCTTTTCAGGGTCATCTATCCCTCTGCCACCCCCCCCCCCTTTGCCCCTACTCCCTCTCTTCCAGCTGTCACTCCTCCCGTCCCCTGCCCCCTCCTCTTCCTCCCCTCCTTCTTCCTCCTTCCCTTCACTCCACCTTTTTCCCCACTTCCCTCCACTTATTTATCCCCTGCCTTGCCCCTCCCCATTCTTTCTATACCTTCTATTCCCTTCTTTCCTCCTTCTCCCCTTCTCTCTCCCTCCTCCTCCTCCTCTTCCTCTCCTCCCCTCCCCTCCCATTCCTCCTACTTCCCCCTCTCCCCTCTCCATCTCCTCCCTTCCCTCCCATCCTCTTCCTCATTCCATCCCCTCCTCCTCCTCCCTCCTCTCCCCCCCCTCTTTTAGGCTGTATGGACAATGAGGGGGGAAGCAAACTGTCAGTCTCGGCAAAGTAGGAAGACACATCGAAAATATTTATTCAACATCTTACTATTATCTCTTATATTGCTGCAGTTTCAATGTCATTCTTTTTATGTTGATGTTTGATTGTGTTTGTTTTTCTTTTTTATTCATATATACTTTTTTATAATTTATTACTATTTTATTTCGTTAGATGATTCAGATTGCGTTCGGTGTTTAGCTTCGTAAGATTAATTAAAAAAATGAATACGAGAAAGACTAGAAGAAATAGAAAAAAATATAAGGAACAGTAGGAGAAAGAGAAAAATGGACAGGAAGAAGTAGAAACAAAACAAAGAATAAGATAAGAGTAAGAGA
>NW_028234404.1:4906569-4913846 GCF_977035675.1 Penaeus japonicus
AATTATATATGATTTTAAACTCAGGAATTTATACGTTGCAATTCGATAATGATAATGACGATAATAATAATGATAGAAACATAGAGAAGGGATGGAATATATTCATTTGCACGGATTAAAATCAATATGACTGTTGAGAATACCATAGAGCATAGAGAAAAAAAAATCACCCATCTTAAAAGTTCTAATATCATTTAAAAAGAGAAGAAAGAGAATTGAATTGATAGAAATAACTCATCTCATCAGAATAAAAGAAAGAAAGAAAGAAATTAAGTTGCAGATATAGACCAGCACAGGCCAGTACACACACACAGTCTTACGGGCGCGAGGGCGTTTCCAAAAGCCGGTGCTGTGTGACGCTGTGTCTCATCGCCGGCCGCCCGTTACCGCCCGGTCGGACTTTGTTACGTATGAAGGTGGTGAGGGGGGAGGGGGAGAGAGAGGGAGAGGGGGAGGGGGTGAGAGAGAGAGAGAGAGAGCGAGATAACAAAAAGAAAGAAAAAAAGTCCGTTGTTCTCGCAGAAAGATTAGCGTAAATAGGAAATGTTTATTTTTGTTAAACTTGCCAAGGCATTGAACGAAGCGTTAAATAAGCTGTTTCTTGCCACTTTGACGGCCGAGGGACTGAGCCGCGCTCGCGCTCCCGCACGCTGACTGTGAACCTCACATGTGGGTCACTGGGGTCTCGGCCCGCGTCCGATTCGCTTCCTTCTTCGTAATCGTGTTCGGATGAAGACCGATTTTATCCATCCTAATTCCTTAACAACGCTAATAGAGTCAAAAAGAAAGAAACGTGATATTGTAATTATGTTTCCCCGTACGCAATTTCAGCGGCAGATGCAGTAGGTATGTATGTCACGAGAGAGATGCAACGGATTCGGACGATGGATGACGTCACCACCGGTGAGCGGGACACTGACCGCTATGTTGGTTCCTCCGAAGCCTATACGGTCGGGAGTTATATAGAACACCAAATAGAAAATAGCCCTTATGGAGCCTGGAGCGGTAGACGAACTCTTTTATATTTGTTTTGATTTGCAAAGGTAATTATAGATGAATTGATGATGAATTGATGATGATGATGCCCGTTGCAACGAGAATAATGGTGACGGCGATGACTGGCGGAAGAGAGACAGAGAGAGAGAAGTGTGCCGATGAATTCATGAATGATAGATGTGGAAATGATGACTTCAGGGTGATGCTGATAAGGTCGAGATTTGCATTGACGTGTTTTTTATCATTCTATATATCACTTAGATATCTAATGTGGATTTTTTAAAAAGATTGATATGTAAAGCGTATAAATGTTTTTTTGTTTTTTTTTGTAGCATTTACCTGTTAATGTCTACTTTCTGATAATATTTTTTTTTCCATTGATCTTTAGAGAAACACATTTTGTATATGTATATTTTTTATTCTACCATATAATGGATATCATTATTTCTATGAATATTTAAGGGAAACTATTTTATTTTATCTAAATTCTCCCAATTCTCCCGTTATCTAATTTATCCGTGTCGTCATTACTATCGCTGTTTATTCTACTTATCTACCCATCTCTGTGTCAGTCCTTCCTTCTCTATCGTTATTTTTATTACTATTTATTGATATTTATTCTATGCATTGACCTTTCTCTATGTATAATCTTCACTATCATCATCATTATCATCATTATTTTCCCTATTTATCCTGTCTTTTTACACTTACTTCTCTACGTTGGTCCTTCCCCACCATCTTTATCAAGTCCTATCTCTGTTTCTCCTCCTTCATCATCATCCCCTTCCTTGCCTGTTCTCTTTTCGTGAACGCCCGTCTCTCCCCTTCCCTGATGGGCGTTTAGTCATTTTGCTTCTTAAATGCTTTTGCTGGCCTTTCGTTGATAGGTTTTTGTTAGCATTTTTCTTCTTGTTTTTTGCTAGCATTTTGTTCTATTTTTTGTTATTAGTTTGTTCTTGTTTTTTGTTATTATGTTATTATTTTGTTCTTGTGTTTTATTGTTTTGTTATTGTTTTTGTTATTCTTTTGTTCCGTTTTTTGTTATTGTTTTTGTTATCATTTTGTTCCATTTTTTGTTATTATTTTGTTCTTGTTTTTTTATTATTTTGTTATTGTTTTTTGGTATCATTTTGTTATAGATAAAAAAATATCTTACCTTTTGTTATTTTGTTCTTTTTTTGTTTTTTTGTTTTTGTTTTCCTTCCTTCATTCCTCACCTCTCTCTTCCCTTTACATCGTGTTCTTTCTCCTCTCTTCTCCCTCCATTTATTCCACATCTATCCCTTATTCCTTATTCCTTATCCCTTATTCCTTCCTATACTTCGTAATCTAATTCCTTCATTCATCCGCCATTCCTCTCTTCTCTCTTCTTTTACTCCATTCTTTACCTCTTTGCTCCTTCCTTTCCTTCCTCATTTCTCTCTTCTCCCTTCCTTCATCCCTCATTTCTTTTCTCCACTCCCCCCACTTCCCTCTTCCTCCCTTCCTTCCCCATCTCTCTCTTCTCCCTTCCTTCATCCCTCATTTCTCCTCTCCTCTTCCCCACTTCCCTCCCTCCCCTCCCTCCTTCCCTCCCTCCTTTCCCCTCCCTCCCCATCCCTCCCTCCTCTCCCCTCCCTTCCCGCTCCCCCTCCCTCCCTCCCCTCCCTTCCCTCCCTTCCCTCTCCCCCTCCCTCCCTCCCCTCCCTTCCCTCCCCCTCCCCTCCCTCCCCTCCCTTCCCTCCCTCCCCTCCCTCCCTCCCCTCCCTCCCGCCCCTCCCTTCCCTTCCCTCCCCTCCCTTCCCTCTCCCCCTCCCTCCCATCCCTCCCCTCCCTCCCCTCCCTCCCCTCCCTTCCCTCTCCCCCTCCCTCCCTCCCTCCCCTCCCTCCCATCCCTTCGTATTCGCCTGTGCCTGGCAACGAAGGGATCGGCCTCGTGGTGTGCCTGGATTACAAAGGGGAAGAAAGTGTGACCCTTTTCGGAGGGAGGGAGGGAGGGAGGGAGGGAGGGAAAAAGGAGGGGAGGATTAGGAGAGGGTAGGAGGGAGGGGCTTGAGGGAGAGAGGGGGGGAGGATTAGGAGAGGGTAGGAGGGAGGGAGGGAGGGAAAATGGAGGGGAGGAGGGAGAGAGGGGGGGATGGAGAGGAGGTGGTGAGAGGGAGGGATGGGCTTGAGGCAGTGAGGGGGGGAAGGGGAGGAGGGGGAGAGGGACAGGAAGAGGAGAGGGAGGGAGGGAAGGAAGGATTAGGAGAGGGAGGGAGAGAGCGAGGGAGGGCAGGCGAGGAGAGGGAAGAATGGAGGAGGAAAGGAGAAAAAGGGGATGAAAGATTTTTAAGAGGAGAAGGAAGAAAAGGGGATGGGAAAGAGAGGGGGGTAGAGAGAGAGAGAGAGAGAGAGAGAGAGAGAGAGAGAGAGAGAGAGAGAGAGAGAGAGAGAGAGAGGGAGAGAGAGAGAGAGAGAGAGAGAGAGAGAGAGAGAGAGAGAGAGAGAGAGATAGCGAAAGAAATAGATAGATAGAGGGGGAGGGAGAGAGAGAGAGAGAGAGAGAGAGAGAGAGAGAGAGAGAGAGAGAGAGAGAGAGAGAGAGAGAGAGAGAGAGAGAGAGAGAGAGAGAGAGAGAGAGAGAGAGAGAGAGAGAGAGAGAGAGAGAGAAAGCAGGAAACTACCTATTGTTTACAAGATCGACAAGTAGATGAAACGCTGATAACGTATGTAAGAAAAGAAAAGAAAAAAAAAATCCGAATGAAAGAAAGGAAGTGAAAAGGAGAGAAAAGGCAACAAACAATATCTGCTCCGATAATCAGAAATGATTAAGAAAGAAAGTTTTGTTTCAGTTATGTTTCATGTTTTAATACTTTTTTTTTTCTCCCAAACAGGTGAGTGCGAGTAACCGGATATGACGTCATGTTCCCGTGAGTATGGGACTCAAGCAAGTAAATAAGCATGGAGGCACACACGGATGTACACATGTTGTACATAAAACGTACTCTATTCACAAAAAAAAAACACGCACGCACTCACTCACTCACTCACTCACTCACTCACTCACTCACTTACACACACACACACGCACACACACACACACACACACACACACACACACACACACACACACACACACACACACACACACACACACACACACACACACACACACACACACACACACACACACACACACACACACACACACACACACACACACACACACACACACACACACACACACACACACACCGATAGACAGACAGACAATCAGTCTTTCAGTCAATTACTTAGTTATCTAACTAGACAGAAACAGAACCCAAACAGGGGAGAGACAAATTCAGTGAGGCAGGAGGAAATTAGCAGAGAAAGAGGGAGGGAGAGGGAGAGGGAGGAGGAGAGGGAGGGGGAGAGGGAGGAGGAGAGGGAGAAGGAGAGGGAGGAGGAGAGGGAGGGGGAGAGGGAGGAGGAGAGGGAGGAGGAGAGGGAGGGGGAGAGGGAGGAGGGGGAGAGGGAGGAGGAGACGGAGAGAGAGAGAAAGAGAGAGAGAGAGAGAGATAGAGATAGCAAAAGAGAGAAAGAGAGGGGTGGGGAGAGAGAGAGAAAGAGAGAGAGAGAGAGAGAGAGAGAGATAAACAAAGGAAAGGAACAGAAAGTCATGCATAATAAATCGGCAGCCAGAAAAGAGGGCCCGAGAGGGGAAAGGTCGTTTCGCTGAATTTATATGATCAAATTTCAGGAAATTGTTAAAATACACCTGGCAAGAGAGGTAGAAGAAGGAGAAGAATTAGGAGAAGGAGAAGGAGTAGAAGGAAAAGGAGAAGGAAAAGAAGGAGAAGAACAAAAAAAAAAAAAAAATGAAAATGAGAAAAGTAGAAAAGAAAAGGAAAAGAGAGAAAGAAAGAAAGTAAAAAGAAAAGAAAGAAAAAAAAAGAGAGAGAAAGAGATAGAGAGAGAAAGATAAAAAAAAAAAAGAGAGAGATGATTGAGACGACCAACCGAAAGAGGGAAACACCAACTAACCAAGAGCCTCTAAAAGCGAGCGATTCTTCTTCTTTTTTTTATTCCAGAATCTCCGTTGAATAATGAAGTGAGAACTTGACATGACACATGACAGCTGGCTGGTCTGAGTGAATGAATGGTGGACCGAGAGATGGATGGTGTATGATCTCATGCGAGGGAGAAAGAGAAGGAGAGGGAGAGATGAAGAAGGAGGGGGAGAGGGAGTAGGGAGAGGGGGAGAGGGAGAGGGAGTAGGGAGAGGGGGAGAGGGAGAGAGAGTAGGGAGAGGGAGAGAGAGTAGGGAAAGGGAGAGGGAGAGAGAGTAGGGAGAGGGGGAGAGGAAGAGGGAGAGAGAATAGGGAGAGGGAGAGGGAGAGAGAGTAGGGAGAGGGGTAGAGGGAGTAGGGAGTAGGGAGAGAGAGTAGGGAGAGAGGGAGAAGGAGAAGGAGAGGGAGGGATGGTGTAGGGAGAAGGAGAGGGAGAGAGAGTAGGGAGAGAGGGAGAAGGAGAAGAAGAGGGAGAGGGAGAGAGAGTAGAGAGAGGGGGAGAGGGAGAAGGAGAGGGAGAGGGAGAGAGAGTAGGGATAGGGGGAGAGGGAGAAGGAGAGGGAGAGAGAGTAGGGAGAGAAGGAGGGAGAGGGAGAAGGAGAGGGAGAGGGAGAGAGAGAGGAACAGAGAATAGGGAGAGGGAGTAGGGAGAGAGGGAGGGAGAGGAAGAGAGAGAGGGGGAGAGGGAGAGGGAGAAAGAGAGGAAGAGAGAGTAGGGAGAGGGGTAGAGGGAGAGAAAGAGAAAGAGAAGGAAAGGGAGAAAGCGAGCAGGAAGGGAGGGAGGAAAAGAGAAACGAAAAAAGGAATATATGAGCCTGACAGACACAAAAGAAATGATATTAATCAAGAGAGATTGTGGAGGGGAAAAAATAGGAAAAAAATAGATTGAGTGAATGAATGATTGAGAGCGAGAGGGAGAGAGAGAGAGAGAGAGAGAGAGAGAGAGAGAGAGAGAGAGAGAGAGAATGAGAGAGAGGGACAGAATGAAAGAAAGGGAGAGAATGAGAGCAAAGGATAGAATGAGAGAGAGGGAGAGAGAGAAATAGAAAGCGAAAGAGAGAGAGAGCGTAGCGAATCAAATAAAGGAAAAAAAAATAAAAAATGAGTAGAGAAATAGAAAGCGAAAGAGAGAGATAGAGAGAGTAGCGAATCTAATTAAGGGAAAAAAAATAAAAAACAGGATAGAAAGGCAGAATCGTGACGTCATCAGGTGAATCACCGACCCGAAGAAAGTTCCAGAAATGTAGGCAGAGCTTATGAAGAAGTGGGCGGGGCGAGAAGCGAGTGGACGGGGCTAATAATCTCTTGGATAATGATGCAATAATTTGTAATGATTATGAGACTACCACTAATAATGATAGTAATAAGGTTACATATTGCACAATTAATTAATTCAATTAATTTGATGAGAAATGACGACGAATGATGGGTTGATGAATATTATTTCTGCAAGAAAACGAATGATTCACACATCAACATAATTGGTTGAATATTGAACCAATGTTAAAGAACATATTGATATGTGCATGATCATTCATGCATTACTAATCGCAACACCCCACGACCCACACCTGACTCGCACACAAAAAGCTACTCGCACGCACGGGACACGGGGGGGGGAACACAAAAAACGGAAACGAACGGTTGGGGGGGGCGGCGGAGAAACGGGCGATGCATTGTGTTGTTGTTATTATCATTATCATTATCATTGCTGTTGTTAGTAATATTATTAGTATTATCATTATCATTGCTATTGTTGCTAATATTATAATTGAGTGATTATCGTCGTTTATATATTCATTATGGCTATACTATGCTTATCATTATCATAATCATTAGCATTATGATTATTAATACTGACTTTGCTCATCATTATGATCATTATGACCATTAATATCAATATCATCAATGTTATTACCATTGATGATAATGGTCACGGTAAAAAAAAATAAAAAAATATTAATACCAGTATTTCTAGTAATAAAAACAAACAAACTAATTTTGAGATAAACTAAGTAAGTAAGTAAGTAAGTGAGTCATAGAAGCGATAAGATACAACTCTGATATCAGAAAGATGATCTAATCTCTTCGTGAAAGCAAGCACGCAAGGGCGGCAGGGAGGGACGGGTAATTAGGGAGAAGTAATAAAAAAAGATGATGTTGATAAGGACACTTTCACTCTCGTGTTGGAAGGAGGGGAGGGGGAGAGTGGGAGGGGGAGGGAGGGAGGGAGGGAGGGTGAGAGGGGTGGGGAGGGGGAGGGAGAAA
>NW_028234404.1:4921446-4923946 GCF_977035675.1 Penaeus japonicus
CTTTTTGGTAAATTTTCCGAATAGCGCCGCGTTACGAAATACCATGAAAGTGGTATCGATAGATTCCTCTCAACCTCTACTATTCATATATAGTAGAAATAATGCGTGATTCCACCCCTGGACCCCACAATCTGAGTCCCGATAGTAGGGAAGGGCATGAAGTAGATCAGCGAAATTGCGGGGTGAAATATGAATTCCGGCCATATTTCGTATGCAAAATCTTAACCCAATGACCTAGCTAACTTTGCCTAGTTTTGAAGTTAGCCCTAGCCAAGGGGGGGCTTCGGCCCCCCCTGGACCCCCCCTTTTTGGGGCAGTTCGTGCAACATACCTTGTGCGTAATACCCCGAAAAAAACTATCCTCGCCCTGAAATTAAAACATGACTGTGTTTACGTATTTACGGCTAGCGACAAGCTGTGGACTGGAAACCCCCAATGAATTACCTGCATGCGCTGTTATGTTCTCTCGATAGATGGCGCATTATTCCCCATTGTTTACAGTATAATTATAGAGTGCCCTCTATTGAGTGGTCCCGTCATTATCGGTCCTAGTTTCCTATCCTGAGGAATATATGAGACGAAGACTCAGTTGCTGTCATCATGGCGCAGTGTGAAAGTTATTCTTGGTTATGTCATTTTCATCTACAGAACTAATTACGTATCACAAGTATCACGAAGTGCCCTAAATAGGGGAGGTCCACAGGGGGGCGTAGCCCCTTCGTGACAAAGGCTGACTTCAAAACTAGGCAAAGTGAGGTAGGTAATTGGGTTTAGCTTTTGCACACGAAATATGTACCGAAGTAGCACGAAGTGCCTTAAAAAAAGGGGGGCGAACCCCCCCTTGGCTAGGGCTAACTTCAAAACTAGGCAAAGTTAGCTAGGTCATTGGGTTAAGATTTTGCAAACGAAATATGGCCGGAATTCATATTTCACCCCGCAATTTCCCTGATCTCCTTCATGCCCTCCCCTACTATCGGGACTCAGATTGTGGGGTCCAGGGGTGGAATCGCGCATGATTTCCACTATATATGAATAGTAGAGGTTGAGAGGAATCCATCGATACCACTCTTGTGGTATTTGGTAACGCGGCGTTATTCGGAAAATTTACCTTACTCTAAACTAAACACTTGTTGTTTTTTTAATAATTAGCAAAAACAACAACAACAACAACAACAATAAAAGGACAATAACAGAGAAATAGATTTAAAAGAAGGAAGGACGAAGGGGATACTAAAGAAAATCGGAGTCCAATCTAAGTTCTGGATTTTTCTCATGCGACATACAATTTAAAGTTTGTGATGCAGAAGAATCACGCTGATTGTTATGACTTCTGTGACCCATCTTTGCGTTGGAGGGAAGAGGGAGGAAGGAAAGAGAAGGAGGGAGGGATGGGGGAGAGAGGGGGGGTGAAGGTAAGCAGGGTAGGAAGGTGGGGAGAGAGAGGGAAGGAGGGGAGGAAGGGAGTGAGGGTGGGGAGTGGGAGGAGAGAGGGAAGGAGGGAGAGGGAGGGAGGGAGGGAGGGAAGAGGGGAAAAGAGAGAGAAAGGGAAAGAGAAAGATAAAGAGAGAGTGAGAGAGAGTCAATAAAGAGTTGTCAAGAACTTTTTAAAAGATGATAAAACTTTCAAGATTGAAAATGATTCTAACATTTTGTTTCTTTCTCTACAGGTGAGTCTGCAAGATCTCGACATAGAGGAATTGAGAAGATTTGAGTAAGGATAAGATTAAGAGGAGAAGAGGAAGAGGAGGAGGAGAAGGGGAGGAGGATTAGGAGGAGGAGAAGAGAGGAAGAGGAGGAGGAGTAGGAGAAGGAGTAGGGGAAGAGGATTAGGAGGAGGAGAAGAGAGGAAGAAGAAAAGGAGGAGGAGGAGAATGAGCGAGATATGAGAAAAGAGGACGAAGAAGAAGAAGAAGAAGAAAACCAGAGATGAGCAGTGAGGCAATGAATATATTAAGATGATGATGATAATGATGTTGATAAGGATAATAATGAAAATGCAAAAGCTCTTAGCCGCGATAACAATAGGAATTGTGATAGTAAACAGAGGATTGATAACAACAATAGAAAGATAATGGCAATTGAAACCTTAGGCTCGAGGTAAACAGAGAGTGAGACAGACAGTGAGACAGGGAGGCAAGCAAGCAAGCAAGCAAGCAAGCAAGCAAGCAAGCAAGCTAACTGACAGACAGGCAGGTAACCAGACAGACAGACAGACATACAGACAGACAAGCCGACAGACAAATTGAGAGAAAGAGGGAATCGCGTGAAAAAAGTCTTTTAACTTTGTGCTTCCCTAATCTCATCTCTCTCGTTTCTCTCTCACTTTCCTTCTTCTTGTCCCTCCCCCCCCCCTTTCCTTACCCTCCCTCCCCCACCCCCACCCCATCCCCTCGTCTGGATGACCGCGAAACACACTCACTCTGTCAAAACTTCGGTCTTGGGCTGTGAATTGTTTCTTGTAGTTTCTTCCTTCGCCTTCTTCTTCTTTCTTCTTCATTCT
>NW_028234404.1:4928946-4936446 GCF_977035675.1 Penaeus japonicus
GATATTTGAATGAATAAATAGACAGAGAGATACAGATTTATATTTATGGGTGTATATATTTATGAATATATATATATATATATATATATATGCATGTATATATAAATGTATATGTATGTTTGTATATGATAAATACATACATACATACATACATATATATATATATATATATATATATATATATATATATATATATATTTATATATATATATGTATATATACACCTTTGTATATGGCAAGACACCTTCATTTCCCAAAGCTCTATGATGTAGCCTATTCAATATGTATTGTCGTAAACTCCATAGGGTAAACGATGAGCGCATTCTATAATTGCTTGTTATATTCTTTTTATCAAGTGGCTAGGGAATATGGAGGTATTTGTGATACACAGATACAATATAAATTGATATGACGCCTTATACTGTGTCTGGGACAGTCAGTAATACATAATCTATACAAATCTCGTTTGCACAAGTCGGAACTAGCACGACTTATTTCCGGGTTCACACCGGTACGAGTGCTCGGGACCACCCTTAAGTTACGAGGTGCTGTGACGTCACACGGGGACGGTTAAAAGTTTTGAGTATGACCCTCGGAGCTCGCAGTTCGAGTTAAGACATGCGCGGCCTGGCTGCGCGGGCTTACGACGTCGTTAGCTGTTTTGAGTATCCGGCCCCTGTACATCAAGGAAAGGGGTAGGGGGGAGGGGGGTAATGGGAAGAGGGGAAGAGTGAGGGGAGTCGTTATGATGTAGTAAAGCAACCTTATTAACGACCCAAAGGTGGTCAGTGTGTACCTGTGTCGTGGTTTTAGTGGTTGTTCTTTCATCCCTTTTCTTCTTTGTCCTCTTCCTGCACATCCTATTTTTCCGTCTGCCCCTCTTCCTTCTTTATCTCCTCTTCTTCCTTTTCCCTTTCCTCCTCCTCCTCCTCCTCCTCCTCCTCCTCCTCTTCTTCCTTTTCATCCTTCTTCTACTCCTTCTTGTCCTCCTTCTCCTTATCGTCCTTCTCCTCCTCCTCTTCCTCTTTCTCGTCCTCCTTCTCCTTCCCCCTTTCCCTCCTCCCCCCCCCCTTCTCCTCGTTCTTCTCTCCCTATTTCCATATTTCTCGAACTCCCCCTTCTCTCGATTTCGAGTCTTCTTGACTTGGATTCGTACACCACTCGAGACCCCCCTCCCCCCCCCCCTCCCTCACTCTTCACTTCCCCTCTAAACTCCCCTCTTTCCTCAGCTAAGCTTTCTCTTACCCTCTGCTCGAGTTGCCTTCCCTAATCGGCACTCCAGTTTTTTTTTTTTTTTTTTTTTTTTTTTTTTTTTGTCCTTTTTAATTGCTTTTTCTCTCTCTTTCTCTCCCTTTCTCACTTTCTCTCTCTCTCTCTTTTATTCTCTATCCTTCCCTGCCTCACTCACTTCTCATATTTCTCTTCTTATGCACACAAAATTTCGCCTCCCCTCCTTCCCCCAAAAGAGAGAGAGAGAGAGAGATAGAGAGAGCGAGAGATAGATAGAGAGAGAGAGAGAGAGAGAGAGAGAGAGAGAGAGAGAGAGAGAGAGAGAGAAAGTGAACAAGTAAATACAGAGAAAGATAAAAAGGAAAATAAAAAGGAAAATCACACAAAAGATGGATTTGAATAGAACTGAGATATGAAACGGGTAAACATATTTAATTATTTTTTCCCCTCATCCCCCCCCCCCCTAGAGTGAGGGGTCGTTTCAAATCATGAGTTCAGGTGAAAGAGACCTTTTTTTATTTGGGCGGGAAGTTATTCGAAGCTAAAATGCTTTTTTTTATTATTGGGTTTAAATGCTCCATTTTCATCTTCATCTTCTTTATCATCATCATTATCATCATCACCACCACCACCACCACCATCATCATTATCATCATCATCATCATCATCATCATCATCATCATCATCATCACCACCATCATCATCACCATCACCATCATCATCATCATCATTGGTAGTTATGATTAATAGTAATAGGCCTCTTCCTGTCAATTTTTTTTTCAACTCTTATTAATCCTACTTCAATAAATTTATATTATTCTCCCTCTATTGTTGTGAATAGTTATAGGGCGAGTGAGTGATATATTTCGTTTTGAAAAATTTCCTGCGCGCCGGTCAAATAAAAACGGGGCCTTTCTGTTTCCATTTTAAATGCTGTTTCAATAATTGCTTATGAGGTACTGCATTTAAGCCAGCCAGCCTCCCCTGTTTCCCTCTCCCCTCGCCTCCTCTTTCCCTCTCTCCTCTCTCCTCGCCTCCTCTTTCCCTCTCTCCTCTCTCCTCGCCTCCTCTTTCCCTCTCCCCTCTCTCCTCGCCTCCTCTTTCCCTCTCCCCTCTCTCCTCGCCTCCTCTTTCCCTCTCCCCTCTCTCCTCGCCTCCTCTTTCCCTCTCCCCTCGCCTCCTCTTTCCCTCTCTCCTCGCCTCCTCTTTCCCTCTCTCCTCTCTCCTCGCCTTCTCTTTCCCTCTCCCCTCTCTCCTCGTCTCCTCTTTCTCTCTCTCCTTGCCTCCTCTTTCTCTCTCACTTCTCCTCACTCTTCCTTCTCTTCCTTGTTCCTCTTCCTCTTCCTTATTCCCTCTCCTCCTTCTCTTCACCCCTATTCCTCTTTCTCACTCCTCCTCCTCCTCTTCCTTACTCCTCCTACACTTCCTCTCTCCTCCTCCTATTCCTCACTCCTCTTCCTCTCCCACACTCCTCCTCCTCTTCCTCAATCCTTTTCTTCCTTACTCCCGCTCCCCTCTTCTCTCCCCTCTTCTCTCCCCTCTCTCCGTTTAGAAAATTGTTGTCAAATGGACCGAAGAAGTAAACTGTTTGGCTTGATTGCGGAGGGCGAAAGAGATGAGAGGAATGAGAGCGAAAGGGCAAAAGAAAAGGTATGTGTGTGTGTGTGTTAGAGAGAGAGAGAGAGAGAGAGAGAAAGGAGAAAGAGAGAGAGAGAGAGAGAGAGAGGAGAAAGAGAGAGAGAGGGGGAAAGTGAGAGAGAGAGGGAAAGTGAAAGAGAGAGAAAGAGAAAGACAGAGAGAAAGAGAAAGACGGAGGGAAAGTGAGTGAGAAAGAAAGAGCAAGAACGAATGAAAAAAAGAGGCGAAGTACATTAAACAGATAAAACCCAAAATGATCTAAAAAAAATAAAGGGGGTGAGACTTCCCCACCAACGCATAATGTTTATCCAAGGATTAATCATTATTGGCCGTTCGTTGAGAGTCATTAGGCAACTCTCCCCTCCTCTTTTCCTCTCCCTCTCCCCTACCCCTTACCTCTTACCTCTTTCTTCCACTCCTCTACTTCCCTTTTCCCTTCTCCTTCAATCTCCTTGTCCCTTTTCCTTTCTTCCTCCCCCCCCCCCCTTTTCTCTTCTCTTATCCTACTCCCCAATTTTATCCCAATTAACCCCTATCTCTCTTTCCCCTTCTTGTACCCTCATCTATTCCTCTTTCACCCTCTCCTACCCCTCCTCCTTACCACCATCTCTCTTCCCCTTCTTCCTCCTCCCATCTCTTCCTCCTCTCCTTTTCCTATCCCCTCCCCCCCATCCCAGTTCATTTCTCTTGGCTGCTATCCGATAATTTGGAAATATTTATGTCTGTCTGCCGCGGTTGAACGGCTGTGTATGGTTGAATACGGGAAAGGGGGGGGGTATACGGCCATACGTACACATAAACGTACACACAGACTTAAAAAAAGCATATGCACACACGTTTACATAAAACGCACATGTAGGTGGTGAAGGGTGTATGTAAGGTAGATGGAGGCAAAGCGAATATAAAATGTTAAGGGTGAAGGGAAATTAATGAAAGGCCGAGAGAGGGAGAAAGAGAAGGAGAGAGAGAATGAGAGGGAGAAGTAAATGGAGAGATAGTGGAAGAGAGAGAGAGTGAGTAAAGAGCGAGAGTAATGATAATCAGGTTTTTATTCTCATCTCATGTAATATCATCTCCCATTTCTGTACATCAACGTTACGTTATTTTCTTCCCATATTTCTCTCCTTCGTTATTATATTTTCTGGCTCGAAGAAGAGGGTCATACAAGGACGTCCTCGTAGTATCCTTGTTCTCGTGAATCCGCGAATTTGCGACTGCCATCCGGAGCGTTCTTGTAAGCGTGCCGGGTGTGACGTCAGGCGCGAGACGTCGGCGCGTTCTTGTAACCGGATTCTAAAACGCTTCTTGCGGCAGAGAAATGTGCGAGAGCTCGGATATCAGCGTTCGGGTTTAAGATACGAGAGGGATGCTTATGCGGGGATGTTGTGTTGCTATTTATAAAAGGAAAGGGTATGAAAATGCGTTCACGTGTGCTCGCATACAACGCACGGACACTCGCATTTCCATACTCACGCACACACACACACTCACACACACACACACACACACACACACACACACACACACACACACACACACACACACACACACACACACACACACACACACACACACACATACACACATACACACGCAAACACATATATACATATACATATACATACATATATATATATATATATATATATATATATATATATATATATATATATATATATATATATACGTATATATATACACTCATACGCTTCAGTAGCAAGAGAGAGCCACCTAGACACCCGAAAAAAACATCGGGCTGCCAGGTGGTGAGAGGAAAGCAGATGGCGAAGACAATGGCACACGGAGAGGTAGGGGTAGGGGGGTAGGGGTAGGGGAAGAAGGGAGGGGAAGGGGAGGGGGGAGGAAGGCGAAGAGCGGGGGAGGGGAGGAATGGGACTGGAAGGGGAGGAAGGAGGAAGTGAGGAGCAGAAGGATGAAGGGGGATGGGGGAAGCAAGAGAAAAAGGTGATGGAGGAAGGGGGAAGGGGGGGGGGATGCATACCGAGTCAGCGATCGTGAAGATTAGTTTCTCTTATCATAGTTATCCTTCAGACAGAGAAACAGACAGACAGAAAGAGAAAGGGGAAACAAACGAACGATATAAGAGAAATAGAGACAGAGGAGATAAAAACAAACGGAAGACACGCATGAAATGAATGAACGAGTGAACAAGCGAACGAGCGAACGACCGAACAAGCTAAGGGTTGAACGATCGAACGAGCGAATGACCGAACAAGCTAAGGGTTGAACGATCGAACGAGCGAATGACCGAACGAGTGAACGAGCAAACGATCGAACAAGCGAACGAGCGAACGGACGCTGATTCCGGCTTTGGCTCCGACTCTCGTTCCCGTCTCAGGGGATGCCATAAACAGAGTTTTTATTGCAAGAAAAAAAGGGGAAAAATCGATAGGGGATGATGCAGGTTGAAGCCCACGATGATGCATGTCTGTCTGTCTGTTTGTCTGCCATGTCTGTTTGTTAGCGTTGATGTCTATTGCTGTCTGTCTGTCTGTCTATCTGTTTATCTGGCTATTTCATTTTCGTTGTTGTTTATGTTCTGGCGCTGTCTGTTTATTTATCTATCTATCTATCTATCTATCTATCTGTCTATCGTTATCTTTAATGTTTCTATCGATCAATCACTTTGTCGTATTGTATCCTTCTTTATTCTATCGATCCATAGACCCGTCTATCTGTTTGCGAAGAGGTAGAAAATGAGATGGAAGAGGTGGAGGGAGGAAAGAATGAAAAAGAGATAGAAGGAGGCAAGAAGGAGGAGATAGATGGAGGAAGAGAGAGGGGAAGAAAGGAGATATAACAGAAAGGAATGAAGGAATGATGGAGGGAACAGGGAATTGTGTATATTATGACGGATAAAGAAGAAAGAATGGAATAATTAGGGTGATGATAGTAGTGATAATGGTAACAATGGTAGAAGCGATGATAGGATAATACTATTAATTATATTGATAACATTAATTACAATGATGCTAATAGTAATAACAACAAAGGTTATGATATTGATAATGATAATAATAATGATGATAATAATAATAACACACTAATGACAAACAGAAAACGGGAAACCCAAGAGAATGAAGTCAAGAGGGAAGCAACAAAAGTGCTCTGTACACGTTTAATTAGATAATGAATAATTAATTGTCATGCCAGTTATTTTATAATGATGATGAGTCTTTTTCTCTCGAAAAGCTAATCGTCTAAATTAATGGACAGTTGATATAGAGATGAAAAGATCGTGATTCTGGAAAAATAGTTCTTGTTATATGTAATGAGTTTAATAATGGTCGGGTTGAGAATAGTGATTTTAATGATGATTATGAGAATTAGGATAATGGTGATGATGGTTGTGGAAGTGTGATGCCTAGCTAGTCAGATGGCGATGGAAATGGTGATGATAATGATGGTAATGACATGGGTGACGCTGTGTGTGTGTGTGTGTGTGTGTGTGTGTGTGTGTGTGTGTGTGTGTGTGTGTGTGTGTGTGTGTGTGTGTGTGTGTGTGTGTGTGTGTGTGTGTGTGTGTGTTCTGTGTGTGTGTGTGTGTGTGTGTGTGTGTGTGTGTGTGTGTTCTGTGTGTGTTCTGTGTGTGTGTGTGTGTGTGTGTGTGTGTGTGTTCTGTGTGTGTGTGTGTGTGTGTGTGTATGTATGTTCCGGCTTTTGGGAACCGAGGAGAATAGAAGTGTAAGGTACAAGACATGTTTGTACACTATATGGATGATCAGTGGTAAAGGCGTAGCAGAATGACAGGGAGAAAATGACAGCTGTTCATCACCGCCGGCTGTCACACGGCTGTCTTGAGGAGGTTGGGAAGGAGGTAGTTTAAGGTGATGGAAAGTGAGGGAGAGACTGCAGTGCGAGCGCTGGTGGAGGTCTAGGGAGGGAGGAAGGGGAGGGGGAGGGAGGGAGGGAGGGAAGTAGTTGTGTTTCTGTGTGTGTGTGTGTGTGTGTGTGTGTGTGTGTGTGTGTGTGTGTGTGTGTGTGTGTGTGCATGTGTGTGTGTGTGTGTGTGTGTGTGTGTGTGTGTTTAGATTTGATAGAATGCAGTCATGTATGCAGGTATGTATGGATGTAGCTAGGCAGGCATGCGTATACTTAGCCATATATATATGTGTGTGTTTACATGTTTACAGTCGGGCAGGCCTGTGTGTAGATCCCGTGTTCCCGCATCGGTTGAGCGAGAGAGAAAGTGGCGTAGCGGGCAGTGTCCGGTTCCAGCCAGTGACCAGCGCTCGCACGGTCATGACAGCGAGTGTACTCTGTGTGCTACACTTGCTTCCTCTCCTGCTCTCCTCTCCTCGTCTCTCCTCGCTCGAGCTCTTCTCCCTACCCCTTCCACTCTCCTTTCTCCCCTCCGTTCCCCCCTCCTTTCCTTCTCTTCCTTCCTTCCCTTTCCCTTCTTTTCCATCCCTCCCCTTCTCCTTCCCTTCTCTTCCCTTCCTTCCTTCCCTTTCCCTTCTTTTCCATCCCTCCCCATCTCCTTCCCTTCTCTTCCCTTCCTTCCTTCCCTTTCCCTTCTTTTCCATCCCTCCCCATCTTCCCTTCTCTTCCCTTCCATTCCCTCCCTTCCCTTCCATTCCCTCCTTACCCCTTTCATTCTTCTCTCCCATT
>NW_028234404.1:4946446-4951446 GCF_977035675.1 Penaeus japonicus
GAGAGGAGGTAGGAGGGAGGGGGGAGAAGTAGGAGGAAGAGGAGTAGAAGGACGAGGAGCAGAAGGAGGATTAGGAGGAGGAGGATTTGGAGGAGGAAGAGGAGGAGGAAGAGATGGGAAGCGCAGAGAGTGAGTGAGTGAGTGAGTGTGAGAAAAAGAGAGTAAATGAGGACGAGGTTAAAGGATCAGAGGGTCAAGGAGAGAGGAAGTAAAAGATGAAGAGAGAGAGAGAGAGAGAGAGAGAGAAAGAGAACAAGAGAAACAGCAAATGGAAAGGGGAGAGGGAAAGAAAGGAAGAAAGCAGAGAAAGATGTAATAAGCGAATACCAGGGAAAGTACAGACAGGAAGACCAGAAGAATAATTAGGACGTAATTACGTTTCTCATTCTCGTCGTTTTGGCTCTCTCAAGGTCGTAAATTAGCTTTGTCTCTCTCTCTCTCTCTCTCTCTCTCTCTCTCTCTCTCTCTCTCTCTCTCTCTCTCTCTCTCTCTCTCTCTCTCCCTCATCTCTCTCTCCTTTTCTCTCGTCTCTGCGATCCTTCTCTTCTCTCTCTCTCATCTCTCGTCTCTCTCTCTCTTTCTCGTCTCTCGATCACACGAAATTCTCTCTCTCTCTCTCTCTCTCTCTCTCTCTCTCTCTCTCTCTCTCTCTCTCTCTCTCTCTCTCTCTCTCTCTCTCTCTCTCTCTCTCTCTCTCTCTCATTTCTGCCTTTCTGCCTTTCTGTTTGTCTGTCTCGCTATCTCTCTCTATATATATCTCATGTCTCTGTCTCTGATTGTTTTTCTCTTTCTCTCCTTTTCTTTAGAAGGAGACAACAAAGAAAGAAAGAAACAGATAGGGAAAGAGAAGGGGAGAGGAAGAGGGAGAATGGAGAGAGAAAGAAAGAAAGAGAGAAAGACAGAGAGAAAGAGAAAGGAAGAGAGAGACTAGAGAGGAAAGGATTAGAACTTAAAGAGGTAACAATATATATATATATATATATATATATATATATATATATAATAAATATCAGTAAATCGACAGAATATATAATTCAAAAGCAGCAGAAATGAAAAAAAAAGTTCAATAACTGCGCCAGAAAATGGTATGATAGTATTCAGAGAGATAACAGTAACAGGTTTACGTTACTGTGCAAAGGGAGGCTTAGCGTGTGATAAAACTGCATCTCTCTGTTCACATTTTCTCGTACATAGAATTATATGAGTGTGAATTGATATCATAGTTTTATTTACATTCTCTCTATCTCCTCCCTTCATCACCCTCCCCCCCTCTCTCCTCCCCTTCCATCCATCCTTTTCCCTATAATCTTTACTTCGTCATTTCTTCTTGTCCTCTATCTATCTTTTCCTCATTTTCTCACCCCCCCCCCCTCCGCCTTCTCTCCATTCTTTCTCTCTATTTTTTATTACTCTAGTTTCTTCTCTTTTCCTCTCTCCGTTACATTTCTCTCTCCCTTCCTCCCTCTCTCCCTCCCCCCTTTCCCTTCCTCCCTCCCTATTTCCCCCTCTCTTTCTTTCTCTCTCTCTCTCTCTCTCTCTCTCTCTCTCTCTCTCTCTCTCTCTCTCTCTCTCTCTCTCTCTCTCTCTCTCTCTCTCTCTCTCTCTCTCTCTCTCTCTCTCTCCTTCTTTCCCCTCTTTCCATCCATCCTCCCTCCTCTTTCCATCCATCCTCCCTCCTCTTCACTTACTCTTTCCTACCGCTCTTTCCCCTCACTCCTTCCTTCCCCTCTTTCCATCCATCCTCCCTCCCTTTCATTTACTCTTTTAGCCCTCTTTCCCCTCACTCCTCCCTTCCCTTCTCTCACTCTTTCCTACCCCTCTTTCCCCTCACTCACTCCTTCCCCTCCTTCCATCTATTCTCCCTCCCCTTCACTTACTCTTTCCTACCCCTCTTTCCCCTCACTTGTTCCTTCCCCTCCTTCCATCCATCCTCCCTCCCCTTCACTCACTCTTTCCTACTCCTCTTTCCCCTCACTCCTTCCTTCCCTTCTCTCACTCTTTCCTACCCCTCTTTCCCCTCACTCACTCCTTCCCCTCCTTCCATCTATTCTCCCTCCCCTTCACTCACTCTTTCCTACCCCTCTTTCCCCTCACTCACTCCTTCCCCTCCTTCCATCCATCCTCCCTCCCCTTCACTCACTCTTTCCTACTCCGCTTTCCCCTCACTCCTTCCTTCCCCACCTACCATCCATTTTTCGCCCCCTCCCCCACCCAGTATCCCCTTCCCCTTCTCCTTACCTGCTTGGCAAAGAGCTAACTTAAGGCAACACAATTTCAACAAAGACAAGAGCTAAGGGGTAGGGGGTGGAGGGGGAGGGTGGTGGTGGTAAAAAGCATGCTGTCGAGGCCTTTCCAGGTTTATTGCTTTCTTTCTCTCTCTCTCTTTCTCTCTCTCTCTCTCTCTCTCTCTCTCTCTCTCTCTCTCTCTCTCTCTCTCTCTCTCTCTCTCTCTCTCTCTCTCTCTCTCTCTCTCTCTCTGTCTCTCTCTCTCTTTCTCAAGTTTATTTTTATTGTAGGTTGGGGGAGGGGAAGGGGGAAGAGGCTTATTTTAGCTGTCTTTTATGGGGAGGGGGAGGGGAGGGGGAAGAGAGGTAAGGAAGAGGGAAGGGGGAGGTAAGGTGGAGGGAAGGTGGGGGGGGGGGGGGATGTGAATTGGAGTCTTATGTTAATGCCTGTTACATTTTTTTTTTTTTTTTTTTTTATAACACAAGTGCAATATTTTTAGAGATTCTATTTATTTCTCGAATTATTGACTTTTATTTTTATTACTTATATATACCCTTTTCTTCTCTTTTTTTTAATCACTATTTCTTTTTCTTTCGTTTTTTTTAAACCGTATTTTACCTGTTTTTGTATTTTTGTTTTTTTGTTTGTTTTAGAAGATCCTTTGTGACTTCATGTAACAGGGACTGAGGCTTCTTCAGTGTGTCTTAAGAAATGTTTACGACGCTCTAAAGTCCTGCCGGAGGTGTTCTTCGTTGGGCCATTCTGGGTGTCTCTCTCTCGTTCCTTCTCTTTCTCGCTCGCTCTCTCTCTCTCTCTCTCTCTCTCTCTCTCTCTCTCTCTCTCTCTCTCTCTCCCGTTCCTTCTCTTTCTCGCTCTCTCTGTCTCTCTCGCTCTCGCGCTGCTTCTCTTTCTCTCTCTTTCTCTCTCTCTCGTTCCTTCTCTCTCTCTCTCTCTCTCTCTCTCTCTCTCTCTCTCTCTCTCTCTCTCTCTCTCTCTCTCTCTCTCTCTCTCTCTCTCTCTCTCTCTCTCTCTCTCTCTCTCTCTCTTTCTCTCCTCTCTCTCTCTCCTCTCTCTCTCTCTCCTCTCTCTTCTCTCTCTCTCTCTCTCTTTCCTCTCTCTCCCTCTCTTCTCTCTCTCCCTCACTTCTCTCTCTCTCTCTCTCTTCTCTCTCTCTATCTCTCTCCTCTTCTCTTTCTCTCTCGTCTCTCTCTCTCTTTCTCTCTCTCTCCTCCTTTCTCCCTCTCTCTCTCTCTCTCCCTCTCTCTCTCTCCTCCCTCTCCCTCTCCCCTCCCCCTCCCTCTCCTCCTCTCTCCCTCTCCCCTCTCCCCCCTCCTCCCTCTCCTCTCTCTCTCTCTCTTTCATCCTCTCATTCCTCTCTCTCTCTCTCTCTGTCTCTCTCTCCTCTCTCCTCTCTCCTCTCTCTCTCTCTCTCTCTCTCTCTCTCTCTCTCTCTCTCTCTCTCTCTCTCTCCTCTCTCTCTCTCTCTCCTCTCTCTCTCTCTCTCTCCTCTCTCTCTCTCTCTCTCTCCTCTCTCTCTCTCTCTCTCTCTCTCTCTCTCTCTCTCTCTCTCTCTCTCTCTCTCTCTCTCTCTCTCTCTCTCTCTCTCTCTCTCTCTCTCTCCCTCTCTCCCTCTCTCCCTCTCTCCCTCTCTCCTTCTCCCTTTCATCGTCTCTTTCTCTCTCTCGTAAATAAACCCAAAGAATAGCTTTACGAGTCGGCCGTTCGCTGCGGGTTAATGAACTATAAGACTTGGAGACACACATCCGCCTAACCCTGGGTGTATGGGGGGTAGGGGGTAGGGGGGAGTGTTGTATTGGAAGGGGGTAGGTACAGGGGGTATTGGGAGGGGAGGGGAGGGTGTGTGGTCTGGGGGGGATGGTGGGGAATGTTGTATTGGAAGGCGGGAAGGTACGGGGGGTATTGGGAGGGGAGGGTGTGTGGTCTGGGGGGGGGGGTTATGAGGAGGGGGTGGTAAGGGGAGGTGTGGGGATAGGTTTAGAGTAGGGGGGGAGATTATTCCTGTTTGATCTTATTATTTATGACGATTTAAGAGAGAGAGATCGAGAGAGAAAGCTACACGAGAAAAAAAAGAGAGGAGAAAAATTATATATAGGCGAACGAAGAAGGGAAATAACGAGAAGGTAAAAAAAGAAAACATTACCCACAGACTCACGGATGATAAGAGATAATGACACGGAAAAAGAATAAGAAAAGAAAAAAAAATGAAGAAGGAAAATGTCAAGGTCACCCAATTGGAATGTCTTCCCACTCCCCCCTTGCCCCCACCCCCCCTTTCCCGTCCCCCTCCCTTCGGCGCCTCCACCCAAACGAGGGCCACTTTGGTTTCCGTTACGCCGGCTTCTCTCGGGTCAAAGTGGTTATGGGGTGGAAAGTGGAAGAGGCCAAGAGGTGGAGGAAAGTGGAGGGGTAGGAGAGGGGGAGGGGGTGGGGGATGAGAGACAGAGACAGAGACAGAGAGAGGTTACGGGTTGGAAAGTGGAAGAGGCCAAGAGGTGAAGGAAAGAGGAGTGGTAGGAGAGGGGGTGGGGTTGGGGGTTGGGGGATGAGAGAGAGAGAGAGAGAGAGAGAGAGAGAGAGAGAGAGAGAGAGAGAGAGAGAGAGAGAGAGAGGGAGCGAAAGCAAGCAAGCAAGCGGTAGAGGGGGGACAGACAAGACTTAAGAAATGCGATAAAAAAAGAAAAAAAAAAGTTAAAAAAAAAAAAAAAACGCATTTGAAAAACTCCTCATGTTTTACGTTACGAGGAAAACTCTGA
>NW_028234404.1:4963946-4966540 GCF_977035675.1 Penaeus japonicus
CCCTCCCCTTCCCTTGGATCCTTTCTTACCCCCCTCCCCCTACTCCTCCCCTAGATCCTCATATCACCCCCTTCCCCTTTCTCCCTCCCTCCTTTTACCTTTACCCCCCTTCCCCTTCTCCCTTCCCCCTTCCCCCTTCCCCCTTCTCCCTTCCTCTGGATTCTGCTTGTTTGCTTCTCTCTTTGTTTCTCTCTTTTTCATCGTGTCATTTAGTCTGTCTCGTTTTCTCTCTTTCTCTCATCATTCCCTCCTTCCGTCTGTTTTTCGTACTCTTTCTATCCCACTCTTACCTTCCGTCTCTTTTTCGTACTCTTTCTATCCCACCCTCACCTTTCTCTCTTTTTCTCCTTCCGTCATTCTAATTCTCTCTTTCTCCTTTCCAACCTTCTCTTCCCCCCCCCCTCTCCCCCCGATACGACCCTTTTTTGCCACCGTTTCCCGTAAAAGTAATTTCTGGACCGAATCGCAAAGGGGGTATATAGTGTGTTGGGGAGGGGGGGTGTAGGAGGAGGAGGAGGAGGAGGAGGAGGAGGAGGGGGAGGTCCGTAAGAGGTGCAAACCAAGTTCCTACCATTTCCCGTAATGTCCTGATACCTTTTTTTTCTTGCTCTTTGCGCTTTCTACTTCCCTCCCCTCTCCCCCTTCCTCTCCCCTCTCTGTCTCCTCTCTCTCTTTCTCTCTCCTCTTTCTCTGTCTTACTCTCTCTCCTCTCACTCTCTCTCTCTCCTCTTTCTTCTCTCCTTCTCTCCTCTCTTATCTCTCTCTCCTCTTTCTCTGTGTTATTCTCTCCTCTCTCTTCTCTCTATTCTCTCCCTCTCTCCTCTCTTATCTCTCTCTCCTCTTTCTCTATCTCACTCTCTCCTCTCTCTCCTCTCTCTCCTCTCTCTCTTACTCTCTCTCTCTCTCTCTCTCCTCTCTCTCTTACTCTCTCTCTCTCTCTCTCTCTCTCTCTCTCTCTCTCTCTCTCTCTCTCTCTCTCTCTCTCCCTCTCCCTCTTTCTCTCCCTCCCTCCCTCCTCCCCCCCTCCCTCTCCCTCTCTCTCTCTCCCTCCCTCTCCCTCCCCCTCCCCCTCCCCTCCTCCTCTCTCCTCTCCCTCTCTCTCTCTCTTTCCTCTCTTCCTGCTACTTCTCCCTTTTACTGCATTTCGACAGCCGCACTCCACCTTTAATTGTCTGGCATACACACCCCCCACTCACTACCACACCACCTCACCACCCACCACCACACCACACACCCACTACACACCACCCTCTTTTTTGTGTGTTTTGAATATTATCCCATTATATGTACATTTACAAATCAATTTTGAAATGTCTATAAAATACTAATACACTACAACAACAATAAAACTATACAACATACAAAAAAAATCAAACAAACACAACACAATAATGAATATATATATATGTATATATATATTGTATGTATAATATATATATATATATAATATATATATATATATATATATATAATGAATATAATATATATGAATTATATATACATAATATATATATATATACATATAATATATATATATAATATATATATATATATATATATACATATATATAATATATATATATATATATATATATATATAATAATATATAATGTATATATATATATATGTATATATAATATACATACATAATATATATATAATAATATATATATAAATATATATATATATATATATATAATATATAATATTATATATATATGTATATAATATATATACTATAATATAAAATTTTATATATATATATATATATATAATATATATAATAATAATATATTATATTAATATAATATAGTATATATATATATATATATATATAATAACATCATATATATATATATAATAATATATATATATTATATATTATAATATATATATAATATAATCATATTATATATAGTAATAGCAACACACACATTTTTCAAAACATTTGAATTACCCGTGACTTCTGACTTCCATTTTCCACTTTACACTTTACGCCTTCGGGCAAAAAGTTCCCCGTTTTCTCTTTCGTAAATTTTGGTTCATCTATTGCGAATGTTTTTTTTTTTTTTTTTTTAAGGTGGTAGGATGGTGTGGAGGTGGGGGTTGGAGTTAGGGGAGGAGGGGGGGGTATTTGCTGATTTTAATTTTGAATCCTTTGTGTTTCTTTTTCTTTTTCTTTCATATCTCATCTTATTTTTTTTCTTTATTTTATTTTTGCTTCTTTCTTCTCTCCCCTCCTCTCTCTTTATCTCTCTCTCTCTCTCTCTGTCTCTCACTCTTCCTTCCTCTCTCCTTCCCTCCCTCCTTCCCATCCTTCCTCCTTCCTACCCTTCCCCCCTTTATTCCCTCCCTCCCTTCCTACCCTTCCCCCCTTTATTCCCTCCCTCTCTTCCTCCTTTTTTTACTTCTCCCCCTTTCATCACGACCTCCCCCTCCCCCTCTCATCATCAAGACGTCTATCATTTTCAACTTCAACAAAATCAATGAATCAGATCTGATATTGCAACATCATGCAACTTTGCTCTTTGGACTTAGCCGTATCAGAAATTGGAACAAAAAATATGTATATTAGCAAAAGCTTTAATTGAAA
>NW_028234404.1:4966640-4988740 GCF_977035675.1 Penaeus japonicus
GGAGGGAGGAAGGGAGGGAGGGAGGCAGGCATGGGAGAGAGAGAGAGGGAGGGAGGGATGGGGGGGAGAGAGAGGGAGAGAGGGACCACTTTCTACGACTCCTTTTTTTGTATTGGAGATTTTCTCACCATTTCGATTTTTGGTTCTTGTCGTTTACCACCGCCCCAACTTTTTTTTGTCACTTGCGGTCTTTTCGTTTTTGCTTTTTATTTTTTTTTTCTCCACTTTCAGTCTCGTGCTTTTGGTTCTTTATCGTTTTTTTGGGGGGGGAGTTTTTTTTCTCTTTCTCTCTTTCCTTCTCTCGCGCTGTCTTTCTCTCTCTCTATCTATCTATCTATCTATCTATCTATATATATATATATATATATATATATTTATATCTATATATAATAATATATATATTATATATATATCTAACCTCCCTCACTCCCCACCCCACCCTCCCATCTCGCCCTCTTCTCCCTCCCTCCCTCCCATCTCGCCTCTCCCCCTCCCTCCCTCCCTCCCTCATCTCCTCCCATCTCGCCTCTCCCCCTCCTTGCCTTTCCCTGACGAAGGAGTGCCCGAGAGTGCCTCGCCTGGCCGGGACGTAAGTGGCGCTGGCACTGGCGGCGGAGGTGCCATCCCTCACGCTTAATGTTACGGTGTCTCGAGTAATTCGTGTGCAAGACGGTAGCTCGCGTTACGAGCTGTTCGCTCCCTCTTTCTTTCTCTCCTCTCTTTCTCTCTCTCCTCTCTTTCTCTCTCTCCTCTCTCTCTCTCTCTCTCTCTCTCTCTCTCTCTCTCTCTCTCTCTCTCTCTCTCTCTCTCTCTCTCTCTCTCTCTCTCTCTCTCTCTCTCTCTCTCTCTCTCTCTCTCTCTCTCTCTCTCTCTTTTCGTCTTTGTCTTTCACTTCGTCTTGAGCTCACGTACGTAAGCTACATTCCCGCCTCTCTCTCCCTCCTTCTTACCAACCCTCCATCTCTTATCTCACCTCCTTTCCTTCCTCCCTATTTCATTCATTCCCCCCCTCCTCCTTCCCCTCTTCCCTCCTCCCCCCCTCCCTTAGTTAATGACAACGCCGCCACCAGCATTAGGAACGCTCTCAGCATGCAGCAGCAGTAACGTGGGCGTAACAGCGTTTAACAGCCGTGGGAACAACAGCAGGAAAGCAAGGATATGGCAACATCTATGGCGGATTGTGTGGGCGGTTTTATTTTTTTTATGTCTGTTTATATATTTTTGAGTCTGTTTGTTTCTTTGTGTGTGTGGTGTGGGGGGCGGGGGGGGGTTGTCGGAATGTGCTTTTTTATTTTGTTTATTTGTGTTTCTGTTGATTTATTTTCGTTTTTTTCTAAAGTGATTTGTCGTTTTCTTTGCTTCAGTTTGTTTCGTTTCGAAGCTGCCTCGTGGTTCCGTTTCGTTTCGTTTCGGTGTTTACGAAGGGATTCAAGCGGTTCGTTGTTCGTGACGGAAATGGGTTTCATTTGTCGGAATTACTGCAATGTTTATGCTTAAACGTTTTAAAATGCAGGTTGATTTAGAAAAAAAAAGTAAATATACCCAAAAATGTTTCACGATTTGGAAACAATTGAGATCAAGCTTCGAGAATTTAGCAATGGATGAATAACAAAAACGATGAACAACATTCTCAAATATCCTAGTAAACATTAAGCTTTCGGAAAGCCATCGACCAAACCCAAAGGCGATCTGATTCATGACCATGCATGACTGAGCGTGGCGTCCTAGCCATGCATCTCCCGAAATGGCTGTTCGAGCAAGATTAAACCAGATGTACAGGCATTGCCACGTCGTGCTTGCAATTAACTCCGCGTGCTTTCAGAATCTGGTGATTTGCAGTCTGGCTATTGTGGCGGCGAGCTGCATGTCATTAACATGTTACCCCGTGTTGTTGCGGGCGTGTGTGCAACGCAAAGAGAGGCGCCGAGGAAAGAGGGTGTTGTTTGGTTCAACTTGATTAGGCGGAGGAAAAATATAGGACCGCGGGGACGAAAACGTACTGAGGCGCGAACGCGGTTTTCGGGATTTTAGAAAACGGAGGAAGGGGAGGTGTGACTTTTATGTTTTGGGGATCGTTAGTTGTGGTTTTAGTAGTAATAGCAGCAACAGCAGTAGTAGTGGTGGTAGTAGTGGTAGTATTAGTATTAGTAGTATTAGTAGTAATGGTTGTTGTTTTTGTGGGAAGAGAGGCAAGGGTAGGGGTAGTAGTGATAGTGGTAGTTGTAGAGGTAGTAGTATTAGTAATGGTTGTAGTGGTGGTGGTCACAGTGTTAGTTGATTTTATTATTTTAGTATTTGTAGTAACATCATTGATATGTCTAATCATGTCAACACTTAGCAAAACTTTATTAAGTATTTAGTTAAACATGTTCATTTAACCTTAGTCGATGATACTTCACTGAGTAACTGATATATGACAAAAATTAGTCCCTCTTTCTTCCCTTCCTTTTCCTTTTCTTCCTCCTCCTCTTCCTCCTACCCTTCATCCTCCTTCCCTTCCTCCTCCTCCTCTTCCTCCTACCCTTCATCCTCCTTCCCTTCCTCCTCCTCCTTTCCTAATGCTCCTTCTCCTCCTCCTCCTCCATCTCCCCATCTTGCTCCTCCTTCCCTTCATCCTCCTCCGTGCCTTCGGCCCGCTACTCCTCTCCTCCCTCCCCATCGTGGCTTCCTCCTCCTCCTTTCCTAATGCTCCTTCTCCTCCTCCTCCTCCATCTCCCCATCTTGCTCCTCCTTCCCTTCATCCTCCCTCCTCCTCCTCCATTTCCTCCCCTTCATCCTCCTCCTCCTCCTCCTCCTCCTCCTCCTCCTCCATTTCCTCCTCCTCCTCCCCTTCATCCTCCACCTCCTCCCCTTCATCCTCCTCCTCCTCCTACCCCTCCTCCTCCTCCTCCTCCCACACCTCCCCCTCAACAGAGTAACTAATATACAGAAAAAAAATAAGCTTTTGTGAATATTGTCTTTTTCAACATGGTCAGCCTTCAACCCCGTAAAAGCAAGCGGCATCAACTCTAACCACGACGAAAATTGACTACGTTTTAACCAATTATAACCTCCTCCTGTGTTTCGCGCCTGGGGGATTTCTGATTTTTTTTTTCTTTTTTTTTGTGATATTAAATTCTGCAGTTCAATTTATATTTAATTTGGTACAAAGATAACCCGATATTGGTTCTAGTCGTGTTTTGTTCGCTATGCGTTGTTTGCTTTGAATTTTGAAAATTTGTGTTGTTTAAGTTAGAGAGAGAGAGAGGGAGAGGGAGGGAGAGAGAGGTGGGGAGAGATAGAGAGAGTGGGAGAGATAGAGAGAGTGGGAGAGATAGAGAGAAGCGGGGAGGGGGAGAGGGAGAAAGAGGGAGAGAGAGAGGGGGGGAGAGATAGAGAGAGGGGGGGGGAGAGAGAGAGAGAGAGAGAGAGAGAGAGAGAGAGAGAGAGAATGAGAGCGAGAGAGAGAGAGAATGAGAGCGAGAGAGAGGGAAAAAGAATAAAAAATAAAAAATAAATAAATAAAGAAAGAAAATCCATAAAATAAATAAAGCAAGAGGGAGAGACCACACATACATCCCCGAAACTACTAACAATAAACAGCTTCTTCGACCGAGTCTCGAACACTTGTCGTACTTCGTGGCCGCTGCGTAATAGACGGGCCGCCCCGAGTAGACTCCGCGGCAAGTTGTTCTGAAAGTTATTCGAGAACTTAAGTTAGCGTGCTGTTCTCTCGTTCGTTTGTTCTTGGGGAGGAGGATTTGTGAACTCTGTGTCAAGACCCGACGGGTTTTTGTATCTCTCGTTTTTTTGTGTTTATTTTTGTTTGTTTGTTTCTTTTTTTTCTCTTTTTTTTTTCTTTTTTCTTCTCCTCTTCTTCCAATATCTTCTCCTCGTCGTCATTGCCCTCCTCTTATCATTATTATTATTTTTTTTTTATATTCTACTTTCTCCTCTTCTTTCTCTTCTTTTTTTTTTCTCTCTTGCTCCTCCTTTTCCTTTACCTTTTCCTCTTCCCCTTCTTCTCCCTCCTCCTCCTCCTCCTCCTCTTCCTCCTCCTCCTCCTCCTTTTTTTCTCTTCTTTCACTTTCTCTCTTCCTCCTCCTTTTCCTTTGCTTTTTCCTCTTCCTCTTCTTCCTCTTCCTCGTCTTCCTCCTCCTCCTCCTCCTCCTCCTCCTCCTCCTCCTCCTCCTCTCCTTCCAAGACCCCGTCAGCAGCAAGACTCTACTACGAACTCCACCGAGGTTCTGACATTAATATATATTATATTGGACAACAATTACCAACCTTATCACACCCTCGTACTTAACCCTTAATTGCTGACGTAAGTGAACTAAGACTTGGGCTGGGGGGGGGCGGCTAGAGGAAGGAGGGAATAGGGGAGGCGGGGGAGGGAGGTGAGAGAAAGGAGAAAGGGTGGGTGGGGAGGAGGTAAGGGATGGGGGGGGGGAATTTGATATTGAGGAGCTGAGGGTTATGGGTAAGTAGGAGAGGAATGTGAGAGGGAAAAGAGAGAGATAAGGGAAGGAGAGACACAGACACACAGATAGACAAATAGATACACACACACACGCACACACACACACACACACACACACACACACACACACACACACACACACACACACACACACACACACGCCCCTCCTCCTCTTCCCTCCCCTCCACTCCCCTCCACACACACTCAAACAAACATTGTCCAAGTCTTTGAAGATATGGTTCTCTTATAAACAAATGTAATTGTTCCACCGCCATTGTTGTTGTTTTTTTGTGACAAATACAAAGTTTCTTGTCCGAGTCCTACCAATGGAAAACGGCAAATTTAGTAACTTGCCTTGATTGGAGAGAGAGAGTGAGTGAGAGAGTGAATGAGAGTGAATGAGAGTGAGTGAGTGAGTGAGTGAGTGAGAGAGTGAGAGAGTGAGTGAGAGGGTGAGTGAGTGAGTGAGAGGGAGAGCGAGAGAGAGAGCGAGAGAGAGAGAGAGAGAGAGAGAGAGAGAGAGAGAGAGAGAGAGAGAGAGAGAGAGAGAGAGAGAGAGAGTACTCACCAATGAATGACGTTATGAGAGACTGAAAGAGGGGCAAGAGTGTGTGGGAGGGAGAGGGGGAGGGGGAGGGGGGGTTGAAGACATAATGGAGAGATTGGGATTGGAAGGGGGAGGGGGCAGGGGGGGGGAGGTTAGAGATGACCGTGAAATGGTGGGGAAAGAAGGGGACCGCATGGGTAGGGTGATGGATGGGGAAAAGAGGGGAAAGGGTGATGGGATGGAGGGGAAGAGGCAAGATGGGAGGGTGGGAGGGAGGCAGGGATGGCAAGGAGGGTTTGGGAAATGAAGGAGGTAAGAAGGGAGGGGAAGAGACAAGATGGGCGGGAGGGAAGGAGGGTAGGGGGAGGGAGGGAAGGAGGAGAAGAGGTAAGATGGGAGGGAGGGAAGGAGGAGAAGAGGTAAGATGAGAGGGAGGGAAGGAGGGAAGGGAAGAGGCAAGATGGGAAGGAGGGTAGGGGGAGGGAGGGAAGGGAAGAGGTAAGATGAGAGGGGGGGAAGGAGGGAAGGAGAAGAGGCAAGATGGGAGGGAGGGGGAGGGGGAGGAGGGAAGGAGCGTAGGGGGAGGGATGAGTAAAAGGTCCTCGAGACGCCTTGAGTGTCCGGGCAAGTGTCGCAGAAAACGAAAATATCTTGGGAGGAATTTCCGAGAGGATGGAGTGGCGTCAGCGACACTTTCGTCTTCTGTCTTCTTGTCTCTCTTCTCCTTATCTCCTTCGTCGTGTTCCCTCTTTCGTCGTCTTCTTCGTCGTTTTATCTCTCTCTTTGTCCTATCTCTTTCCTTCGTCTTCTCCTTCACCGCCTTATCTCTTTTTTATCATCTCATTCGTCTTCTTCCTTTTTCATCTCCTTCTTTGTCTTCTCCTCCATTGCCTTATCTCCTCCTTCATCTTCTCCTCCATCGCCTTATCTCCTTCTTCATCTCATCTCATCCTTCGTTTTCTCTCTTTCCTTTCATCTTTTGTCTCCTGTTTTTTTCCCGCTTGAGCTCCTGGTCGGATTCAAAAGTCAAGTGTGTTGCGTTCTCGAATTTCTCTCTCTTAGTCCCCTCTCCCCTCTCCCTTCTTATCCTTTCCCTTCCCCTCTCCCTTCTTATCCTTTCCCTTCCCCTCTCCCTTCTTATCCTTTCCCTTCCCCTCTCCCTTCTTATCCTTTCCCTTCCCCTCTCCCTTCTTATCCTTTCCCTTCCCCTCTCCCTTCTTATCCTTTCCCTTCCCCTCTCCCTTCTTATCCTTTCCCTTCCCCTCTCCCTTCTTATCCTTTCCCTTCCCCTCTCCCTTCTTATCCTTTCCCTTCCCCTCTCCCTTCTTATCCTTTCCCTTCCCCTCTCCCTTCTTATCCTTTCCCTTCCCCTCTCCCTTCTTATCCTTTCCCTTCCCCTCTTCCTTCTTATCCTGTCCCTTCCCCTCTTCCTTCCTCTTCTTTTTCTCTGGCTTTTCTTCCAGCTTCTCATTCCTCTTCATCCCCTTTCCTCGTCGCCTCCACCTTCTTCTTCTTCCCCATATTTTCTCTCTTCTCTTTCTTCTTCCCCTTCTCCGTCTGCTTTTACTTCCCCTCTGTCCTCTTCCCCCTCCCCTTTCCCTTCCCCTTCCCCTTGCCCTTCCCCTTCCCCCTCTCCCTTCCACTTCCTCTTTGTCCACCTCTTTCCCCTCCCCTTCTCCCTTCCTCTTCCCCTTCCCCTTCCACTTCCACTTCTCTCTTGCCTTTCCCCTTCTCCCTCTCCCTCCCCCCTCTCCTTCCCCCCTCCCCTTCCACCTTCTCCCTCTCCCTCTCCCTCCCCCTCCCCCCTCTCCTTCCACCTCCCCTTCCACCTCCTCCCTCTCCCCTTCCCGTCTCCTTCTCCCTCTCCCTTCCACCTCCTCCCTCTCCCCTTCCCGTCTCCTTCTCCCTCTCCCTTCCACCTCCTCCCTCTCCCCTTCCCGTCTCCTTCTCTGGTGTTTGACGGAGGGAGAAATTTCGAAATCTTCTGGACGTGCGGGCTCTCGCGTTCCTCGTTGAAGGAGATGAAGATGATGATGGTCCTATGATGATGATGATGGTGGTGGTGGTGGTGGTGATGCGCGTCGCTCGTGGGAAGCGATGATAGCAATGGCAATAACAAGGGCAATAATAATAATAACGATAATAATGGAACCTCTAACGCCCTCCGTTGCATGAGTGCAAGCAGGACGCCAATTCCCTCCCGATTAATTGGATGCCAAGAACGTCACCATCATCATCACCATCATCATCATCATCACCACCATCATCGGGCGGGGATTGAGACGGAGCTTAGGGAGATGATGATGACACCTTCCCGACGCGAGAGAGAGAGAGAGGGGAGGCTGGTGTCATTTCATTGGCGGGGAGGGGGGGGAGACAGAGGCTGTAGGGTGGAATGAAAGGGGGGTGGGGGAGAGTTGGAGGGGTTGGAGGGTGGAGAGAGGGGGGTAGAGGGGAAGGGGGAAGAGGTTATGAGGAAGGGGGAGGAGGTTAGTGGGAAGGGGGGGGAGGGAGAAGGGAGAGGGGTAGATAAGAAGGACAGAAGAGGAGCGTAGGGAAAGGATGGATGAGGGGGGGGGGAGGGAGATAAGAGGAGGAGGAGGAGGAGGAGGAGCAGAAGATGAAAATGAAGATGACACACTGGCAGACGATGTGAAGGCTGGTCGATGCAGCACCACACAGTTGGGGGGGGGGAGGGGGGGGGTGAATAGAGTGATAAGGAAAGGGTACGGAAGTAGCGGAGGAAGAGGGGTAGGGGTAGGGGTGGAGAGTAAGGGGAAAGGAGGAAGGGAGGGGAGGAAGAGGGGTAGGGGTGGAGGGGTGTAGAGTAAGGGGAAAGGAGGAAGAGGGGTAGGGGTAGGGGTGGAGAGTAAGGGAAAAGGAGGAAGGGAGGGGAGGAAGGAGAGGAAGAGGGGTAGGGGTGGAGGGGTGTAGAGTAAGGGGAAAGGAGGAAGGGAGGGGAGGGAGGGGGGAGGAGAAGCTTAGGAGAAAGAGATATCTGATCTCATCTCCGTCTCCTGCAGCATCTTCATCACATTACGCGTCAGATCAGGGCCGATGATGTTGATGGCGTTAATGGCGGTTTAGTTGGACTCTCAGCTGCGTCGGGGGTGGGTGGGTGGGTGGGGGGGGAGTGGGTGGAGAAAGGCGGTGAGAAGGTAGGGAAGGAGGGAGGGAAGGAGGGGTAGGAAGGTAGGGAAAAGGATAGTGGGTGGAGAAAGGCGGTGGAAAGGCAGGGAAGGAGAGAAAAATGGGAGGGAGAGAGGGAGGGGAGGAGGGAAGGAGGGGTAGAAAGGTAGGGAAAAAGATAGTGGGCGGAGAAAGATGGTGAAAATTCAGGGAAGGAGGGAGGAATGGGAAGGGGGAGAGGGAAAGAGGGTGGAAGAATATTGGGAGGGAGAAAGTGAGGGAGGAAGAGAGGGTGAGAAGAGGGTTAGAGACGCAAAGATAGAGGGAGAGAAAGGAGGAGGGAGCGAAAAGATAGAAGAAAGAAGTAAGAGTAGATAGAAATACAAGAGGGAAGAGACGAGAGAACGAGAGAGAGAAAAGGAAAGGGGATGATGCATGGAGAAAGAGGGAAAAGGAAATAACAGAATAGGCAAAAAATGAAAAAAAAAATAGAGAGAGAAATATAGGGACGAGAAGGGGAGACTACGGTTAGCGTGATGTCTGCGTTGTTTGTTTCTCATTTCGAGTTGGAATTGGAAATGGAATCTCGTTATCAAAAAAGCGAATGAGAAGGATAATGACGATAAAGAAAACGGGCATTAAAATGATTACATATTACTACGGTTAACACTTCAACTAAAGCATTGGAAGACGAAGAGGGGGATGGAGGGAAAATAATAGAAAATAAGAAGAGAAGGAAATTCTGCAAGCAGGGGTACGACTCTGAAAGGAATCTTCAAGGAAACAAAAAGACAAACTCATAGAAAACGTGATAATGCGCTGCCATCCATGAAACACGACAAAAAACGTAAATGCGGGAAGGGGAGACTTTAATAGAAAACGAAGAGGGAGCCAGAGAAAATGGGAATTAAGGAGGAAGGGGGCGACGATTACAAAACAGGAATAACAAAAGGGAAAGAGCAAAGAGAAAGCGATAGCAGGATAGCAAAGGATGAGAGAACCATAAAAGAGAGTTCAGAATGATAGTTAATAAAGCAGGGGAAGAGAAACGAATGATACTGAATGAATTATGAAGTTTCTAAAAGGAGAAACGAAAGATTATAAAAAAAAAGAATAACAGAAGGGTACGGAGAGGAAGAATAAGCGGGGAAGAAAGGTTCATAAATAGACGAGAAAATAATAACAGGGAATTAATCCGTGTAAAGAAGAAAAAGGTTCGAGTGATATACACATTCCGGTATCAAAAACATATATACACATTCCGGTATCAAAAACACACGGGAGAAAGTAAAGTCTAAACGTACCGCCACAAGAGGAGAAATATTGATAAGAGAATGTATATTGTATGTTAGCGTTATTGTTAAATATATTTGTCTGTTTTTCCATTACCGGTATTGTTGTTTTTTATTGTTGTTGGTTTTTTTTTTATCTTTATTCAAGATGAGTACCCGTAACGCACTTAAAGGGGAAAGAAGAGGGGCGGGGGTGGGGTGGGGGGAGGGGAGGGGGTGGCGGGAGGGGGGGGGGGGGGGGGGGGTCGGTGGGGGGGAGGGGAGGAGGTGATGATTCATAACTTATGTCAGATTGATTTTTTCATCCCCTGATTTATTTGATCATTTTCATTCATTTTTTCATTATCATTTCATCATTTTTCATTCATTCATTATTCATTTTCATCATTCATCCCCCCTCCATCCCCCCCCCCTCCCCGTCCCCTCCCCCCTTCCTCTCTACGATAATTATTGAACACCCTCTAACTAGTACCATTAACCCCCCCCTCCCATCCCTCAACATCCCGTCCTTTAACTTAAACAAACGACAGAGCTGGTTTTAAAACGCGTAAAGGGCGAAGCGATTTACTGTTATTGCTTTTGCTGTCTAACCTACCATACTTTTCCCCCCCCTCTTCCATCCCCCCCTTCTTTCTCCCTCGACTTACTCTCTCTCCCTACTCTCCTCCCCCTCCCCATCATGGTCTTCTTACCCTTCTCACCCAAACATCTTCCTCTCTTCCTTGCTTCTTCCTCCCCTCTTTCTCCCTTTCTCTTTCGTATTTTCTTCTCACCTGTCTCCTTTTTCTCCTCCCTTTCTCTCTCAACCTCTCTCTCCTTCTCCTCCCTTCCCCTTCCTTTTCCCCTTCTCCTCCTTCCTGCCTCCTCCCGCCTCCTCGCTCCCACTCCGCGCCACCTCCCTCCTCCTCCTACTCCTGCTCCATCCTCGCCTCCTCCTTCCATCGCTCCACCTGCTCTTCCACCGCTCCTCCTCCTTCTCCTCTTCTTCCTCCTCCTCCTGCTCCTCCTCCTTCTCCTCTTCTTCCTCCTCCTCCTCCTCCTCCTGCTCCTCCTCCTTCTCCTCTTCCTCCTCCTCCTTCTAATCCTCCTTCCTATCCTCCCCTCCTTTCTCTCTACTTCTCTCTCCCCTCTCCCCTCTCCCCTCTCCCCCCTTTTACGTGTTTCGTAACCTGCTATTAACACTCCACACCTCCTCACTGCCTCACGCACAATGCATCCATTATAATGATAATCTCTCTCTCCCTCTTTCTCTCTCTTTCTCTCTTTCTCTCTTTCTCTCTCTCTCTCTCTCTCTCTCTCTCTCTCTCTCTCTCTCTCTCTCTCTCTCTCTCTCTCTCTCTCTTTCTCTTTTTCTCTCTCTCTGTCTATCTATCTATCTATCTATCCATCTCTCCTTCAACCTTTGAATCTATAAAAGCACAATAAAAGAAACAACAGCTGTAGGAAACGAGATAGAGAGAGAGAGAGAGCGAGATAGAGAGAGAGAGCGAGAGAGAGAGAGAGAGAGAGAGAGAGAGAGAGAGAGAGAAAGGGGGGGGGGGGTGGAGCGTGAGAAAAAGGGGATAGGAACAGAGGGTAGAAGAGAATGGGAGGGTAGTTGGAGAGGAATAGAAGAGAAGTTGGAGGACTGAATAGGGAAGAGAGAGGCAAAGGGGGGCTGGAGGGCGTTGAGTGCGCTTGGCTGGCGCGGATAGAGCCACGAGGGCTGGCGAGTGCGAGGTGCGGTTAGGGCTGTCGGGTCGGCGGCGGTGCCGGGCCCGATGCTACGCAATCTTACACACCCATATCATAACTGTACCCCCTCCGATGAACCTGCAGGTTTAGGCATCTATATACCTATCTCGTGCTACAATCAATCTTGTTAAACGCTTCCCCTTCGACTTNAGGGTTTTTTGAATTTTTGAAAATTGTTTTACCTAACGGTTTTCTGGGGGGGGGGAATTTCTGTTTTGTTTTCTTAGTTTCTTTTATAGATTTTTTTTTACCTCCTCTTTTGATTTGTCTTTCTCCACCACCATTACCACAGTCAATACGATTCCTACCACCTCTACATCAACCTCTTCTTCTTTCTCCTTCTCCTTCTCCTCTACCACCACCTCTACCTCTACCTTCCTTTCATCCTCCTCCTCCTCCACCTACACAACCACCATCACCTCTACCACCACCACCATCACCTCTACCTCCTCCTCCTCCTCCTCCTCCTCCTCCTCCTCCTCCTCCTCCTCCTCCTCCTCCTCCTCCTCCTCCTGCCCTTTCCAATTCCATCGCACTACACTTCATAATTCCGTGTTTTGTTTTTATTAATCCATCATCGCCCTTATCACATCTGATATGCGTTTATTAAGCATTCATTTATTCATTGTATATTGCACATAGGGCATGACGGCGCTAAGGTTTCATGCGGTTATGTTGACTTGGTTTCGTTGTGTGGGAGTCGTTTAATCATTGTGGCTTCGCTTCTCTTTTTTTCTCTCTTTCTGTATTCTTTGGATATGGGAAATGGGAAGTGAAGGGGATCGGAGAGGGGAAGTGGCAAGAGGGAAGAGGGAAAAAGGAGGATATATATATATATATATATATATATATATATATATATATATATATATATATATAAAGCTATATAAATATATGTACGAATGCACACAACACACACACACACACACACACACACCACACACACACACACACACACACAAGACACACACACGTACACTCAACACACACATATATATATTATCTATAAATATATATATAATATATATCTATATACAATATATATATATATATATATATATATTCTAATATATATATATAAATATAATAATATATAGATAGATAGAGCGAAGAGAGAGAGAGAGAGAGAGCAGAGGATAGAGAGAGGAGAGAGAGGAATGAAGAGTGAATAGAGGAATAGAGAGAGAGAGAGAGGAAGAGAGAGAGAGAGAGAGAGAGAGAGAGAGAGAGAGAGAGAGAGAGACAGAAAGAGAGAGAGACAGAAAGAGAGAATATACAGAACAAACAAACACACCGATCATTATATTTTATCCTTCCAGTCCTTCATCCTCTTGAATAGTCTTCCGCTTCCTTCCCCCTCGCCTTCTCTTCCTCCTCCCCCCCCCTCTTCCCCCCTCTTCCTCCTTCCCCCCCTCTTCCCCTCTTCCCCTCTTCCTCCTTCCCTCAACCAAAGCGTTCCCAAGTGTCGAAGATCGCCTGTATGCTCGGCCCCCTTGCAAATGCCGTTGAATATACGTCAAGTGTGTAATGGTATCGTGGAAGAATATAATCTCTCACCTTCCGCCCTTTCTTTCTTTTTTCTTTTTTTTCTTTTTCTCCCTTCGCGCGCTCTCTCTCTCTCTATCTATATATCTTTATCTCTTTTTCTTTCTGTCTTTCACTCTTTCTTTCTCTCTTTCTTTCATTTTTTCTCTCTCATTCTTTCTCTCTCTCTCTCTCTCTCTCTCTCTCTCTCTCTCTCTCTCTCTCTCTCTCTCTCTCTCTCTCTCTCTCCTTCCCTCTCCTCCTCTCTCTATTCTCCTCTCTCTCCTATCTCCTCTCTCCTCCTCTCTCTCTCTCCTCCTTCTCATCTCCTCGTCCACAATTCCTCTCTCTCGTCTCTCTACACCTCCGTCTCTAGTTCCTCTCTCTCTCTCTCTCTATCCCTTGACCTCCCTCTCTCTCTCTCTCTCTCTATTCCTCTCCTCTCTCTCTCTCTCTCTCTCTCTCTCTCTTTCCATCTCTCCTCTCTCTCTCATCTCTCTCTCTCTCGTCGTCCCCCCCCCCCCCCTCTCTCTCATCTCTCATCTCAGTCTCCCTCCTCACTTCTCTCCTCTACCTCCCCCTCTCCCCTCTCTCTCTCTCTCTCTCTCTCTCTCTCTCTCTCTTTCCCCTTCCCTTTTCCTTCCTCTTCGCTCCTCCCCCCTCCCTCCTTCTTCCTACCCTCTCTTCCTCTCTTCCTTTCCTTAATCCTCTCTTCTGTCTATCTCAGTCCTATCTCCTATCCTATCTACTGGGGCACACCATCCGCCTCCCCATCTCCCTCTGCTTGTTAAGGTGATATGCTGCCTCCCTCCCTCGCCCCTCTCGTTATATCTCGCTATCCCCCCTTCCCCCTCTCTTCCCCTCACCCAGACCCCGCCCCCTTCTCCCCCTCTCTCCCCTTTACTCAGCCCCTGAGACCCTACCCCCTCCTCCCCCTCTCTTCCCCTCACCTAGACCCCACCCCCTCCTCCTCCCCCTCTCTTCCTCTCACTCAGATCCCGCCCCCTTCCTTCCCCTCTCTTCTTCTTTCCCCCCATTGCCCTCTCCTCCACTCTTCTGCGTACCTGAGCTGGGTTGTTGAATATATCTTGATTCTTTGGGAAGAGGAGTTATGTTGCCAATAATCAGTATCCCTTCGCCCCTTTTCCCCCCTTTTCTCGTCTCATCTTTATCATCATTATCATTATTATTATCATGATTGCTGATATTATTATCATTATTATTATCATGATGGCTAATATTATTATCATTATTATTATCATGATTGCTAATATTATTATCATTATTATTATCATGATTGCTAATATTATTATCATTATTATTATCATGATTGCTAATATTATTATCATTATTATTATCATGATTGCTAATATTATTATCATTATTATTATCATGATTGCTAATATTATTATCATTATTATTATCATAATTGCTAATATTATTATCATCATTATTATCATGATTGCTGATATTATTATCTTTATTATTATCATGATTGCTAATATTATTATCATTATTATTATCATGATTGCTAATATTATCATCATTATTATTATCATGATTGCTAATATTATTATCATTATTATTATCATGATTGCTAATATTAAAAAACAAAATTCATTACATGATTGCTATCTTGTTCACCTTATTATTTACCACTTATGCTAAATTATTCTGCATAATTATTATCCTGATTGCTAATATTATTATCATTATTATTATCATGATGGCTAATATTATTATCATTATTATTATCATGATTGCTAATAATATTATCATTATTATTACCATGATTGCTATTAATATTATCATTATTATTATCATGATTGCTAATATTATTATCATTATTATTATCATGATTGCTAATATTATTATCATTATTATTATCATGATTGCTAATATTATTATCATTATTATTATCATGATTGCTAATATTGTTATCATTATTATTACCATGATTGCTAATATTATTATCATTATTATTATCATGATGGCTAATATTATTATCATTATTATTATCATGATGGCTAATATTATTATCATTATTATTATCATGATTGCTAATATTATTATCATTATTATTACCATGATTGCTAATATTATTATCATTATTATTATCATGATTGCTAATATCATTATCATCACCATCATTATTGATAGAGTTACCATCATTATCGTTATTAATAATCATTAAATCATCATCACTACAAACACCAACACCACCACCATCACCACTACCACCTCCACTTCCCATCAACACCATCAACACCACCATTCGCAATCAACATGCAAATAATTCCAGAAAGTGAATTCATGTGCACATTGCAATTTTGAAATACATATATATGTGTATTTGCCTTGTTCCCGTTGCACCCTTTGATTCCCAGTCCCCGTCAGCCCCCCCCCCCCTCTCCTCTACCTCCCATTTCCCCTTCCCGTTTCTGTCCAGTCCCTATAAAACTTTGCTTCGTGTGCCTTTTCCTTTCTCTCCCCTTCCTCTATCCTTCCCCTTTTCCCCTTCATCTCCCCTCTCCCTTCTCCCTTTTCCCTTTCCCTCACTCCCCATCTCTCCCTTCTCTCTCCATCTCCTCTCTCTCCCCTGTGCTCCCCACACCTTTCCCCCTTTTTTTATATAATCTTCTTTTCGGGGAAGATTTCCCCCTCTTCTCCTCTTTCTCCCCACCCCTTCCCTCAATCCTCTATTCCCTCCTCTCCCCTTCTTCATTTCTCCCTTCCGCATTGATCATTTCCCCCTTCATTCTCTTCCAATTCCCTTTTCCCCCTACTTGTCTCTTCTCCCCCCTTCCTTCTTCCCCATCTCCCTCCCCCTTCCCTTTCCCCCCTCTCCCTCCCCTTCCCTCTTCCTCCTCTCTTCCCCTCCCAATTCCTCCACCCCCTCACCCCCCCCCCCCTCATGCTTCCGCGCCGATGTTCGCGTGAAGAGCAGGTCTTGAGGGAGAGATTTATGTTCACAGGACGGAAGATTTCGTTTTGTTGAATAATGGCCGGATTTAAGCCCTTTTCGGGATGGGGGGGGGGGGGTGACGTTATAATTCCGGCCTTCTAGGTGTCGGTGTTGTGATTGCTTCTTCTTGCTCTCTCTCTTTTTCTCAATCTCTCTCTCTTTCTCTCTCTCTTTCTCTCTCTCTTTCTCTCTCTTTCTCTCTCTCTCTCTTTCTCTCTCTCTCTCTCTCTCTCTCTCTCTCTCTCTCTCTCTCTCTCTCTCTCTCTCTCTCTCTCTCTCTCTCTCTCTCTCTCACTCTCTCTCTCACTCACTCGCTTTCTCTCTCTCTCTGTCTCCCTCCCTCCCCCCCCTATCCTCCTTCCATCCCTCCCTCCCTCCCCCCCTTCCCTGTCTCTATCTGTATATTTATATTGACTTCATTATTGTTGTCAGTACGATGATCATTCTTACCTCTCACCACATTTTCCCCTATTTTTTGTTTTGTATTTTCTTCCCCTTTCATCCATTCCAGTTTCTTGATATTATTCTATCCCGCCTCTATATTTCATAGGTTATGTTATTTTCTTATCAGGAAAATAGGAAAGGGAGAGCGAAGGAGATTGGGGAATAAGGGAAAGAGCGTATGTGTGTGTGTGTGTGTGTGCATGTGTGTGTGTGTGTGTGTGTGTGCACGTTTATAGGCAGTAGATTGAACGTATACTTGTCTATGTGTGCATGTGTAGGCGGTAGATGGCTCGTATACTTACAAGTGTATGTATATGAACAACATTTGGTTTATCTCTCGTAAGTCGTAAACGAGACGAGAGCGGTCGAGTAATTGAAATGCGGCGAACAGTTCCCGTAGAGTTACTGCCGTGTACCCGTCCCTCAATGCGTTAAACATTTCGGTTCCCGGAGGAGTCGTTTGTTTCCTTGACAGCCTTTTAACAGTGTCTCTCACGATCGCATCAACAACATTTGTTTTTATCATCACTCTTATTATCTTCATCTCTTGCATTATCATCTTAAGAATAAGTAGTGCCTTGTCGAGATAAAAATGACATCGGAGTACACGGCCAGAAAATAAAAAAAGAGGAGGATTTCTGAAGCGGGAGCAAACAGATGCCTTTTACTGCAACGCTCAGCAATAACAAAGGCACCTTAAGACGTGACTCACATGTTACGCAGTCTAAGAAACGACTCTACAGCCATTGTCTTTGTTTAGATGGTATTGATTTGTTTTCCTAGCTTTATCTTATTCGAGATCCTTTGGTTATCTCTTTCCGCCCCCCCCCCTCTCTCTCTCTCTCTCTCTCTCTCTTTCTCCGACCGCTCTTCTCTCCTTCCGTCCATCCCTCCCTCCTCTCTCTCTATCTATCTATCTATCTATCTCTCTCTCTCTCTCTCTCTCTCTCCACCTCCTCCCTCCTCCTTCTCTATCTATCTATCTATCTATCGATCTCTCTCTCTCTGTCGGGGATCTCCTCCTCTCGTAAATTCCTTCTCTCTCGTATTCTTCTCCCTGCCTCTCATCTCTCTCTTCTCTCTCTCCCGTTACTTCATTCTCTCTCTCCATCTCGCTCTCTCTCTCTCTCTCTCTTCCTCTCCTCTCTCGGGGGGGGGGGGGGGGGGGGGGGGGGGGGGGGGGGTGGGGGGGGGGGGGTGGGGGGCGTAGGCCTCTCTCTCTCACTCCATTCCTCTCTACCTCTCTCACTCTCTCCTCTCTCTCCCTCTCTCTGTCGCTCTCTCTCTTCTCATCCCATTCTCTCTATTATCTATCAATCTATCCTCTCTCTCACTCTTCTCTCTCTTCTCTCTCACCTCTCTCCTCACACTCACTCTCACGCTCTCTCTCTCTCTCTCTCTCTCTCTCTTCTCTTCACCTCTCATCTCTCACTCACACACTCTCTTCCTCTCTCTCTCCCTCTCTTCCTCTCACTCTCTCTCTTTCTCCCCTCTCACTACTCCTCTTCTCCTCTCCACTCTCCCTCCACGTCATCTCTCGACAACCACTCTCTCTCTCTCTCTCTCTCTCTCTCTCTCTCTCTTCCTCTCTCTCTCACTCTCTCCTCTCTCTCTCACTCTCTTCCTCTCTCTCTCACTCTCTTCCTCTCCCTCTCTTCCTTCCTCTCTCTCTCTCTATCACATCTCCTTCAACTCACTCCAGTCGCTCGCTCACTCTCTCTCTCCCCACTCTCTCTTCTCTCGTCTCTCCTCTCTCTCTCTATTATCCTCCTCTATTCTCTCCCGCTCTCTCTCTCTCTCTCTCTTTCTCTCTCTCTGTCTATCTATCTATCTATCTATCTATCTATCTGTCTATCTATCTCTCTTCCTCCCTCCCTAACTTCCCCTCCTCCTTCCCTCTCTCTCTCCCCTCTCTCTCCGATCTCACTCTCCTCCCCTCCCTCCTTCCTCCATCCACCCCCCTCCTATTATCCCATCCGCCCCGCTCCCCCCTCCCCCTACCTCCCAATACAAAAAACCGCCCATCCCCCCCCCTCCCGCCCACCCCCCCAGACCCCCCCGCCCCCCCCCCACCCCCCCCAAGCCTCCTCAACACCCCCCCGTCCTCTCTCTCTCTCTCTCTCTCTCCTCCTTCCTCCATCCATCTCTCTTTCTCTCTTTCTCCTCCTCTCTCTACCTCACTGAAATGCCTACAATGTCGAACGGAATTCAATTTGTTTGTCAATGATGTTGTATCACTCCTTGATCATTTATCATCCTTTGTGTAATGGTTATGAAACCGACCGTTCTCTCTCTCTCTTTCTCTCTCTCTCCCATCCTCTCTCTTCTCATCTCTCTCATCGATCGTCTCGTCTATCTCTTCTCCGTCTCTCTCTCTCTGTGTCTCCCCTCGCCTTCTCTCCTCCGCCTCTCTCTCTCTTCCTCTCTCCTCTCTCTCTCTCATCTCTCATCTCTTCTCCTCTCATCTCTTCTCTCTCTCTCCATCTCCTCTCTCTCTCTCTCTTCTCTTCTTCCTCTCTCCCTTCCACTCGCTCTCTCTCCTCTGCCTTCTCTCCTCCTCTCCTCTCCTCTCCTCTCCCTTCCTCTCTCTCTCTCTTCTCTCTCCTCTCCTCCTCTTCTCATCCCTCTCTCACTCTCGGCCTCCCTCACCTCTCTCCCCCGCTCCCTCCTCCCTCCTCTCCCTCCTCTCCCCTATCTCTCTCTCCCTCTCTCATCTCCTTCTCCCTTTCCCTCTCTCTCCTCCCTCTTCTCCTCCCCTCTCTCCCCCTCCTCTCCCCCCCTCCTCTCCTCATCTTCTCTCGTCTCTCTTCTCGCTCTCCTCTCTCTCCTCCCCTCTTCATCCCTCTCCTCTCTCTCTTCTCTTCTCTCCTCTTCTCTCTACTCGTCCCTCTCATCTCTCTCTCTCGCCCTCTCTCTCTCGTTCTCTTCTCACGGCTCATCAGTGGCTCTTTCATCTCTCTCTCTCTCTCTCCGCTCTTTCTCTTTCCCCCCCTCTTTCTCAGTCCTCTCATCACTCCTCTCTTCTCTCCTCCGCTCCATCTTCTCTCGCTCACTTCTCCTCTCTCTCTCACTCTCTCTTTCTCTCCTCGCCCCTCTCCTCTCCTCTCTCCTCTTTCTCTTCCTCTCTCTTCTCTCTCTCTCTCACTCTTCTCTCTCCTCTCCTCTCTCTCTCTCTCTCTTCCTCTTTCTCTACTCTCTCTCTCTCTCCTCTCTCTCTCATCTCCATCAACTCTCCTCTCCTCTCTCGTCCTCTCACTCCCTCTCCTCCTCTCTCCCTCTTCTCTCTCTCTCTCTCTCTCCCCCTCTCTCTTCCTCTCCCCTCTTTACTCCGCTCATCTCCCCTCTCTCTCTTTCTCTCTCCCTACTCCTCCCTCTCCCTCTCTCTCTCCTCTCTCTCTCTCTCTCTCTCTCCCCTCTCCTCTCACACTCTCACTCTCCTTCTCCGTCTCCCTCTCTCGACTCTCAGCACTCTCTCCTCTTGCTCCTGTCTCCCTCTCTCACTCTCCTCTCTCTCTCTCTCTCCTCTCGTCGCTCTCTCTCTCTCTCACTCTCTCTTCTCTTCTCCCACGCTCCTCTCCTCTCCCTCTCCTCCCTCTCTCTGTCTCCTCTCTGAATCTCTCGTCTCACTCTCACTCTCACTCTCACTCTCATTCCCGCTCTCTCTCTCTCTTCCCTCTCCTCTCTCTTTCTTTCCTCTTTCTCTCTCTCCTCTCACTCTCGTTCTCTCTCTCTCTCTCTCTTTCTCATCTCACTCTCCTCTCTCTCTCTCCTCTTCTCTCCCACTCTCTCTCTCTCTCTCACTCTCCCTCTCTCTCTCTTCATACTTCTCTCTCTCTCTCTCGCTCTCTCTCTCTCTCTCTCTTCTCTCTCTCTCTCTCTCTCTCTCATTCATCGCCGCTCTTTCTCTCTCTCTCTCTCTCTCTCTCTCACACTCTCTCCCTCCCTATCTCCTCTCTCCGATGCGATGGGATCTCGTCTCCGCCCCTCTCTCTCTCATCATCTCTCCATCCACCTCTCCTCTCTCTCTCTCCTCTCTCTCTCTCTCCTCTTCTCACCTCTCTCTCTCTCTCTCTCTCTCTCCTTTCTCTTCTCTTCTCTCTCAGTACATCAGATCATCTTACATCCACTCTCCTCTCTCGCTCTCCTCTCTCTCTTCACACCCTCTCTCTTCTCTCTCTCCTCTCTCTCTCTCTCTTCTTCTCACTCTCCCTCTCATCTTCTCTCTCTCACATCTCTTCTGCCTCTCTCTCCTCCTCTCCCCTCTCTCTCTCCTCTTCGCTCCTCTCTCTCACTCTCTCTCGCTCTCTCTCCTATACTCTCTCGCTCTCACGCTCTCTCTCTCTCTCTCTCTCCTCTCTCTCTCCGTCTACCCTCTCTCTCTCTCCATCTCTCTCACTCTCCTCTCTCCTCTCTCTCTGCTCTCTCTCTCTCTTTCTCTTTCTCTTCTCTCGGTCTCTATTTCTCTTCTCTCTCTCTCTTCGTGCTCTGTCTCTCTTAGTGTCTCTCAATAGTCACTCATCGCTCTCGTCTCACATCTCTCACTACTCTTCTCTCTCTCTCTCTCTCTCTCTCTTCCATCCCTCTTTTCTCTCTATGTATATGTATATATCTCTATTTAATTACATCGTTTTATCTATCCCTCTCACTTTACTTCGCTTTCCATTGATCTCTCTCCTCCTCCTCCTCCTATCTCTTGCCTTTTCTTTTTCTTCTTTTTTTTTTCTCTAGTCTCAAACTTTCTGTTGTCTTCCACTCTAATTCTGTTTTTTTCTTAATGCTTTCATGTCTAACTTTCTCTTTCAGTTCCATCTTTTATTGCTGTTGTTATTTTTTATGGTTACGATCTCTGTTGTTGATATTTCTTTATTTTTCCTATTGCTGCTTTTGTTATTGTGATTGTTTTTTTTTAATTGATATTGTTCTTTTTGTTATCATTGTTGTTGTTTTTGCCTTGTTGTTATTATCATTGGTATAGTTGTTATTTTTGTTATTATTATCGTCATTATCAGAATTATTATAACCAATTTGTCATTGTTTTATTATCATTATTATTGCTGTTGCTGTTGTTTTTGATGTTGTGGTTATTGAATAAGTAGAAATACCATTATCATCATTATTGTTGTTTTGCTATTATTATTACAATAATTTTCATATCTAAATGTTATTGTTCTATTGTCAGCTCTGCCAATATCATCCGCTCCATTGACAGTGCCCATCAGGTCAACCTCCAATCTGCACATTCCACCGTCATATTCACCTGCTTTCTGTTTCCGTCTCTCGTCCTCTCTCTCTCTCGCTCTATCTATCTATCTATTCTATCTATCTATCTATCTGTTTATCTATCTCTTTGCCTCTGTCTCTCGTTCTCTCTGTCTCTCTCTCACTCGTTTTTTTTTTTCCTTTTTTATTTAATACTATTATCACTATTATTATCATTATTATTATTATTATTATTATTATTATTATTGTCATTATTATTATCCTCATTATCATTATTGTTGTCATTGTTATTATATTATTACTATTATTGTTGTTGTTATTATCATTAAGTAGCAGTAGTAGTAATATCATTATCATTATCACCCTTATTATAACTTACTATATCATAATTATCATCATTATCATCATTCTCCTCCCCCTCACCAACCCATTCTCCCTCTCATTCTTCCTCCCTCCTCATTCTCTTCTCCCCCTCTCTCTCCCCCCCCCTCTCTTTCACTCTCCTTTCCCACCCCTTCCCCCTCCTTCTTTCTCCCTTCTCCCCCCCCACCCCCCCCCCCCACCCTTCCACCTCACTCTCTGCATTTATCTCAACCCCAATACTTATCACAATTTCCTTCTTATCCTCAGCCAAACCCGGCCGATGCCCCTCGAGGCTGATGGACCCTGCCCTGTGCCCGGACGACGTGGCTGATCAGTGCCACGGCGACAGTGACTGCGGCGGGGCTGCCAAGTGCTGCTCCACGGGCTGTGCGCGCGTGTGCGTCCGCCCTATGAAGTCCAGTG
>NW_028234404.1:4994482-5012699 GCF_977035675.1 Penaeus japonicus
TATATTATATATATATAAGTGTATGTGTGTGGTGTGTGTGTGTGTGTGTGTGTGTGTGTGTGTGTGTGTGAATGTATATATATGTATATATATATATATGTGTGTGTATATATATATATATATATATATGTATATATATATATAGGTATATATATGTATATATATATATATGCATATATAGTTTATTCGGCTTTTATGTATAATTACTTTAGGTTGTTTTATCAATCTATTTATCTATCAAATATTTAAAGATTAATACGTACTTCTCAAGTAAAGACTCGAGTAAAAGTATGTATTTTTCAGACATTTTGGTCCTTTTGTTTTTCTTCTAAAAGGGTGAACGTCTTGACCTTCCGATTTATTTTTCATAGTCTGTCAACAACACAGCTGACCGCGGAAGGAGAGGCACGGAACCTCCCGTGACATTTGGACACAAGGAGAGGAACGAAATCTCTTATCCGTCCTTCGCTCTCTCTCTTTCTTTCATTCTCTCTCTCTCTCTCTCTCTCTCTCTCTCTCTCTCTCTCTCTCTCTCTCTCTCTCTCTCTCTCTCTCTCTCTCTCTCCCTCTCTCTCTCTCTCTCTCTCTCTTCTCTTCTCTTTCTCTCTCTCTTTCATATATGCACACACACGCACGCACGCACACGCACACACACACACACAGAACACACACACAAACACACAAACACACACACACACATATATATGTATATACATATTTACATATATATACATATCCTTAATGAAGCTACATCCAAACTTCAAGCTGATCAGCTGAATTTATGCCTAATATTCACGACGTGACAGATCTTATTACAGATATGTCTATCACAATAAGGATGAGGAGAAAGGGGATGAAAGGATAAACAGAGAGAGAGAGAGAGAGAGAGAGAGAGAGAGAGAGAGAGAGAGAGAGAGAGAGAGAGAGAGAGAGAGAGAGAGAGAGAGAGAGAGAGAGAGAGAGAGAGAGAGAGAGAGAGAGAGAGAGAGAGATAGAGATAGAGATAGAGATAGAGATAGAGATAGAGAGAGAGAGAGCGGGTGTGGGGGAGGGAGAAAGAGAGAAGTAGAGAGAGAGAGGGAAAGAGAGAGAAAGAGAGGGAGGGAGGGAAGTAAGAAGGAAGAGAAGGAAGAGAAGGAAGGAGGGAGGAAGGGAGGGAGGGAGGAAGAGGGGAATGGGATGGAGAGACGGGGATGGAGGGAGGAGGGAGGGAGGGAAAGAAAGAGACAGAAGAAGAACGAAAGAGAGAGAAGAAGAAGAAGTGTTGAAGAAGAGAAGTAGAAAAAAATGTGAATGGAAAGAGTAGAATGTAGATGAAGAGAATGAAGAAGAAGAGATGGGTGGGGGGAAATGATGGGGGAAGATAAGGGAAAGGGGGGGGAAGTGGGAAAAGGAAGAGGGAGAGAAACCCCCACACCTTTCTGCAAATTCGCTCTCCACTAATTATCCGCTTTCCCTTCCCTCACTTTTTCCTTCCCTCCTCTTCTTTTCCTTTCAAATCTATTGTCCTCGTCTTATTCCTTTCAACCCTCCTCCTTCTCTTCCTACTTCTTCTTATTATTATTATTTTCCTTCTTTTTCATCTTCTTCTTATTATTATTATTATCATTATTCTCCTTCCTCCTCCTCTTCCTCCAACTCCATACCTCCATCCCTGCCATCTTCCTCCGCCTCCACCTCCCCCCCCTCCTCCACCTCCATCCACCCCCTCCACCTCCACCACCATCCCCCACCTCCAACCACCTCCACCCCCTCTATCTCCACCTCCACCCCTTCAATCTCCACCTCCACCTGCACCTCCAACTCAACCCCTCCACCTCCATCCACCATCTCAACCTCAACCTCAACCTCAACCTCCATCCACCTCCTCCACCTCCACATCCTCTGGCGCGAAACGAGGTTTGTATTTGTTCAGGAAGATTAAAAACTAAGTTTCCCAATCCACTGGTTATATTTATGTTCAGAATTCTCTACTTGGACTTGTTGACTATACCGTGCCTCTGCCTTGAGATGTCTGCGGAGCGCCAGCCCTTCTCTGTTCTTGGATTATCTCCTCTTTGTCTGTCTGTCTGTTTGTCTGTCAGTCTGTCTGTCTTCTCTGTTCTTGGCTTATCTCCTCTCTGTCTGTCTGTTTGTCTGTCAGTCTGTCTTCTCTGTTCTTGGCTTATCTCCTCTCTCCCTGTCTGTCTGTCGGTCTGTCTGTCTTCTCTGTTCTTGGCTTATCTCCTCTCTGTCTGTCTGTCTGTCTGTCTGTCTGTCTGTAATTCTGTGTCTGTCTATATTCCTGTCTGTTTGTTTGTCTGTCTGTCTGTGTGTATTTCTGTATTTTTATATGTCTGTGTCTGTCTGTGTCTTTCTTTGATACTCCCTCTGCCTCTGCCTCTGTCTCTCTGTCTCTCTCGTTTGCTCTTTCTCCCCCGCTCGCTCTCGCTCTCGCCCCCCCCCCCTCTCTCTCTCTCTCTCTCTCTCTCTCTCTCTCTCTCTCTCTCTCTCTCTCTCAATCTCGCCCCAACGCGTTGAAAATTTTCAGGAACTGAAAATTGCATTATTAGTGGTATGTAAATAGCGCTCCCTCTACTTCTCCCCTTTCTCTCATTTCCCTATTTTATCGTCTGTTCTCAATTCTCATTTTCACTTGTCCTTTCGCCCCCTGTCATGAATCATTATCTATAGCATTTTTTTCTCTTCTCTCATTTTCTCTTTTTATTCACTCCTTCCCTCTTCTCTTTTTTTCATTCCTTCCCTCTTCTCTTCCTCCCTCCTTCTCCTATCAGCTTTCATTTCCCTTATCGCTCCATTTGCTCCCCCTTACTTTCTCCTCCGTTTACCCTTCTCTCTCTCCCTTTGCTTCTCTTCTTTCTTCCTCCTCTCTTCCCCCTGTTGTTTTCTCTTTCTCCTCTTCCCCATTCACTCTTACTCTCTTCTTCCCTTTTTGTATTTCACTTTCTCTCCTCTTTCTCTTTACTCTTGTTTCCCCATTCCCTCTTTCTCTCTCAATCTCCCTCTCTTTACCCGTCACTCTTCCTCCTTCTCTTTCCTATTTCTCTTTCTCTTTACCCGTCTCTCTTTCTCTTACCTTCCCCCCCCCCCCTCCATACGTAACTGAAAGAAAGAAAGAAAGAAAAAGACATGACTTCGACCGAAAGACGACGAAGACCCAAGAACAATAATAGACTCACCATCTGCTGACTCCTCTTCCTCTTCCTCCTCCTTCTTCTTCTTCTCCTCCTCCTCCTCCTCCTCCAGCTCCTGCCTCACCGCCGGGATCTCCACGTCCGCCAGAGTAGCGGTAGCGGCGTCCGCGGCAGCGTCCGTAGCGGTGGCGGCGGAGGCGGCGGAGCTGGTGGTAGAGGTGGCGGTGGCGGTGGTGGCGGCGGCGTCGGCGGTCGGGGCTTGGTTGGTAGCGGTGGCCGAGTGTGTGTCGTTCAGCGCCTCGTCATCGTCCGTGACGGCATCCGTAGCGAGAACTGTAGCGGTAGCGGCGGCGGTCGTAGCGGGGGCGGTTGTGGCGGTAGCGGTAGCGGTGGTGGTGTCCGCGGCGGCGGAAGTCAGCAGGAACACCGCCGCTAGGACCGTCAGCAGTGTCAGCGGCCTGCTAGCCATCGTGCTGTAAGGGAGAGAAAGGCCGGGGACGTTTTAATTGCTTGTCATTTAAGACAGAAAGACGGGTAGAAAGAGACATGGATAATCAGGTAGATAGATAGACTGATAAGATGTACGTTAAAAAGTATAAAGTATAATCCAACATACGTATAAATGAATGAATGAATCAATGAATCAATAAATAAATTAATAAAATACAAAACACATACAAAAAATTAATGCCCTTAAAGAAAAACCCCCACACACCCCCCCCCCATCCATCCAACCTCCCCCCCCACCCCCCCCCCCCACCACACCCCCCACTCCCCCCCCCCCCCCACCCCCATATCCCCCACTCCCTAAATTCCCAACAAAAAACCCAAACCCATTAGAATTCTCCTCCACAAAAACAAACCCCCCACTCGCTTCTTCACAAAGAGAACACTCGAACGTAAGACCATCTTTCCGGAAGAGTCTTTGCGCCGCCTTGAGAACATCACACGCCGGCGGAAGTGACGTCACGTGAGGCGTGGGGGAGGGGAGGGGGGGAGGGGGATGGGGGGGAGGGCGTTCGGCCGTGAAATCACCCCCTGGGAAGGCATTTGTCTGTGTTAATGTAGTTTGTGGATGTACGTGAGAGAGACAAACACACGCTAACGCACGCACGGATAGAGAGAGATTGGAGGAGACTGGGATTGTGTTTGTTTGATTGTGTGTGTGTGTGTGTGTGTGTGTGTGTGTGTGTGTGTGTGTGTGTGTGTGTGTGTGTGTGTGTGTGTGTGTGTGTGTTATTTCCCATTCTCGGTGTGTTGCCCGTGTGTGTGTGATTCCCTTGTGTGTGCCGTATTATTTTTAACGATAATAAATAATATTATATACAATATATATACTATATATTAATATAATAAAATAAAACACAAATAATTTTAAATAAATATATTTTCTTGCTCAACCTCCCACCAATTTTGTTCAATAGACACCACCACTCCGTCCCCCCTCCCTCCTCTCCCACCTCCGTACCGTCAATGCCACATCGCTTGTCACTGTTTCTCCAACGCCGTGCCCACCATCCCTGTATCCCCTCGTGCCTTCCCCCCAACTCCCCTTCCCTACCTACCTCGTCGTAACCCCTCTCTCCTCCCCCCCCACAAACCCCTCACCGCCCTACGTACCCCTGCCATGTGTTCTGGTCCTTGTCCCCCTAATCTCCGCCACCTTCGTGTCCCTCCTTCCCCCCTCATCACCTCCGTGTGCACTAACTTGTCCTCCCTACGTCCACCAGTCCCCCACTCTCTACGTCCTTGTCCGTTACTCCTGGACACCCGTGCGTGCGTGCGTGCGTGCGTGTGTTTTGACTCCGCGCGCCCCCATGTGCTCGCTTCGCGCTGCTTTCCTCCCACGCTCGCCCTCCTCAACCTTGACCAACCTCTGTGTGTGTGTGTGTGATACGTCCTGTGTGTCCTCCTCCCTCGTGTGTGTGCGTGCGTGCATGATCCCCTGTGTGTTATATTTTTGATACTCTGCCAATAGCGCTGCTGTACCGTAATCCACCCAGCCCCCTGCCGACCCTCCCATGTTGTACTCTCAGCACACACGACCCCTCCCGTACGCGCCTCTCAGCCCTCCGACCACTCCTCGCCCACTACCCCTGTCGTATCCCCCCTTGCCGACGAGCGTTTAGCCATAATCATTCTTACGAATTTTAAAGAATTTCAAACCCTATAAAAACGTACTTCACCATTACCATTACTCAACCATTAGCGAGTCAAAAAGCAACGATTAATGCAGACGAAGAAGAGAGAGAGAGAAAAAAGAACCTGAACAAGATAATAATGACGAAGATCCTAATAATCCTAATCAGAGCCGCTCTCCTTCCAGACCAGAAACGATAACGACGCCAATTAATCTTGCGAAATTCCTCCCGTCTCGCAAGCGCAAAGGCAAAGAAATGCTTGATATAAGGCACCGGCGCGGCAATAACCCGGCCCAAGATAAGGTGTGAGTCAGTTAACGAGCTGAGACGACCTAGCTGATAAGAGACGTCGCGCAGGATAACGGCCCACACCCCCACCCCCCGACGCGCACCCCCCACCCCGGGCCCCCCCCCCCCCCCCCCCACCCCCCCCCCGCCCACATCCCCCCCCCCCCCGCCAAGTCATCCTTCCGCACGTGCCCGCGCTTAAGAGGTGGCACTCCTGCCACGGTGCCCTCTCCGTTACATAGTCTATGGACCTCTGACGCCAGGTTTCAATTACACGCATATCTATAAAATCACGCTCGTGTATAAGAGCATGCACATGCTTTGAAACAGACACAAAGGAACATCTTTTAAAAACATGAAAAAATAAACACACAAAAAAATGCAATTCCGCAACAATAAAAAACAAACAAACCCGTAAGAGAATATACAACTTTACCCACAAGAGAATTCTGCAAATTCCAGTCGCACAGGAAACTAATGGCTTATGATTCTCCCTCATTATTGAATTGATCATCCTCCCTCTATCCCCCCTCCCTACCCCTTCTTCACACATCCTTTACCTCCCTTATCCACACCTCTCCCTTCCCAACGCCCTCTAGATCAACCTCCCTCCCTCCCTACTATCCTCATCCCCTACCCTCTTCCCCTCCCTCCCTCCCTACTATACTCATCCCCTACCCCTTCCCCTCCCTCCCTCCATATTTCCCCAACCTCCAAACACACAATCTCTCTCCCTCCCCCCTGAACACCCACCCTCTATCCCTCTATCCCTCCCTTCCCTCCCTCCCCCCTGAACACCCACCCTCTATCCCTCCCTTCCTCCCTTCCCTCCCTCCCCCCTGAACACCCACCCTCTATCCCTTCCTCCCTCCTCTCCCCCCTGAACACCCACCCTCTATCCCTCCTTCCCTCCATCCCCCCTGAACACCCACACTCTATCCCTCCTTCCCTCCCTCCCCCCTGAACACCCACCCTCTATCCCTCCTTCCCTCCCTCCCCCCTGAACACCCACCCTCTATCCCTCCTTCCCTCCCTCCCCCCTGAACACCCACCCTCTATCCCTCCTTCCCTCCCCCCTGAACACCCACCCTCTATCCCTCCCTCCCTCCCTCCCTTCCCTCCCTCCCCCCTGAACACCCACCCTCTATCCCTCCTTCCCTCCCTCCCTCCCCCCTGAACACCCACCCTCTATCCCTCCCTCCCTCCTCTCCCCCCTGAACACCCACCCTCTATCCCTCCTTCCCTCCCTCCCTCCCTCCCTCCACAGGCTCCTTAAGCGACGCGAACCAAGGATGGCAGAAAGATAAGTCACGTGACAGTTCCTCTTTCCTTGATCAAAGTCGAATTGTCTTATGGTGACTGGTTATTGTCGGTGTTATTGCTGTTATGGCTGTCATTGTTATCGTTTTGATTGCGGTTATTCTTGTTATCGTTGGTATTGTAAACACAATTATATCGGTTTTATTATCAATATTATTGTTGTTATCAGGATTATCATCATCATTAATATCTTCAGTTCAACTTTCTCTCTCTCCCTCTCCGTCCTCCCTCCCCCCCTTTTGAAAACCTCTTTCACCCCCCTTTTCGAAAATCTCACTCCTCCCCCTTCTCATAGGCCTATTAGATTTTCTCCCATTCCATAATCAGAACCATCGATTGACGATTTCGCATCAAATCAGCATCGAACCTAGAGGAAGATTAGCCAATCAGAACATCGCTTACATAATGACCAATCAGGAATTCCCCCTTTTTTTTGACCGTCAATCAGCTGATGAAAAAAAGACGAGGGGAGAATGAAGAGAAGTGAGGGGAATAAGGAGGAGAAGGAAACAGAGGAAGTAAGAATGAAACCAGGAGAAAGAATAGAGATGAAATAGGTAATAGAATATACGTACATACATACATATATACATGCATACATACATACACATATACATATACATATACATACATATTCATATACATATACATAAATATATATATATATATATATATATATATATATATATATATATAAATATATATATATATGTATATACATATCTATACAAACATATATATATATATATATATAGATAGATGGACAGATATATATGGATATATATATGGATATGTATATGGATATATGGATATATATATATATACATATATAAAGATAAATGACAGAAAAAAACAAAAACAAATATATGAAGAAGCAAAAGAGAAACAAAATGAAAGAAAGAGAAGAAGAAGCAGAGAGACCTCAAGGAGGATGGAAGGAGATAATGAGTGTTGCCACAGGGTGATCAGAGGAATATATGCCCGTTATCGCGAGCCGCCGCTGCCCCTCAGAGGGAATGGATGGGACGCGAGATCTCTCGCTCTCGCTCTCTCTCTCTCTTTATCGCATTCTCTCCCTCTCTTTCTTTCTTTCTTTCTTTCTTTCTTTCTCTCTCTCTCTTTTTCTATTTCTCACTCTCTCTTTCTCTCTCCCTCTCCCTCTCCATTTCCCTTTCCCTTTCCTTCTCCCTCTCCTTGCTCCTTTCCCTCTCCCTATCCCTCTCCCTCTGCCTATCTCCCTCTCTTTCGGTGAGGAAACACAACGAAAGACGAAAGCGAGAAAAAAAAGAAAGAAAAAAAACACGAAAGAAACAAAAACCAAAAGACAAACAGAGAAAGAGAGAAACAGATGCATGAAAAGGACGTCACTTTCTTTTTTTTTATAGCAAGCAATAAAATCAATAACCAGCGTATGACTTCCGAGTTGCCTCCTCCTCCTCCTCCTCCTCCTCCCCCTCCCCTCTCTCTTTCCCCACGTCACACATATCCCCCCCTCCCCCTACCCCCTACCCCTCCCCTCCGACAACGATACTACTACAATTATTATAATCGCCGCGATAGAATAAAATAAATGAACATAAAAAAAAAAAATTCTCTCTCCCCGCGAACCATTATTTCTCCAGTGACATAAGATGGGAAAAAAATAAATATACGTAAACGAATAAAAGGCGAATTTCCCAGCGGACAAATCAACTCTGGGCGGCATTTGCGCAATAGAGGAATTCCATTGCAACAGCGGCGAGGTTCCTGGAGTTGCAAGTTGGCGATTGGCGACTGAGGGGAAGGGAAGGTAATGGGGGAGGGGAAGGTAATGGGGGAGGGGCAGAGGGGTTAGAGGGGGAGGGAGAGGGAGGATTTTGGGGGAGGGGAGGGGTTAGAGGGGGAGGGGGAGGGAGAGGGAGGAAAAATAGGGGGAGAGGGAGGAGATTGGGGGAGGAGCAGAGGGGTTAGAGGGGGAGGGAGAGGGAGGAAAAATAGGGGGAGAGGAGGAGATTGGGGGAGGGGAGGGGTTAGAGGGGGAGGGAGAGGGAGAGGGAGGAAAAATGTGGGGAGAGGGGAGAGGGTGGAGAATAGGGGAATGGAGGCGGGAAAGGGGTGAAGCGGGAGAGCTGCGAGTAATGGAGGGGAAAGGGGGAAGGGTAGGGGGAGAGGGAGGAGAATGGGGGAAGGGTAGGGGAGGGGGAGAGAGAGGGAGGAGAATGGGGGAAGGGTAGGGGGAGGGGCAGAAACAGAAGAATGGGGGAAGGGTAGGGAGAGGGGGAGAGGGAGGAGAATGGGGGAAGGGTAGGGGGAGGGGAGAGGGAGGAGAATGGGGGAAGGGTAGGGAGAGGGGAGAGGGAGGAGAATGGGGGAGGGGGAGAGGGAGGAGAATGGGGAGGGGGGACGGGGAGTATCACAAACGCTCAGAGGCGGACCAATGCCGAAGGGTGTTATGCATTTTGGTTAATAATATCTCTTGATTAATATTGCGAGAGCGGAGCAGGTCTGGGTTCGGGGTGCGTTGCGTACATAACAAATTGCAATCTCTCTGTCGCTCGTGACTTTCTCTCTCGCTCTCCCTTTATATTTCTTTCTTTCTTCTTTTCTCTTTCTCTTTCTCCTTCTTCTTCTTCTTCTTAGTCCTCTCTCTCTCTCTCTCTCTCTCTCTCTCTCTCTCTCTCTCTCTCTCTCTCTCTCTCTCTCTCTCTCTCTCTCTCTCTCTCTCTCTCTCTCTCTCTCTCTCTCCCCGTCGAACTATCTCAACTTTGCGAAATTACTGGATACTGACACTTGCCCATGGGGAGGGAGGGAGGAGGGAGGAAGGGAGGGAGTGAAGGAGGGAGGGAGGATAGGAGGGAGGAGGGAAGGAGGGAGGGAGGATAGGAGGGAGGAGGGAGGGAGTGAAGGAGGGAGGGAGTGAAGGAGGGAGGGAGGATAGGAGGGAGGAGGGAGGGAGTGAAGGAAGGAGGGAGGATAGGAGGGAGGAGGGAGGGAGTGAAGAAGGGAGGGAGGGAGGGAGGATAGGAGGGAGGAGGGAGGGAGAGTATCAGAGGAAGTTTATAGGAGTAACTAATAAAAACTTTTCTGCCTATTATTTCCCTTGGTTCTGGCCTCACCAATTCGCCAACTAATATTTCGCAGTTTACATAACGTAGCACGTATCCCCCCCCCACTCCCCCAACCCCCCCGTCTCCTTCTCTCCCTCCATCCCACCTCTCCCCTTCTCTTCCTCCATCACACCTTTACCCCTCTTCCCTCTCTCGCCATCTTCCTACAATATTTTCGCCTTCTCCTTCACCTGCTCTCCTCCCCTCCCACTCATCTACCCCCTCCCCCCCCTTTCCTCTATCTCCCTGCCTCATACTCCTTACCACTCTGTCCTATTCTTACTCTCTTCCGCTCACCTACTCCCCATCTATCCCCTCACCTCACCTTCGTCTTCCTACCCTTTTCCCCCTTTCCCCTCTCTCCTTCGCCTCCCCCTACTATCCCACCCCTGTTTCCCCTATCCTTCTGTCTCCCAATCGCCTCCCCTCCCCCACTCATTCAACCCCTTCCCCCTATCCATCTGCTTCCCTACAGCTTTCTTCTTCCTTATGTCTCCATATCCCAATCCCCCTTTTCCCCTCGCCTCCTCCCTTCCTTCAGTCTCTTCCTATCATAACCCTCTTATCCCCTCCCCCTTCCCCCTTTCTTCTACTTCCCTATCCTACATCCCCCGTTTCTCCTCCCCCTTTTCCCCTCCTCCCCTTCTCTCTCTCTCTCTCCCCCCCCCCCCTCATTCCCGCTCGCTAGAACAAGGGATCACACACAAAGCAAAGACCTCAGGTTGGTCTGCCAATATTGGATCCCGGATTCTAACAATGAACCTTTGCACAAACGCAGCCGAGAGGAAAATTGGAACAAAAATACGGTGTGTGTGTGTGTGTGTGTGTGTGTGTGTGTGTGTGTGTGTGTGTGTGTGTGTGTGTGTGTGTGTGTGTGTGTGTGTGTGTGTGTGTGTGTGTGTGTGTGTGTGTGTGTGTGTGTGTGTGTGTGTGTGTGTGTGTGTGTGTGTGTGTGTGTGTGTGTGTGTGTGTGTGTGTGTGTGTGTGTGTGGTGAAGGTAAGAGGTCGTGTTTTGTATATGTTTCGTTTGATCATTAATTCATTTTCCGAGGCTAAGGATAATTTCCCCCTTTTTTTAATAATCTTTTCAAAAGTCTTAAACGTTTTACTTGATCCTTGGACTAAAAATTCTGTTCTGAAGACACGTACGAACGAGATCAAGTGGACGTAAATATATGTTAAACCATCTTGTCTTCAAAGTCGACACACATATCCTCCCCTCCCCTCCCCCCTCCTTCCTCCTCCTCCTCCTCCGTCTCCTCCTCCTCCTCCTTCTCCTTCTTCTCCTCCTCCTCTTCCTCCTCCTCTTCCTCCTCCTCCTCCTCCTCCCCTCACTCGCCCTGATCTTCCCTTTCTCCTCCCCACCTTCTGTCTCCTCCCCTTCCTTCCCTTTTCCCTTGCTTGCTCACTCTCCCCTCCCCTCCTCCTACTTGCTTTTTCACCTCTCCTCCCCTCCATCTTCCTTCCCCTTCCCTCCCCTCCCCTCCCTCTCTTCCTACCCTTTCCTCTCGCTTTCCTTTAAACTGTCACCGTGTCCACGTGACGCCGAGGGAAACTTGAGACGCGGAAAATCAGGTACTCCATCACTTCCGTCTCTATACTCCCTCCCTCCCTCCCTCCCTCCCTCCCTCCCTCCATCCATCCCTTACCCCTCTCTCCCTTTCTCCTAGATTTTCTACTTTCCTTTTCCCTTCTTTCTTTCATAAATCTCTCTTCTTCTTCTTTCTCTCTCCCTTTCCCTTCATCTTCCTTCTTTTCCTTTTTCCGTCTTCCTCCTCCTCCTCTTTTATGTCTATTCTTCTTCCTTCTTTCCCCTTCCCCTCCTTCTTTCCTCGGTTTCCCCTCTTCTTCCTCTTTTTTTTTCCCTTCCATTCCAACCTTCCTATCTCCTACCTTTTTTTATCTACTCCTTCCCTTCTCTTTCTTCTCTCCCCTCTCCCACTTCGCTTTCCCCTCTTCTCCCTCTTTTCTTCTCTCTTTCCTCCTTCCCTCCCCTTCCCTCCCCTTTTTCTTACTTGGTTCCCTCCCTCTTTCAAACTATAAAAAAGGTAAAACAAAATGAATAAATAAATAAAAATAAAACATGTGACAAAAATAATTTCTCTCACCTTTCCTTTCGCTGTCATGCAATGCTTATGCATTAATTAAACGAATCATAAATGCATTGCTATTGCATCATATTTTATTTGTGAAGAATGTATTCCTGCAGGAAATATATGCAATACGAAACAGTAATCACTAAACTATGTAGGCCTATGCAATATGAGGTAATGTTGCAACGGTCATAAAAGTAGATTATGAAGGACGACAATGCGATATGAATCAATATATGATAAGAATTGCGGTGATGAAGATGAACATGATGAGGATGGTGAGGATGGTGTTTGATGATGATGATGATGATGATGAAAAAAAGAAAAAAAGGGGAAAAAATAAATAAAGGATAAGAGCAGAGAGAATCAAACAAAAGTGGCTTAAAATTCGTCCTGAATCCCATCTCTTGAGAGTCAAACGTTTTCCTTAAACCTCCTCCTTCTCCCCAATCCCTCTCCTCCTCCTCCTTCTTCTTATCCCCATCCTCCTCCTCCACCTTCTCTTTCTCTTTACCCCATCCACTTCCTCCTCCTTACCCCCATCCACTTCTTCCTCTTCCTCTTCTTCTTTTTCTTCTTCTTCTTCCTCCTCCTCCTCCCCCTCCTCCCCTCCTCCTCCTTCTTCTCCTTCCTCTCCTCCTCCTTTTTCTTCTTCTCCTCTTTCTCCTCAACTTGCACGTTTCTAAGATGATACTCTCAGAGACACACACGAATCTCTCTCTCTCTCTCCCTCTCCCTCCCTCCCTCTCTCTTTCTCTCTCTCTCTCTCTCTCTCTCTCTCTCTCTCTCTCTCTCTCTCTCACTTACACTTTTACACTTACACACAATTAAACTTATACACACACACACACACACACATCTTCCCCCCCCACATATCCCCCCCAACATCCACACATCCACACACACACACACACACACACACACACACACACACACACACCTCCTACATCCACACACACACACACACCTCCCCCCCTACATCCACCTACACACATCTCCCCCCCTCCCCCCTACATCCCCCCCCACCCACACACGCCCTAGCATCTCCCGGGCCAGAGTCCCCGTGATTTAAGAGCCTGGCAACATCTTTCCTACTCTTATTGCAATCTTTGAGAAACGGGTGTGAAAGGAGACCCTGAATCCTGGGTCATTTTATATTATGTAAAAGATTCGGAAAATTCGAGAGAAAGAGAAAGATGAAGAGGGTGCTTTCCAAAATAGTTTTTTTTTTTTTTTATTGTTATTATTGAAATGTCTGTTTGGTATATATCTTTTTCTCGTTTTATTTTCGTCCTTTTTTTGTTTTTTCTTTCTTTTCTCTCTTTTTTTTTTTTAAATGTTTCCTTTATTCTTATTTGATACATCCTTTATCTGTATTGTATCTTTTATTTCCATTTGTTCTTTATTCATAAAAAAAAGAAATTCTCTCCCTATCTAATCCAAATGAGACCAAATCGACAACTCATATGAAAATATCTATATCTAACAGAAAACGGGGGAAACTAATACCCATCGCGACATTAAATAACAAGGGGGAAACTATATTAAATGTCGAAAAAAAAAAATCATGGAATTAAAAGTGAATATTAACATTGGTTTTCTACATACATGCGAAACAATTTGAAGACTAAAATCATATTCGCATTCGAGAATATTAAAAAAAAACGAATGAAAAATATAATAACGATGATGATATTATATCAAACATTAGCATCAAAGCATAATTAATCTACAAAAAAAAAAGAATTAATGCAAAGTAGAATAACCAACCAACATCAAAACAATAAAACACCAAAGCACACGGAATATCAACATTACTATTAATATCATCAATCATTAATTATTATTAATTAACATCATTATTAATATTATTAACATCAACACAGTACGGATATAATAGACGAGGATTAATCGGTATTAGAAAATTAACACTGTTCTCCGAGATGTCAGTTGCGTCCAGTCACCGTGCCAAAACATTGGCTTCATTTGCATATTTAACAGAGATAGACAGGGAAGGAGGGGGGGGGAGGGAGGGTTTGAGAGAGAGAAAGAGAGAGAGAGGAGAGAGGGGGGAGAGGAGAGAGAGAGAGGAGAGAGAGAGAGGAGAGAGAGAGAGGAGAGAGAGCGAGGACAGAAAGGAGAGAGAGAGAGGAGAGAGGTGAGAGAGAGAAGAGAGAGAGGGAGAGGAGAGAGAGAGAGAGAGAGAGAGAGAGAGAGAGAGAGAGAGAGAGAGAGAGAGAGAGAGAGAGAGAAGAGAGAGAGAGAGAGAGAGAGAGAGAGAGAGAGAGAGAGAGAGAGAGAGAGAAGAGAGAGAGCGAGAGAGAGAGAGAGAGAGAGAGAGAGCGAGAGAGAGAGAGAGGGAGAGAGAGAGAGAGAGAGAGAGAGAGAGAGCGAGAGAGAGCGAGTGAGAGAGAGAGAGAGAGGAGAAAGAGAGGAAAGGGAGAGAGAGGAAGAGAGAGTACACGGATTAAAAGAATCATAGGTTCGAGAGAATATTCATCTAATACATGTTCCCATTACCGCCAATGAGGATTATTTGAATACAAACCTCCCTTCCCCTCCCCCCCAATCCCTCACCTCTACCCCGACCCCCCATATCCCCCCCCCCACACACACACCCTCCCTCTCCCATAGCGTTATGTAATTACAGCTTGCGCCGAATTAGCAATTCTAAAATATATATTGAAAAAAAAAAAAAAAAAGAACACGAAAACGTCAATACAGAATTAAAAAAAAAGGTTACCCTCCTTCCCATCCCTATCCCCCTCCCCCTCCCACCCCACCCCACAAAAAATTCATAATTAAATTCCAGCCTCCAATACCTCGTTAGGTTCAGTAATAGGCCTATCTCTTGTCCTCAACAGCAACCCACAAACAGTAAACCAGTTTGCGGGCGATCCGATTATAAATTTCCTTAATACCTTTTTCGAATTATGACTATTAACTTTGCCATAATAACTTTTATTAAAACTTTACGGTATTATCAGTTTTTTTTCTGATTACTGTTATAACTTTACTTAAAATATTTTTTTTTTGAATTGTAACTATTTCAACTTTATGGTAATAACCTTTTCGAGTTATATCGACTGACTTATCATAATAACTCTAAGAATCTATAATAACTTTATCATTGAATTATATCTAAAAATAATAATTCAAAACATTCTAAACGTAATAATAATAACTTCATAACGGGATGCTATTCAAACAATTTCAGAGCAAAATCGAAGAGTTATTAAAGCAGGAGAAAAAAGGACGATTATGAAAGATAAACAAAAAGATAATAAAAATAAAAAGAAAGTTATGAAAACAAAAAGGATTATTGCACATTATCCCATTTCTCCTTTCTCTTCTGTTTTCTGTTTCTTCTCTTCTTTTATTACTTTTTATCTTGCTCTTGTCTCATTTACCTTTTGAGAGAGAGGAAAAGAGAGAGAGAGAGAGAGAGAGAGAGAGAGAGAGAGAGAGAGAGAGAGAGAGAGAGAGAGAGAGAGAGAGAGAGAGAGAGAGAGAGAGAGAGAGAGAGAGAGAGAGAGAGAGAGAGAGAGAGGAGAGAGAGAGTGAGGAGAGAGAGGAGAGAGAAAAGAGGGAGATGGAGAGAGAGAGAGGAGAGAGAGAGAGAGAGAGAGAGAGAGAGAGAGAGAGAGAGAGAGAGAGAGAGAGAGAGAGAGAGAGACAGAGAGAGAGAGGAAAAGAGAGAAAGAGAGGGAGAGAGAGAGAGAGAGAGAGAGAGAGAGAGAGGGAAATCTACCTTTCTTTTGGACCTTTTTCTTAATTTTTCTTCCTCACATTTTTCCTCTATTCCTTATTTTCTCTTCTTTCCTCTCGTAAGAAGTATGAAAAATATTTTCTACAATTTGTTTGATGTGAAAATATTTGAATTTTAGGATCTACTTTCGTCTTTCTGTGTGTGTGTGTGTGTGTGTGTGTGTGTGTGTGTGTGTGTGCGTATGCGTATGCGTGTGCGTGTGTGTCCGTATGCGTATGCGTGTGCGTATGCGTACGTACGTGCATGTGCTTCACCCGTGCTCGTTAGTACACCAGGAACGTACCCTAATATTTTCAACACAGCCGCCACGACAGAATCAGACAACAACAAAAACAAAAACAAAAACAAAAACAGAAAACCACTACCAACAACAACAACAAAAAAAGTGAGAAAAAGAAAAAGAGAGAAAGGAAGTTGTCAATACGGTAAACTTTCTCCGATTCGAAAAGAAGGAAACGCCTCGTATTGCACATGTCCAGCCCACACGATAAGTTTTCGTAACAAAAGAAAAGGGGAAAAAAATAGTGACAGAAAGAGTAAGGAAGACGAGAAACTAAACTAAAGCGTATATATAAATAAGTAAATAAATAAGTGAATAAATAAATAAATAAATAAATAAATAAATAAATAAATAAATAAATACACACACACACACACACACACACATATATATATATATATATATATATATATATATATATATATATATATATATATATATATATATATTATACATATAAATACATATTATACATTATATGTATCTTATATTTAAAATCTATATATTATATATATATATCTAAAGAAGAAAATGCGTAAATATATTTCACAGAAAGGGATACGAAGGCAATAAAATAACTATCTATATACAATTTATGTTAGAGAGAGAGAAAGAGTGGAAGGAGACGGAGAAAGAGTGGAAGTAGAAGGAGAAAGAGAGAGGGAAAGGGAGACAGCGAGAGGAGGTAAAAAAAACAGGTAAAAAAAGGAAGAAAAATAATATATAATTAGATAATTGGATATATATATCCATCTATATCCTTACGTGCTGTGTTGAAAGCAAAATTGTTTTGTTTCTCTCCTTTTCGTCTCTGTTCCATTATCATTAATCTCTCTCTCTCTCTCTCTCTCTCTCTCTCTTATTCTCTCTTCTTTTATTACCGAATTCTTGGATAACATTCTGAAAATACGTTTTTCGGTTAGTTTGCAACTATCCAGGAGATCGCTTTTCTTCTTGAATGAGAAAGAGAAAGAGAGAGAGAGAGAGAGAGAGAGAGAGAGAGCGACAGCAGCCCGTACGCCCCCCCCCCGAAGAGGGCGGGCTGTGCCGAGAGAGAGAGTCTGAGCAGAAGTTGACGAGCAAGACGTCGGAGAGACGAACCCGACGGACGCTCGAGACGCGGAGTATCGGCGTAGAGAGAGAGGCCCAGTCTCGATGAGAGTGAGCACGAGAGAGGAGAGAGAGAGAGAGAGAGACGAAAAAACGGGAGAGAGAGTCGAGAGAAGAGAGAGGAGAGAGAGCAGAGAGGGTTCTTGAGAGACGAGAGCTGTGGGAGACTGGAGAGGATGGTAGAGATGAGACGGACGAGGACCGAGAGAGAGAGAGAGAGAGAGAGGGAGGGAGGGAGCGGGCATGGAGGGAGGGAGGGAGGGAGGGAGGGAGGGAGAGAGGGAGAGAGAAAGGGAGGGAAGGAACATGGGAAGGAGGGAAGACGGGAGAAAGGGGGAGAGAGAGAAGGAGAAGGAGAAAGAGGAGGGAAGACACGAGAAAATCAACAACAGAGAAAGGCAAGAGAGAAAATAAAAACGAAAGAGAGAAAGAGGTACGTAGAAATGAGAGACGAGGGAGCGAAAGATGATAAATGGCAAGAAAGCAAAAGGGGGGATAGAGGGGGGGGTAGGAGTAGGCAAGCACAGATAATGAAAGAAGGCAAGGACGGTAAACCGAAAGAGAGACACTAGGACCGTCACATAAACATGAAGGTTGACGGTACAAGAAGAAACTCTGGTTATCTGAGACGAGAGATCGAGTCGAGAGGGAGACGACACGCTAGAGAGAGACAGACCTGCTAGCGATCAGATAGCGATGTCTGAGAGAGAGAGTGAGTCGAGAGCTTAGAGATCGAGAGAAAAAGAGAGCCAGGACAGGACACGACAGATAGAGAGAGAGAGAGAGATGAGAGAGAGAGAGAGTAGCAGAGAGAAGGACCTTGGAGAGAGATTAGAGAGAGAGAGGGATGAGACCGGATGAGAGAGAGAGAAAGAGAGACAGAGGCGAGACGAGGAGAGAGCTCAAGTGCGAGAGAGAGTGAGAGATGGAGAGAGAGAGAGAGACGAAAGAGATGAGCGAGAGTTGAGATGCAGAGAAAGAGAGGAAAGAGACAGA
>NW_028234404.1:5022799-5042799 GCF_977035675.1 Penaeus japonicus
TGTTGTTGTCATTGTTATTGGTATTATGATTGCTTCTTCATCATTATTATTACCATTATTATTATTATCATTATTATTATCATCATCATCATCATCATCATCATCATCATCATCAGTCATGTTTCCAATTCATGTTTTCTGTTCACTCTCTCTCTCTCTCTCTCTCTCTCTCTCTCTCTCTCTCTCTCTCTCTCTCTCTCTCTCTCTCTCTCTCTCTCTCTCTCTCTCTCTCTCTCTCTCTCTCTCTCTCTCTCTCTCTCTCCCTCTCTCTCCTCTCTCTCCTCTCTTTCCATCTCTCTCTCTCTCTCGCTCTGGATCTTGCACATTTTCACTTTTATTTTTATATAAATTTTGTATCCTGTTTACTCTCCTTGTTTACCCATCGTATACCCTCTTAGTGATTCTGCACCTAGGAAAGTCCGTTTGTGTGTGTGTATATATATATTCTTTTTTTTATTTTTCTTTCATTTTTAATATGTTTGAGGGGAAGCTTATTGAGGTTTTCTCTTAATCTCAAATGAAGAGCAGTTTCAGATCTTGAATAGTCGATCTTTGATGGCATTAAGTATGTATGACGGGGGATTTTATTTATTTATTTAGTTTTTTTTTCTTTTCTTTTTTCTTTTTGGATACTCACTCTTTCGTTAGTTATCCAAATATTTGTTTTAATTGGATATGCCGGTTGTCTGTCTCTTTCTTTCTTTCTCTCTTCTCTCTTCTCTCTTCTCTCTTCTCTCTTCTCTCTTCTCTCTCTCTCTCTCTCTCTCTCTCTCTCTCTCTCTCTCTCTCTCTCTCTCTCTCTCTCTCTCTCTCTCTCTCTCTCTCTCTCTCTCTCTCTCTCTCTCTCTCTCTCTCTCTCTCTCTTTCTCTTCTTTGTATATTCTTTCTTCTCATATGTTCTCCCTTATCTCTTCCTCTCGTTTCTTCCTTTTCCCCTGTCTCTGTATTTGTGTGTCTTTCTTACTTCCTTTAATCTCTCCTCCCTTTCTCTGTTTTCCCCTCACATTTCCCCTTTTTTCCTCTTCACACTTTCCTCATATTCTTCCTTTTTTCTCCTTAAAATCTATATTTTTTTCCCTCTTATACTCTTCCTATTTCCCCTCACACTCCCTTTCTTCCCTCTTATACTCTTATTTTCCCCCTCGCTCTTCCTCATCATCACCTTCACCATTCCATCCCTTCATTTCCATCCTCGCATTTATTCCATTCCTTCTATTCATTCTGCATTACCCCATCCACCACTTTCGTAATCCCGCCTTTCCTTAATATATTTATTACTTTTTTCCCCTCGTTCTCCTCCTTTCCCTCCTCCTCTTCGCGTTCTCTTCTGAGGGGCTTTTCCTTTGCTTTGATGTTGCTTCTGGTCATGCACTGGCAACACCACCGTCATGCAGCCTGGGTTGTGCAATATTCCCTGCAATGGGCGAATAAGGAATAAAGTTGAAGGGTTGTGGTTACGAAAGAGGGGGAAGGGGAGAGGAGAGAGGGGGAGGGGGATGATAAGGAGATGAATGATAGATGGGGCGGAGGGGGGGGGGAGAGGATATGATAGTGAGGGGGATAGAGGGAAGGATAGTAGGGGGAGGGGGAGGAGGGGGGAGTAAGAAGGTAGGGGGAGAAGGATAAGGGAAAGGGAGAGGGGGAGGAGGAGAATGGGGGTAGAATGGGGGGGGGAGGGGAGGAAGAGGGTGAGAGAAGAAGGGAGAATAAGGGCAGGGAAGAGAAGGAGGGGGATGTAGAAGATGGGGGGGGGTAGGGGAAAGGGGGAGGATGAAAATAAAGGGGAGGAGAGAAGAAGGGGAGGAAGGTAAAGAACTGGAAGTGAAGGATAAAGGAGAGGGAAATAACAGGAATAAAAACAATTATTTGGGACAAGAATGGAGGAGAGACGGGGGAAGCAATAAAGGAGGTGGAATAGAAAATTAGAAAGAGAAAGACTATGATAATAGGGAAATGGATGAAAACTTACCCACCATCATCCAATCACCCATCCTCACCCATTCACCCACCTATCGTCACCCACTAACTCACCCTCACCCAAGCACTCACTCACCCACTCTCACCCGATCACCCAACTATCTTCACTCACACACCCACCCACCCACCCACTTACCCACCTTCACCCACAGACCCACCCACCCTCACTCAACCCCTCACCCACCTTAATAAACCCACCTTCACTAACCCACCTTCACCATCATCACCATCACCCACACTAAACCCCCCCTATTCACCCCCCCCTTTCCTCTCTCCCCCCCCACACACAGCTGGTGCCCAAGCCCGCCACTCGTGCGGATCCGAAGTGCTCTGCTCCACCATCTGCGAGTACGGGTACCAGCTGGGCGACGACGGCTGTCCCACCTGCGAGTGTGACAACCCCTGCGAGGAACTCACCTGTCCCGAAGACTCCACCTGCGTCATGCGGCCAGATCCCGGATGTGAGGGCGAGGCGTGCTCAGCTACGCCCATGTGTGAGTGGTGGATTTGGTTGTTTGTTTGTATGTTTTTTTTTTTTTTTTAAGGTGGGGGTGTGGGAAGGGTTTAGGGAGGTGTGGTCTTGTTTGTTTCCTTCTTCTTCTTTTTCTTCTTATTATTCTTATTCTGCATCTTCTTTTCCTTCTTCTCCTCCTCCATCTCCGTTTACTTTTTCTTTCGTTTTCTTTCTTTATCCTTCTAAATTGCCTCCTTCTTCTTCGTCCTCTTCTTCTTCTTCTTCTTCTTCTGCTTCTTCTTCTTCTTCTTCTGCTTCTTCTGCTTCACCTTTATTTTTTTCTCCTTTTCTCTTTCTGAAAAAAACTCACTTACCCTCAACCCACCCAGCCATGATGTATTATTTCCTATTTTTATTTGTTTCGTGGGTGCATTTTGTTTGTTTGTTTGTTTGTTTGTTTGTGTATTTTGCCATTTTAATGATGTGGACAAATTGCATTGGATGGTAAACAAACACTAGTTGATGAGCATTTGAAAGTGACGAGCGAAGTCTACAGTAATTTTTTTTTCTTTTTTTTTTTTCTTTCAAAATATGTATTGCGTAATGAGTTATTCTTCCTGTCTATGCTGGATTATTAGGGTGATTAAACACCTTATCCCCCCCCCACCATCTCCCACCATCTCCCTACCCCCACTCGAAATACCACCCTTTCCCCCCTCTTCTCTTCTCTTCTCTTCCCTTCTCTTCTCTTCTCTTCTCTTCTCTCCCCCTCAAAATATCGTCCCTTTTCCCTTTTCTTTTTTTTTCGTACCTCTTTCCCCTCCCTTCATTCCTTAAAACATCGTCCTCCCCTTCCCCCACTTCCCTCCTCCCTCCTCCCTCCTCCCTCCTCCCTATTTCCTCCTACACTTATCTTCTCTCTCCCTCTCCCCTTACTTCCCCACCTGCCCTCCTCCCTTTCCTCTACTCCCATACCTCCCCTCTACTCCCCCTCCCCTCTACTCCCCCTCCCCTCTTCCCCTCACTTCCCCACCTCTCCTCCTTCTTCCCTTCTACTCCCCCTCACTCCCCCACCTCCCCTCCTTCTTCCCTTCTACTCCCCCTCACTCCCCCACCTCCCCTCCTTCTTCCCTTCTACTCCCCCTCCCCCTCCCCCTAACTTCCCCACCTCCCCTGCCTTCTACTCCGCCTCCCCCTCCCCCCTTCCCCTAACTTCCCCACCTCCCCTCCCTTCTCCTCCCCCTCCCCCTCCCCCTTCCCCTCACTTCCCCACCTCCCCTCCCTTCTACTCCCCCTCCCCCTCTCCCTCCCCCTTTCCCTCACTTCTCCCCCTCCCCTTTACTCCCCCTTCCCCTCGCTCGCTCACTCTCCCCCCCTCTCCCCCCTCAGGTCTAACCAACGACTCCGATGACCTTTCCCCCGCCCACACCACGCCCGCCCCGCCCACCTGCCCCACCGGCCTGACGCCCTTCACCGTGGGCGGCGTGGTGGTGGAGTGCGACGCCCACGCCCCGTGCCCCGCCGATCACCAGTGCACGCCCCCGCCCACTGCTGGGGCCCCCTACGCCTGCTGTCCCGTGCCCACCATCATTGGTAAGAAGGCGCACTGTTTTTCTTTTTTTTTTTTCTTTCATCTTACAGTGGATTCGCTTATTTCGTTGTTCTTTGGGATCTTCTTTCGGATTCGCTTTTAGTTTCATTGTTATCACTGTTGTTTTATTTTCTTATGTATTTTATTGGATTCCTTCTGATTATCATTATCATTGCTATTTTTATTATTATCATTATCATTGCTATTTTTATTATTATCATTATCATTGCTGTTTTTATTATTATCATTATCATTGCTGTTTTTATTATTATCATTATCATTGCTATTTTTATTATTATCATTATTGTTATTATTATTAATATTATTATTATTATCATTATTGTTATTATTATTGTTATTATTATCATTATCATTATCATTATTATTTGGTATCTTATAAGTTCTGAATAATTCTCTTGTTAGCTCTTCGTGCATTCGATACAACCTTTGCACTATCAAGCCTTTCTTTATTTATCATTCGCATTTAGACTTCAATGTTTCTTTTTCGTTAGCATTATATTTCTCCCTTTATTAACCCTCTCATGCCCCGTGTTCGCTATCCAGAAGCCAGCAAGCCCGGCCAGTGTCCGTTCGTGGCGTCGGCGAGCGCTGAGCTGTGCGAGGGACCCCGCTGTGCCTCCGACGACGACTGCGGCTCCGTCACCAAGTGCTGCGTCGTCCCCGCATGCGGCCCCAGGTGCGTCACGCCGCAGCCGCCGCAGAACCTCACCCTCGACAGCGGACTTCTCCAGGGACCCACCAGTGAGTGTACACACACACACGCACACACAAACACAAACACACGCACACACACACACGCACACGCACACACACACGCACGCACGCACGCACACGCACACGATCATTTCCCTTGTTTGATGAAACCGTAGCCTCGCAGAGACGGTCCTAGCTAATTAAGTCTGAAATCAGTTAATTGATTGAAACACAACGCCTAAAAATTGCTTCGTCGAATCTCTCTTTCTCTCTCTCTCCCTCTCTCTCTCTCTCTCTCTCTCTCTCTCTCTCTCTCTCTCTCTCTCTCTCTATCTATCTCTCTCTCTCAATCTCTCTCAATCTCTCTCTCTTCTCTCTCAATCTCTCTCTCTCAATCTCTCTCACTTTCTCTCTCTTTCACTCTCTCTCTCTCTCTCTCTCTCTCTCTCTCTCTCTCTCTCTCTCTCTCTCTCTCTCTCTCTTCCTCCTGCTCTTCCTCCTCCTCCTACTCCTCCTTCTCCCCTTCTTTTTCTTCTTCATCTTCCACCTCCTCCTCCCCCTTCTCCCCCTCTCCCTCTCTCTCTCCCTCTCTCTCTCTCTCTCCCTCTCTCTCTCTCTCTCTCTCCCTCTCCCTCTCCCTCTCCCTCTCCCTCTCCCTCTCCCTCTCCCTCTCCCTCTCTCTCTCTCAAACAACACCTACCCCCCCCCCCTCCCCCCATTCCTCCTTCCAGTGTGCGAATACCTGCGCGACTTGGTTGAGCTCGAGGGCGTGACCTTAGCTGTTCCCACGCCCACCTGTGACGAGAACGGCGCCTACGAACAAGTGCAGTGCAACGCCCTCGGTCAGTGCTGGTGTGTGGACGACTTCGGCACGCAGATCCCTGGCACTAAGTAAGGCTTTGAGGACATTGTTGAATTATTTTTTATAGCTGGGTTGGGTTATTTTTGTTATTTTTGTTGCTATTTTTTTCTTGATCTGTATTGTTGTTATCATTGTTGTCATTATTATCTTCATTATCGTTATTGTCACTTATTGTTATTGTTATTATCATTATCGTTATTTTTATTGTTATTAATACAATAATAATAATTATTGTTATTATTATCATTTAATATTTTAGAGAGTATTTTTATTCGTCGTTATCATTTCTATGCTTATACCCCTATTTAAGGATGCTTATTTTTTGTTTTTAAGGAATTCAGTATTTAAGTCTTTTAATAATAGTTTTTAAAGATTCTATTTATGCCTGAAATAACCTTAATCTTGTATTTAATATTTATACAAGTACATCAGCCAAGTCTTTTATACATTCAAACTACATTTTTTTGAAATCTAAAACATTCTAACTATTTATAATTGTACTGTTTACACCATAGAATACAAGTAAAGAAAAAATAACAGATTAATCATTGTGTCGTTTGACGTCATTGTGTATTATCAGAGATTTTTCGATTATCTTTCTATTTAATATTTAAATAAAAAAAATGGAGGTTTTACCACACGCAAGCTGACTCTCAAGGTCATAAAACTGTCGAAATTCCTGGGTTGGTGATCATCTATAATGATTATGTTTTTTCCCCTCGTTTCCCCTCCCTTCTCTCTTTTTTTTTCTTGGTATTTCTCTACCTCCCTTTTCCTTTCCCTCTGCCCATTTCCTCCTCTTCCCAACTCTCACCACCTCTATTCTTCATCTTCTCCCCTCACCTCCTTCCCCCATCTCCTCCTGTCCCCACCTCCTCCTCTCCCCACCTCCCTCTCACCTTCTCTCCTCCTCTCCCCACCTTCTCTCCCCACCTCCTCCTCTCCTAATGTCCCCACCTCCTCCTTACCTCCTCTCCCCACCTCCTCCTCTCCCCACCTCCTTCTCACCTCCTCTCCCCACCTCCCCACCACCTCTCCCCACCTCTCCCCACCTCCTCCTCTCCCCACCTCCCTCTCACCTCCTTCCCCCATCTCCTCCTGTCCCCACCTCCCTCTCACCTCCTCACCTCCCCCTCCACTCCCCAGGGCATCAACCCGAGAGCTCGTAGTGTGTGACCGCGTTCGAGAGGCTCTGACCTGTGGCGAGATGCTGTGTCGCCTTGGCTGTGACTACGGCTTCGTTTTGGATAAGGATACGGCTTGTCCCCTTTGCCAGTGTCGCGATCCGTGCCAGGTGACTTTGTTTGTTTTTTTTGCTGTATATAATTACTTTTTTTTTTAAAGAGGACGTTTTGATTATGTTCCTGGACTATATTTTTTGTTGTCAATCAATTACTTTGACTAAAGATGGCTTTAAATCGACTTCTGAAAGAACGAAATAAATAAAGAAAATATATTTTTAGCTTGTCTCCACTAAATTCCACATCTGAAAAAAATCTAATAAAGCACAAAAACAACAACAATTCGAACTAACCCCATGGTTCTCCCCCCCACCCCCACCCCCTCAGGACGTGGAGTGCAGCGGCAGCCACGTGTGCCAAATGGTGGACATCCCTTGCGTGGACGGCGTGTGCCCCGCCATACCCCAGTGCGTGCCCGTAGTAGAGGCGTCTGCGGCCCCTGCGTGCCCCCTGGGGGAGCCCTACACCCTGCCGGAGACCAACGCTACCCTGGCCTGCAGCCCCCGTGCCCGTGCCCTCGAGTGCCCCCAAGGGTATTCCTGTTTCGCCGACGACAGCACCGTGGAGGGCGTCTGCTGCCCGAGCCCTGGTGAGTGATCCTCGGATTGGCAACACTGCGTCGCTGTTTTCTTCATCTAGCGCTATTATTGATTTTTTTTTTTTATTTTTTATTAATCTTTTGTCATTATCATCACCGTGTTTGATCTGTTTTTTTTTATTATTGTCACTGATCTTATGAAGGTTTTAGTTGTAGTAATAACTATGATTATTCTTATTAGCAAAAACTATGTGACTCTCCTACCGTTTCCGCTCGAATCCTTATCAGAGAGAAAATTAATGCTATTATAACTACAGTATCGTTACTCTTTTTATTATTATTATCCTCGCTATTACTACTCCTACGTCCTTATTACTATAATTATAATTCTCATAGTTACATTAGTATTATCATTATTATCCTTAGTATCATTGATATCATTGTTATTATCCACACCATCATCACCATTCTCTCTCTTCCTCTGTACCAATCGTTATCACTTCCTCCTCCTCCAACTCTTCCTCATACTTTACCCTTCTCATTTCATCTTCCGTTCCATCTTCTTTTTCCTCTTCACCCCCTCCTCCTCTTCCACTTCCTCCTCTTCCTCCTCCTCCTCCTCCCCCCTTTCCTCCTCCTCCTCATCCTCCTCTTCCTCATCCTCCTCCTCCCCCCTTTCCTCCCCCTCCTCACCATCACCATCACCACCAAATCGTTCTATCATGACACCCCCCTACACTCCCCTCCTCTCCTCTCCCCCCACCCCCAGGGAAGAAACAAAAGAGCGGCCAGTGCCCCTTCCTTGTACCTGTGCTGAGTGGCCACTGTGACCTCGAGTGCTCCGACGACTCCCACTGCCGCGGCGACGAGAAGTGCTGCTCCAACGGGTGCGGGACGCAGTGTCAGCAGCCGATTGTCATGACGGGTGAGTGAGAGGGGGATGGGTGAAGGGTGAGAAGGGGGATGGGGTGAGGGGTGGGAGTGGGGTGGGAGTGGGGTAGGGGGTGGGGTGAGAGGGGGATGGAGTGAGGGGAGAGGGATGGGATGAGGGGTGAGATGGGGGAGGGGGTGGGATGGAGTGAGGGGTGAGGGTGAGGGGTGGGGTAGGGAGTGGGAGTGGGGGGTGGGTGAGGGTGGGGTGGGAGTGGGATGGGGATAGGGTGAAGGGGGAGGGGGTAGGGTGAGAGGTGAAGGGGGATGGGGTGAGGGGTGGGATGGGGGGTGAGGGGATGGGGTGAGGGGTGAAGGAGGAGAGGGATGGGGTGGGAGTGGGTGAGGGGTGAGAGGGGGTGGGATGGGAGTGGGATGGGGTGAGAGGGAGTGGGAGAGGGAAAGGGAGTGGGATGGGGATGGGGATGGGGATGGGGATGGGAGGGTGAGGGGAGAGCGAGTGGGAGAGGGATGGGGGGTGGGAGTGGGATGGGGTGAGGGGTGAGAGGTAGTGGGAGTGGGAGGGTGAGGGGAGAGGGAAAGGGAGGGTGAGGGGAGAGGGAAAGGGAGTGGGATGGGGATGGGGTGAGGGAGAGGGATGGGGAGGGAGTGGGATGTGGATGGGGAGGGGGAGGGGGAGGGCGAGGGCGAAGGGGAGGGAGGGAGGGAGGGAAAAGGAAAATGAAAGGTAAAGAGAAAGAGAGAGAGACAGACAGAAAGAGAGAGAGAGAGAGAGAGAGAGAGAGAGAGAAAGAGAGCCTTTTTTCAGTGTTATTGTTATTATTCAAATTATTTTTAATTTCCAGTTGTAAATCGTTGTGTTCATGGTTGATGCTGTTGTCATGGATATAAGAGTCATATTAGTGTTTTTTTTTCATTATATTATAAATATATATTTGTTTTGTGTATATGTATGTTCCCGTATTATTAAAATTCGCCTTAATGACTCCCTTTCCACTGTAGGATTTAAAGGACTCATAATTTCCGAGAAGTCTTCTATAGAAAACTTTACAGACATTTTTTGTTTTGTTTCTTTATTTTCTAGCTATGGATTTTTTTTAGATGTTTGTCTATTCACGTTAACTCTCGAAACCGTGAGAGAGAAAAAAAAATACATATTCGTCGTTATAACTCAGCTTCCTGTCAGATAAAGTGTCATGCATATTTATTTCACCTCGTAGGAGATTTATCGTCTCATGGCTTGTGATGAATTAGATGCTGAGTGGTGATAACTGTGTCATTCGTCATCACCATTTCGTTGCGTCGTGACGGAGGTCCCCCTCCCCCTCTAAAAAAAAAAAAAGTTCCGTGTTCTTTGCGTGGTCTTCGTTTTCTTTGCGGCATTCCCGTTTTCTTTGCTCCTTTTACGTTTTCTTTATTGGAGGGAGTTCGAGTATAGAAGGGGAGACTTGAGCAAATATTGATTTGTAAAGCCCGTGTAATTTACGTCAAGTACGCTGTTTGTCGTAGAGGGGAAGGGAGTGAGTGTACGTATAGGCTCTGGCTATGATCGTTTGTCTTTGTTAATGGCCTATGTTAGTTCGGGCCAATTTTGGAAATGTGTGTGTTGTAGCTCTGTGTTCTTCGAAAAAAAAGTTGTTTGTGCATGAGTACTCGTGCTTATGTGTGTTTGTGTGTGTGTGTGTGTGTGTGTGTGTGTGTGTGTGTGTGTGTGTGTGTGTGTGTGCGCGTGCGCGTGCGTGCGTGCGTGTACATGTGTGTGTATATGTGTATATCAGTGAATGACCGTATTTACTTGTATTTTATATCGCACATACACGAAATCATGAGACAATACATAACCCCCCTCCTTTCTCTCTCTCCTCCCCCCTCCCCCCTCCCCCTCCCCCACAGCCTGCGAGCACCAACGTAGCCTGCTAGAACACCGCGCAAGAGAAGCCGGCATCCCAGCTGGCCGCGTCTACCTGCCCCAGTGCGACGACGAGGGTGCCTTCCTGCCCACCCAGTGCCACCCCGCGACCCTGACCTGCTGGTGCGTCGATACCCAGGGTCAGGAGGTCCCAGGCACTCGCGTCAGCCAGCCTGCCCACCCCAACTGCCAGGTGGGTGATGTGGGGATGTTGATGTGGTGATTTGGTGATGTTGCTACAGCGAGGTGGTTGTGGTGATGCTGGTGTGATGATGATGTGGTTGCGTTATTGCGGATGTGATGATGTGGTGATGCGATTGTGTTGATGTGATGATGTGTTCCCTTTGTTGTGCTTTGCGGTGATGATGTGGTTGCGTTATTGTGATTGTGATGATGTTATGGTAATGATGATGATAGTGGTGATATTGATGTGATGATGCGGTTTATGGAGTTGTGACTGATGTTACACGCGTCGTATTCTATGCCATCACGGTCATTAATAGAGTTAATTAACCATTAATTTATTTCGACAACTTCAGCGCAACTATTATCATCATAATTAACCATTTCATGCTAATTATAATGAATGCAATTATTAATACATAATCGCCGATAATTACTCTCCTTAATTTTCGAACCATTCGAACATATCTATCATCCCCCTTTCTCCTGCCCCCCCCCCACCCCCCAATAACAAAATGATATAGCAATTAAAACAATATATAAATTCATACATATATTTGCCCTTCTACATTAAAAAAAAAAACTAGTGAATTGATGGATAAAGTATTAATATTTCCCCCCGGCTGCACAGTCATCATAGATTGATAGCAAATTGATATGTAATCAATATATGTATATCATAACGAACTGATAGGATGGTGATTAATATGATAATATATATATGTATTTGGAAAATTATCAATATAGATAAAGAGATAAGAATATCGGTAGCCCACACACACAAACAAGCAAAAAAAAGATAAATGTATAAGTAGTCAAACCAATGAACAGATAGATAAATAGATAGATGAATAAATAAATAAATAAATAAATAAATCCACACATAAACAAAGAAACAAGCAAACGAGTAGACACCCAAGCAAAAAAAAAAAAAAAAAAAAAAAAAAGCTACCCCGACAAAGCCAATACAAGCCAAACCTAACCTACAGGAACCGCTGGTATGTCCTGCAATGAACTGCGACCTGGCCTGCCTCCACGGATACCGCCTCGACGGCTCCGGCTGCCCCGTCTGCGCCTGTCGAGACCCCTGCGAGGAAGTGAGCTGTGCCACGCCCCTCGAGGAGTGCCGCATCGTGCACGTGGCATGCGTCGACGAGCCGTGCCCACCCCTGCCCGTGTGCTTGCCCCGCCTGGAGAATCCTTGCCCTTATGGTAGGTGGGGAGAGGGCGAGGGAGGGAGGGAGGGCGTGAGGGATTAAGAGGGAGGGGATAAGGTAACGAGGGTGAGAATGAGGGATAAAGATGATATAAGTAGATTAAGATAGAGAGAGAGAGAGAGAGAGAGAGAGAGAGAGAGAGAGAGAGAGAGAGAGAGAGAGAGAGAGAGAGAGAGAGAGAGAGAGAGAGAGAGAGAGAGAGATAGCAAATAGGAAGTAGAGAGAGAGATAGAGAGAGACTGTGAGAGCGAAAAACATGAATAATAAAACCTCTTTACACAAGAAAGAAATAGCATAAAACAGTCTAAAAAAAGTCCCCCTGGAATTCCCTGAACAGAGATCATTAAGCAGAATAATAAAAAATAAAAAGATCTAAAGAGCTGAGTAAAAAAAAAAAAAAAAGAGAGGTATAAAAATATATCATAAAAAGAGAGAGAGAGAGAGACAGAGAGAGAGAGAGAGAGAGAGAGAGAGAGAGAGAGAGAGAGAGAGAGAGAGAGAGAGAGAGAGAGAGAGAGAGAGAGAGAGAGAGAGAGAGAGAGAGAGAGGGGGCTTTTTCTCTCTCTGGTATTCACGGTTGCGAAGCATCACTAACCTCGATTTCTTAACTTGCCTTCCCACTCCCATCCTACCCCACCCCTTAACCCACCCTCCACCCCTTCCACACCCATAATCCACTACCCTCCATCCCCTGATTCCAACCCTTCCACCCTCCACCCTCCACCCTCCACCCTCCTCCCTCCTCCTTCCTCCACCCTCATACCAACCACCCTCCTCCACCCTCTACCTCCTCCACCTTTCTACCACCCACCCTCCTCCACCCTCCTCCACCTTCCTACCAACCCCCTCTCCTCCACCCTCCTACCAACCACCGTCCTCCACCCTCCTCCACCTTCCTACCAACCCCCTCTCCTCCACCCTCCTACCAACCACCCTCCTCCACCCTCCTCCACCCTCCTACCAACCTACCAACCACCCTCCTCCACCCTCCTCCACCCACATCCCCCCTTGCAGGTTCACCCTTGAGAACCAACGAGAGCGTAGTGGAGTGCGGGCCCGAGGGAAGCACCTGCCCCTCGAGCCACAAGTGTCACCTGTCTCCCTTGGGCGAGTACGCGCTCTGCTGCCCGAAGCCGCGTAAGTATGAAGGCGTTGTCGGTGAAGGACGGGAGGACTCCCCCCCTCCCCCCCCACCCCACCCCGCCACCCCCCACCACATACTGCCTGGCGCTGCTCTTGGTTGTGCTTGCTTGCGTGCGCGGTTGGTTGGTTGGTGGGGGTTGGTGTGCTTGTGTTTGTGTTTGTTTGTGTGGATGTTTGTTTTGTTTGTTTGGGGTTTTGTGTTTGTTTGTTTGGGGTTGGGGTTTTGTGTTTGTTTGTTTGTTTTTTTGTTTGTTTTTGTTTTGTTTTGTTTGCGCGTGTGCTTGTTTTGTGGGTTTTTAAGCGTGTGTATGTGTGTGTGTGTGTGTGAGAGAGAGAGAGAGAGAGAGAGAGAGAGAGAGAGAGACAGACAGACAGAAAAGTTAATCGAAAAAAAAACCGACAGAAAGAGTGAATGGAAAAGCGAGACAGAAAGAGAAAGAAAGAAAGTGAAAGAAGAGAGAAAGAGTGAATGATATAACGGGATCATTATGGAAGTAATTATGCGTGTAGTTTCTGCAACGGCTGTAGTGGAGAAGCGCTTGCAGTCGCGTGCACTCGAGACCTCCGCGAACGGTGAATGGCGGAGAGGGGAGAGAAAGAGCGGGGAGGAGGAGGAAGAGGAGGAGGAGGAGGAGGAGGAGAAGGAGGAGATGGGGGAGGAGAAGGAGGAGGTGGAGGAGGAGGGGGAGGGGGAGGAGGAGGAGGAGGTGGAGGAGGAGGGGGAGGAGGAAGTGGAGGGGGAGGGGGAGAGAAAGAGTGGGAGAGAAAGAGCGGGAGAGAAAGAGCGGGGAGGAGGAGGAAGAGGAGGAGGAGGAGGAGGAGGAGGAGGAGGAGGGAGGAAGAGGAGGAGGGGGGAGGAGGAGGAGGGAGGAGGAGGAGGAGAGGAGGAGGAGGAGGAGGGAGGAGGAGGAGGAGGAGGAGGAGAGGAGGAGGAGGAGGAGGAGGAGGAGGAGGAGGAGGAGGAGGAGGAGGAGGAGGAGGAGGGGAGGAGGAGGAGGAGAGGGAGGAGGAGGAGCGGGGAGGAGGAGGAGGAGATGGAGGAGGAGGAGGAGGAGGTGGAGGAGGAGGACATGGAGGAGGAGGAGAGGGAGGAGGAAGAGGAGGAGGAGGAGGAGGAGGAGGAGGAGGAGGAGAAGGAGAAGAAGAAGGAGAAGGAGAAGGAAAAGGAGCGGAGGGGGGAAGGAGGAGGAGGAGATGTATGAAGAGAAGTAAAAGGGAGACGTACAGTAAGAGTAAATAAGAAGATGAAAGAGGAGAGGAAGAGAGGAAAAGAGTCAATTAAGAAGAAGAATACGTAGGAGAGGTAGAAAGAGGGAGAGAGGGAGATGGAAGGATAGGAGAGGGGAGGAAGAATAGGAGGGAAAGAGATGTAGAAGAAAGAAAAGGAATAAAGATGGAAGCAGAGAGGAAAGGTGAAGGAAACGAACGTGATGGAAATAGATAGGAAAGGGGAAGAAGGGGAAAATATGAAAGTAAGGAGAAGAGACCAAAGAGGGAAGGGAAGAGAAGAGAGAAGGAGAAAAATTAGATGAAATAGAAAAAAAGAGAAGAGAGGGGGGGGGGAGAAGGGAAGAAGAAAAAATCAGGTGAAAGTGAGAAGAGGAGAGAATGCGAAAGTAGGTAGAATACAAGAAATAGAGAAGATAAGAAGAAGGAAAAGGGAAAAGAGATAAGAGGGAAATATCAGAAGGAGAGAGAAACAAATAGAATAGGGAAAATAGAGAGAAGGAAGAATATAAGAAAAAAAAACGAAAGGAAGAAAGGAGAAGACATAAGAGAGAAAAGAAAACAGAGAGAGAAAAGACAACAACAACAAATTAGGAGGAAATAAAGAAAAGAATAAAGCAAAGAGAGCGAGAGAAAAAAAACTAAAAAAAAAACTGGAAGGAATCGAATGCTAACGATACATATACACGATCATTTTCTCTACAGTCACTAATTCCTTACTCTTGCAGTTGAAAAAAAGGGAAAAAAAACATGAGTAATACATGTTTTTTTTCCCTTTTTTCCTCAATTATCATTCAAAGTTTCCAATCTCGTAGAATCTCGCCATTTTTCACGAGGCGCTTTCTAATCCATTATATTGGAGCCCCGATATTAAAGGTGTACAATCCAACATGGGGGAATAATCCACTATTTACTAGATTTATTATAGATTTTTATGGTAAGTCAGTCAACCGTGATGTTTTTGTTTGTTTTTTGTTTGTTTTTTGTTTTTTGTTTATTGTTTTTGTTATGTTGAGGCCTTTCGAAAGTGCCTGAAGTTATTGGTACGAGTTTCGTGAGATTGTTGTTGTGTTGTAGTTGTCTCTCTGAAGTTATGGGTTTAAGCCCTTTAGGATATGGTATTGGGTGGGGAGAGGGGGGAGGGGTTGTTTGGGTTTGTGTGTGTGTGTGTGTGTGTGTGTGTGTGTGTGTGTGTGTGTGTGTGTGTGTGTGTGTGTGTGTGTGTGTGTGTGTGTGTGTGTGTGTGTGTGTGTGTGTGTGTGTGTGTGTGTTTGTGTGTACGTGTGGTGAGGCTTTGTGTGTGTGTGTGTGTGTGTGTTTATGTGTGCGTGTGGCTGTGGGGTGACGTTATTTTTTTTAACACGATAAAGCTCTTAATACTAATTATAACAGACTAGTACGTGATAACCCCATTTACTCATTCACTTACCTCCCCCACCTCACAACTCACCACTCACACCCCGCCTCATAGCAAGCGTGGTTAACTAAGGTCACCACTCACACGCCCTTCCCTCCCACCTCATCACTCCCTTCATCACATCACTCCCCAACCTTCTCACCTCACAACTCACCACACACGCCCCATACCTCACCCTCATCACCACACCACAATCTCACAAATTGAAAACTAACTTTCCCGTTTCTCTCCTTTCCCCCCCACTCTACCACCACCCCAACCCACCTCACCCACTCCTCCCACCCTCCCTCTCCTCAACCCCATCCATCCAACCACCACCTACCCACCCACCCCACTCCCCCAAACCCCCAAACCCCACTCCCCTCTACTCTCCTCTTCCCTACCAACCCCACCCCACCAACCCAACCCAACCCCACCACCCCAACCCAACCCCACCAACCCAACCCCACCCCACCAACCCAACCCAACCCCACCAACCCAACCCAACCCCATCAACCCCAACAGGCGAGGTCTGCTACGAGCCCAAAGACGCCGGATACTGCGAGGGCGCCATCAAGCGTTGGTACTTCAACCCCGAGAGCAACCGATGCGAGTCCTTCCGCTTCGGGGGTTGCAGCGGGAACCTCAACAACTTCGAGAGCCAAGAGGAGTGCGCCGCCACCTGCCCCGTCCTCACGTCTTGCGAGAGGATGAGGGAGAAGAACTTGAGGAATGTCGATAAGAATAAGAAGGTGAGGAGGATGAGGGGGAGGGTGAGGATGAGGGGGAGGGTGAGGGTGAGGGTGAGGAGGATGAGGGGGAGGGTGAGGGTGAGGGGGAGGGTGAGGATGAGGATGAGGAGGATGAGGGTGAGGGTGAGGGTGAGGAAGGTAAGGGTGGAGGGAGGGATAGAGGATGGAAGATGGCAGGGAGAGGGGAGAGGGGAGAGGGATAAGGGTAGGGAGGGAGAGGGAGAAGGGATAGAGGAGAGGGAGAAGGGTAGGGAGGGAGAGGAAGAGGGGATAGAGGAGAGGGATAGGAGTAGGGAGAGAGAGGGAGGTATGGGGAGAGAGGGGAGATAGAGGGAGAAAGGGTGGGAAGGTGAGGGGGAGATAGGAAGGAAAGGTGAAGGGTAAAGAAAGGGTGAAGGGAGGATGAGGGAGAAGAACCTTAGGAGTAAAAATAAGAGAGGGACGAGGTAGAGAGATGGAGGGAGGAGAAGAGAGGGTAAGGTGAGGAAGGGTGAAAGGAGAAGAAAATTATAGAAAGGAGGGGGGGGGAGGGGAGAGAGGAAGAGAAGGGGATGAAAAAGGAACAAGAGAGGGAGAGAAGGACAAGGAATAAGGGGAAAAGAGAACCGGGTAAGGATGGGGAAATAGAGGATGAGGGAAATCAATAAAGAAAGAACGGGGAAGAGAAGGTAGGATAAGGGGAGAAGCAAATGAAAAAGAAGGAAGGGGAAAAGAGGGTGATTTTGTGGCTAAGAGGATTAACCTTTGGGTCGGATAATTGACAGACAGACAAGATTGAGTCAGCTGATAGATGATGCCGTGCGTAAGTACATCTATCTGGATTGTTGTGTAGAGGCAAATGGAGATAGATAGATAAGGTCTAATTTATATATGTATGTATGTATAGATGCTGCTGCTGTTTCCTCCTTCTCACGTTCTGTCTTTGTTGATGTCTTTGCTCCTTCCTCTTCCTCAAGTGCTGTCTTTGTTGATGTCTTTGCTGTTTCCTCCTTCTCAAGTGCTGTCTTTGTTGATGTCTTTGCTATTTCCTCCTTCTCAAGTGCTGTCTTTGTTGATGTCTTTGCTATGTCCTCCTTCTCAAGTGCTGTCTTTGTTGATGTCTTTGCTATTTCGTCCTTCTCAAGTGCTGTCTTTGTTGATGTCTTTGCTATTTCCTCCTCACGTTCTGTCTTTGTTGATGTCCTTGCTGCTTCCTCTTTCTCACGTGCTGTCTTTGTTGATGTCTTTGCTGTTTCCTCCTTCTCAAGTGCTGTCTTTGTTGATGTCTTTGCTGTTTCCTCCTCATCAAGTGCTGTCTTTGTTGATGCCCTTGCTATTTCCTCCTCATCAAGTGCTGTCTTTATTGATGCCCTTGCTATTTCCTCCTCCTCACGTGCTGTCTTTGCTATATCCTCTTTCTCACGTGCTGTCTTTGTTGATGTCTTTACAGCTGAGGTTCATCCCGAAGTGCTCGAAGGACACCGGCGCTTGGCTGCCCGAGCAGTGCCTTGAGGAATTGGGTGTGTGTTGGTGCGTGACCCCGCAGGGAGACCAGGTGCCAGGCTCTCTCACCCGAGGTGCTCCCCAGTGCCAGGGTGCCGCCAGGGCTTCCCGGAGGATGAGCTTTGACCCCACCACGCCCACCAATATGAGTGAGTTATACTAGAGTTTTTTTTTTTTTGGGGGGGGGGGTGTTTGTGTTATTCTTGTGTTTGTTTCGTGCTTTACATTTGTATAAAGAAAACTAATAGGACTGAATTGACTATAATTATTTGTTTATTGCTCTGAATTATTAGAAAATGTCTGAGGTTATAGGTACGAGGTCCATGTTGTGTTGTAATTGTCTCGCTGAAGTTATGACTTAAGTCCTTTAGGATATTCTTTTATATTTTTTTTTTTTATGCTGTAATTATTATCTCGTTCTGAGAAGTCAAGAATGAAGAAGCTGTTGCATATTCATGAAGACACATGAGATTCAAAAATGAAAAATACATATGAAGTGCACAAGAACTACAATCCCAAGATAAACAGAAACTTGACAAGAACAAGTTATACATTCATACATCCTATCTCCGGAAAAAAATACAAATACTAATTTGTTCTTTCCTCCCTCCTCCCTCTCCCTCACCCCCCCCCCTCACCCTCCCCTGAAACAGTCTGTGAGCCCGGACAGACAGTGCACGTGTGCGACAAGCAGCTATGCGAGAACCAGGTGTGTTTCTCTCACCCGCATGCGGTCTGCCGCGTCAACCCTTGCGGCGGGTGTTCGGTGCAGTTCGTGGACGCCTTCAACTCCCCCGTCAACTGCGAGGTGGGGCTGACGGAGTGCCAGAGGGAGCTGCAGAGGGTGCTGAACTCGCCCATCTTCACCAGGCCGGCGCTCGCCTTCGCAGGTACGTGGTGGGAGCTTCTCTGTTCGGTTTTCTGTGTGGGGTTTTGGGTAGGGATTCCTTTTGGGATTTCTCTGTGGGGGTTATTTAGGGGTTCTGTGTGGGGTTTTGGGTAGGGATTCCTTTTGGGGTTTCTCTGTGGGGGTTATTTAGGGGTTCTGTGTGGGGTTTTGGGTAGGGATTCCTTTTGGGGTTTCTCTGTGGGGGGTTATTTAGGGGTTCTGTGTGGGGTTTTGGGTAGGGATTCCTTTTGGGGTTTCTCTGTGGGGGTTATTTAGGGGTTCTGTGTGGGGTTTTGGGTAGGGATTCCTTTTGGGGTTTCTCTGTGGGGGTTATTTAGGGGTTCTGTGTGGGGTTTTGGGTAGGGATTCCTTTTGGGGTTTCTCTGTGGGGGTTATTTAGGGGTTCTGTGTGGGGTTTTGGGTAGGGATTCCTTTTGGGGTTTCTCTGTGGGGGTTATTTAGGGGTTCTGTGTGGGGTTTTGGGTAGGGATTCCTTTTGGGGTTTCTCTGTGGGGGGTTATTTAGGGGTTCTGTGTGGGGTTTTGGGTAGGGATTCCTTTTGGGGTTTCTCTGTGGGGGTTATTTAGGGGTTCTGTGTGGGGTTTTGGGTAGGGATTCCTTTTGGGGTTTCATTGTGGGGGTTATTTAGGGGTTTTGGGTAGGGATTCCTTTTGGGGTTTCTCTGTGGGGGTTATTTAGGGGTTCTGTGTGGGGTTTTGGGTAGGGATTCCTTTTGGGGTTTCTCTATGGGGGTTATTTAGGGGTTCTGTGTGGGGTTTTGGGTTGGGATTCCTTTTGGGGTTTCATTGTGGGGGTTATTTAGGGGTTCTGTGTGGGGTTTTGGGTAGGGATTCCTTTTGGGGTTTCATTGTGGGGGTTATTTAGGGGTTTTGGGTAGGGATTCCTTTTGGGGTTTCTCTGTGGGGGTTATTTAGGGGTTCTGTGTGGGGTTTTGGGTAGGGATTCCTTTTGGGGTTTCTCTGTGGGGGTTATTTAGGGGTCCTGTGTGGGTTTCATTGTAGGGTTCCTGCGAGCGATTCGTTATGGGTGTTGGCCAGAGTGCCTAGGGTTGCCACTGGTAAGCGGAGTGAGGATTGGGTGATGTCGTTGAAGTAGTTATCGAGAGAGAGACCGAAGTCATGCCTTTTACCTCATGAGTTGGGCATTCATTGTTGCAAATGCATTGCAGGTCGCGAGTTCCCGTCCTCCGGCTCGGACGACTCGGCCGACAACCGCGTGCACTACGACGTGGACTTGTACCGCAACGTGGACGTGTTCCACTCCCCGATCGACCAGGACGTCCCCCTCACCCCCGCCGCCAGCGCCGCCCCCTCCGAGGACACGCCCTTCCAGGAGGGTCGCCGCGGAGGCCGCCAGATGAAGTTCGAGGAGAGCGACCTCGGCAGGAGCCTCACCGTGTCTGGGGACGTCGTGGCCGAGGCGCAGGAGCACCGCAGGAAGACCAGGGCGCTGCCGCAGGTGAGGCGTCGGGAGGGGCTCCCGGGCTAGCACCTCGGGAGGAATAGCTCATGTT
>NW_028234404.1:5047799-5060299 GCF_977035675.1 Penaeus japonicus
CTTTATCACTCGTCCTCTTTACCCTCACCCTCCACATCCTTCTCCGACTCTTCTTGTTCCTCCTTACTCCTCTTCTTCCTCCATTCTCCTCTTCTTCCTCTTCCTCTTCTTCCTCTTCCTCTTCCTCTTCCTCTTCTTCTTGTTTCTTTTTTCTTCCTCTTCTTGTTCCTCCTTCCTCCTCTTCTTGTTTCTCCTCTCTCCTCTGTTTCGTCCATTCTTCTCCTCTTCCTCCTTCCTCCTTTTCTTCCTCTGTGTCCTCTTCTTTGTCCTTCCTCCTCTTCTTTCTTCCTCCTCTTCTTCTTCCTTCCTCTTTCCTCCTCTTCTTCCTCCCTTCTATTCCTCCTCTCTCTTCTCTTCTATTTACTCCCTTTCTACCTCACCCAATCATCATCTCCGCCTCTTTTTCCTCTCCCTTCATCCTCTTCTTCCTCTCCCTCCACCCTCTTCTTCCTCTTTATCATCCTCCTCTTTCACCTCCCTTCTCTTCCACCACCACCACCACCCACCCTTCCCACCTACCACCCACCACCACCCAACCATCACTCACACACACCTCCCTTCCCCCCGCCCCCACAGAGACGCCCGCCTCCACCCAGGGCATGACGATCCAGGCGCCCGTATGCGAAGCCGACGGAGGTTACGCCCGCGAGCAGAGGTCAGGCGGCTTGACCTGGTGCGTGGACGCCAAGGGAAGGCCCATTCACGAGACGATGACGAGAGGTCACGTCAGATGCGGACCTAATGGTGAGTGGCCGGTTGCTCTTGCTGTTGCAGAGGTTGGGGTGTTTAGGGGGGGGGGGGGTTGCAGCTGTATGAGGGAGTGATGTTGTAGAGGTAAGGGTGTTGTTGTAGAAGTAATGGTGGTGTTGTTGCAGATGTAGTGATGTTGTAGAGGTAAGGGTGTTGTTGCAGCTGTAGTGATGTTGTTGCAGCTGTAGTGATGTTGTTGCAGCTGTAGTGATGTTGCAGAGGTAAGGGTGTTGTAGAAGTAGTGTTGTTGCAAATGTATGAGGGAGTGATGTTGCAGAAGTAGCAATGTTGCAGGTGTATGAAGTAGCAATATTGCAAAAAATAGTAAGTAATGGTGTTGTCGTAGATGTAATTAGTAGTGATGTTGCAATAGAATGAAGCAGTGATGTTACATATATTTATAGTAATAATATTGCAGAAGTAGTAAAAATAAAGCTGTCTTGTTGCTGAATTACGAAGTAGTGATGTTGCATAAGTAGTGACAATATCGTTATAGTAATAGTTATAGCAGCGTAATTGTTGTTATATCAACAGCACTTCTGTTATAATAGTAACAGTAGTTTGACTATATTAGTAATAGTAGCATTAGTAGTAAAGTAGTAGTTGTAGTGTTGTAATATTGTTAGAAGAATATCATTGGTTGTGGTTTGGTTGATAGTGACAATGGAAAATGTTTTATCTGATGATTATGGTCGTAATTGAGAGCTTAATCAGGATCAAGATAATGAGGGTCGGTAATTCACACAGAAGTGAGATAATGAGTATCATTATGATGACTTGCATAATTATAAAGATAATTACATCATGTGTGTGTGTGTATACATACATATATGTATATATATATATATATATATATATATATATATATACATATATATATATATACATATATATATATAATCTATATATATATATATATATACATATATATATATATATATATATATACATATATATATTATTGTGTGTATATATATATATATATATATATATATATATATATATATTGTATATATATTGTATATATATATGTATATATATATATATATATATATATATATATATATATATATATATATAGATATGTATTGTATATATATTGTATATGTATGTATATATATATATATATATATATATATATATATATATATATATATATATATATATATATATGATAACACAAATAGTGATACACGTTTATGCAGTGAAGTCATTAGCGAAACTGTATTAGTGTTGGACAACTAATGACAATAATGCGTAATTTATTTGAAAGTATAATTGCTGTTTGATCAAATTAGTACGCGGGTTACGAGCGGGCGTGAAAGTTGGATCATATAAAGTACAGGTATAATTAACAAAAAGGGAGATAAAAAAGAGTGAATTTGGTTCCAACTTTTATCCTGTTTTGGAAATTGAGAAAAAAAAAGTTTACGCTTGTCGTCCATAGTTTTGATGTATTTTTTTTATATATATATCGGTAACAAATACTGAGTTTAAAGATATATTACTTTTTTTCCAATGATGGTCTTTTACAAAAAAAAATGATTTAGTGCTTTGTTTGATTTATATATATATATATATATATATATATATATATATATATATATATATATATATATATATATATAGGTTTAGTCATTCATTTTCACTTCTGGTTTTGTAATGTATTGTTTTCACTTTCTGTGATGTTTTTAAATACATTTCAATATATATATATAGATAGATATAGATAGATAGATAGATAGATAGATAGATAGATAGATATAGATAGACTGAGAGATAGATATAGATGGATTGATAAATAGATAGATTCTTGCTTAATTATTTATATTCATTTTTTTATCCCAGCTTGTCTTCAGATCGTTTCAATTTCGTTTTCTCGCTCATAATGAATCAATTCAATCCATTATTTTTTTATTTCCGTCCTAATCCTCTAATCACATTCCAACCCCAAGGTTCCCGATCGCTTGGAATCCCGTTCTCAAAAAGGGATTAGTAGAATCAATCCCCTTTTTTCCCTCCCTGGTCCTAATCATCATCGCTAATCCCTCCCCATCCTCCCTCGCTCGCTCGTTGCAGGCCAGATCCTCGAGCAAGTGTCCGTCGGGTTCGTGTGTCCGCGGGGCGCGAGGGCGAAGGTGTGCCGCTCGGAATGCCTGCGGGCGTCATGCCACTCGCACCCCGACGCCGTCTGCGTGGCCGATCCTTGCAACGACTGCAGGGTCTCCTTCTACAGGTGGGTGCTGCGTCGGGTTGGGTGGTTGGTTGGGAGGGAGGGAGGGAGGTTGGGGATAAGGGGGAGGTTGGGTGGGGGGAGGGGTGAAGGGAGGTTGGGTGGAAGGAGGGGATGGGAGGTTAGGGGAGGGGATGGGTAGAGGGGAGGGGAGGGGATGGGAGGTTAGGGGAGGGAGGTTGGGGATAAGGGGGAGGTTGGGTGGAGGGAGGGGGTGGGGGAGGGAGGTAGGAGAGGGGGTGGGTGGGGGAGAAGGGAGGTAGAGGGGAGGGGAATGTGGGGAGGTTGAGTGGAGGGGACAGGTAGGGGGAGGGGAAGGGTGAAGGGAGGTTAGGGGAGGGGAGGGGAGGGGATGGGAGGTTAGGGGAGGGAGGGGAGGGGAGGAAGGGGAGGGGATGGGGGGGGAGGTTGGGTTGAGGGTAGGGGAAAGGAAGGGGGAGGGGAGGGGGTAGGTAGGGAGAATGGGGAGGGGAGGGGTGATGTGCATTTTTTTTTTTCTTTTTGTCTTTGTTTATGTTTTTGTTTGTGTCCGGGGTTGTTGAATTTTATTTCGCAGCGTGTCTGGCGTTGCTATTGATTGATCAATTGTTATTGTTGCAGACTGTTTTTTTTTTTTTTTTTTTTTTTAATCATCATCATTAACATTATCCTTTTTTCATGAATTATTATCATACCACTCCAAGCGTCCTAACCCCCCCCCCCCCTCTCCGCCCCTCTCCCCCACAGTGCCAGCGGCGAGAAGGTCCACTGCGAGGGGCGGTGCTCCCAGCCCCTGGCCAAGGGCATGTGCCGCGCCTCCTTCAAGCGCTTCTTCTACAACGCCTCGGCCGACCAGTGCCAGGAGTTCATCTTCGGAGGGTGCCTCGGGAACGACAACAACTTCGCCAACCTGGAGGAGTGCCAGCAGGAGTGCCAGAATACCGGTGAGTGGGAGTTTTTTTTTTTTTAGGAATATTAGGAATTTTTTTTGTGTGTGTTTTTTTTAATGATTATGTGAGATACATTTTTTTATTTTGCTTTGTAAATGTTATTAGTCGCAGTGAAAATAAACACGGTAAAAATTAGTAATTATGAACAAACAAGAGCAAGAGAGAGAGAGAGAGAGAGAGAGAGAGAGAGAGAGAGAGAGAGAGAGAGAGAGAGAGAGAGAGAGAGAGAGAGAGACAGACAGACAGACAGACAGACAGAGGAAAAAGAGAAAGAAAGAAAGAGAGATAAATTCAGCCCAAGACATACCTCAAACTAGACCAAACAACCCTAACCTCACCTCCCCTCCCTCCCCCTCCCCCCTCCCCCACCCCAGACATCTGCAGCCAACCCGTGCAGGCGGGCGTGTGCACCGGGGGCGAGGCGCGCTGGTACTACAACGTGGAGACGCGCAAGTGTGAACCCTTCCTGTACAGCGGCTGCGGCGGAAACGGAAATAACTTCCGGTCGAAGAGCCAGTGCGAGTCGCGCTGTCCCGGTAAGAGAGGATTCATTTGTTTGTTTTTTTGTTTTTTTTGTTTTTGTGTGTTTTTTATATGATTTTTTTTTTTTTTTTTGTGTGTGTGTGTTTTGTTTTGTTGTTGTTAAGAAGTAAAGGTTTTGAGATATTGACTTTCTTCTCTTGAGCCCTAATTTTATTTTCTTTCTCTTTTCTTTTCCCTCCTTTTCGGTTGAAATTTAATAGGTCTTCTAGTCGCCGTTTCTCTCCCCTCCTTCGTGAAGACCTGGTGTTGTGCCTCTTCTGTTTCTTTTCCCTTTTTATTCCCATTTGATGTAGAATATATGAAGAAAAACAAATATCAATGCATTTTCGTTTTCTTGAATGACTGGCCAATATCTGTGAAGGTATGAAACTTCTATTTCCCTCCCTTTCTCTCTGTATTTTTTTTCTTTCCTTCTCCTTTTCCATCAAAAAGGAAAAATCTTTCGTATCCTTCGTGTTTTGATTAAAAAGTCTTCAGCCATCGCTTTTCTCTCCCTCTTTCGTGAAGACCTTCGTTATGCCCTACATTTTTTTTTTTTTCTTTTCCTTCTTTTTCAATTAAAAAAGTAAAAAGTCCTCTAACCGCTTTTCCCTCCCCTCTTGCTCGAAACTCTCCTATGCCCTTACCTTTTTTTTCTTCTCTCTTTTCCTTCTTCTCTCTTTTCCTTCTTTAAATGAAAAAAGTATAAATCCCTCTAACCGCTTTTCTCCCTCCCCCTCCTCCCCCCCCTCCTCCCCCTCGCGAAGACCTGGTGCTGTGTCCGTACTGGTCGGCGGCGAGCATGGAGCCCCAGGAGTGCTCTCGTGCCGAGGCGTGCCGCAACAGGACGTGCCCGGGTCATCCTCTTGCCCTGTGCCAGGTCGACCCTTGCTCCTGCACCGCCTCCTTCGTGGACGAGGCCGGCCGCCCGCTCACCTGCCTGCCGCCCACTTCGCCACCCAAGACGCGCCTCGCTTTCACGTTCGAGGAGGTGAGAGGCCTTGCGCTCGGGACTCACGGAGTGTGATTGCTTTGTCGAAGTTTAAAAGTAGAAAGACATGTACAAGCTAAACAAAACAAAGTTAATAATCATGTGATAATTAGTTATGCGCAGATTTAAGCGCATTGTTCCCGAAACCACCACCATAATACGGCCCTGCAATAATACTTGAGCCTTCACATGAGCGCCACTAACGCCCCCCCCCCTCCCTCTCCCCACTCCCCTGCAGGACTCAAGCAGCAGCGACGCCCAGATGAGCGCCGACGCAGAGGACAGCCTTCGCTTCGACGTCTCCGGCGGCCAAGGCTCCTCCTCCTCCTCGTCCTCGTCCTCCTCCTCCAGCTTCGAGCGCCACGACGGCAAGGGCGAGAGCGCCCCTGGAGGCAAGGGAGGCCCTGTGACCATCTACCTGGAGGGCGAGCCGACCCTGACCCGCTGCCAGCTGCTGCAGCGGCACCTGCAGGAGAGCAACTCGCAGAAGTACGTGGCGCAGTGCGACGGCGACGGCAGGTTCATCCCGACGCAGTGCTACTCCTCGAGCCGCCGCCGCCGCCAGGAGGAGCTGGAGAACCTGGAGCAGGAGATCGAGCAGGAGGACGCGCCCAAGTGCTGGTGCGTCGACGAGACCGGACGCAAGACCCAGCCCACCGTCTACTTCACCAAGGGCGAGAGGGAGTGCGGTGAGTCGCCCAGACGGGACCTTGCTATGACCTTACAACGCCCCCTGACCTTTCTTGCTCCTTTGCACATGAGGCCATGGCTGATGGAGGGGCCTCCCACCTTCCCTGTGTAATATCACTCATTTTTAATGGATAAATATGTGTAATATACTTACCAGAAAATACAAGACTAGCCCCAAAATACCCCCCCCCCACACACACTTCCGAATACTCCGTTCGACCCCGCTCTGACCTTTGACCCTGTTTCAGACCTCGTCGCGGTGGAGTCCGTAGTGGTGACCCTCGGGTTCAGAGGTCGAGAGGCCGGCATGAAGCACCTCGGGAAGGCCAAGGGACCGCAGATCCGTGAACAGGTGAGTAATAGTTGGTCTAAGAACTTGTGGATTGGAATAGATCGAAGTAGATGAAGTAAGTGACCTACTTGAATAGATTCTTACGTAATACAGCTATCATCTATGCAGGAAGTGAGACCACCATTGACCTATTTAATAAACTATTTTTGTATTACTCTACGAGGAGTCCGTTATCCTAGTAGAAGAATAGCTCCCCCCCCCCCGCCCCCGCCCTATTCAATTTGGCACCTTTTTACCTCCTCCCAGGTGAACCACCTCTTGAAGGCAATGACGGCAGAGACCCTGGAGAACGAGGTCGGCGTCGTTGACCTCCCTGACCTGACCCAGGTCAAGTTCACGCTGCTCGGGGAAAACAAGATCGATGTCGCTTACCAGCTGGAGGAGAGGGTAAGTTCTTATTCCAAATGTTGACTTTGTAGATTTTAAAAGTCGCCAAATAAAAACAGTTGAACAAAATCAATAACGATAGTTCATTTCTAATTGGTTTCGTTTCTATTTCATCTTTATTAATTTCGTTTCTATTTCATCTTTATCAATTTCGTTTCTATTTCATCTTTATCAATTTCGTTTCTATTTCATCTTTATCAATTTCGTTTCTATTTCATCTTTATCAATTTCGTTTCTATTTCATCTTTATCAATTTCGTTTCTATTTCATCTTTATCAATTTCGTTTCTATTTCATCTTTATCAATTTCGTTTGAATTCAATCCCCGCCCCGCCCCTCCGTAGGTGAAGAACGGCGACCTGGCGCTGCAGCTGGACGAGAAGCGTCTCCCGGCCGACCTGCGCGCCTCCTGGTTCCACCACCAGGTGTCCGAGCACCGCTGGGAGGCGCCCCTGGAGGTGCGTTCGGGCGCGAGAGAGGTGGTGAGCGAGGCCATGGCGCTGGAGCCGCCGTACCTCGCCGCCACCGTTATCTTCACCGTCATTTCTGCCATGCTGGTCTGCGGCCTCGTGGTGGCGGTGGTGCTGTACCGCAGACACAAGACGGGACAGTACCCCAAGGTGAGGCGGACGCGTGCTCGGCGTGGGGTGGCGGGGCTTCACTGTGCGTCATGTTGGATTCACATGCATGTAGCGATCGGATTCATGATAAATAACACCTGAAGTCCCGAAATCGGTCCCGATTTTAGCCATCGGATATTATTTCTCCATTGTCTCCATTATTTTCTCCATTACCCCCTTTTGTTTCTCGCACGACCCCCCCTCCCCCTTCCCCCATACTAATGAAGACCCCCTCTCTCCCCCAGGGACCCCGTGGCTCCATGCAGTCCCTGGCCTTCAGCGACTCGTCCCTGGACCGGCGCAGCACCTCGTCCAGGCTCTCGGACCAGTTCCAGCCGCCGCCCCCCCCGCGCCGACACCCCACCATTACCACGGTGGAGAACGAGTACCGGAACGGCAGACACTAAGCGACGGGTGGAAGGAGGAGAGTGTGATAATTCAAGGGGGAGAGAAGGAAGGAAGGAAGGAAGGAAGGAAGGAAGGAAGATGTGAATTGTGCTTGGGAAATGCAGGGGGTGGAAGAAGAGGAGGAAGAGAAGTAGGAGGAGGAGGAGGAGGAAAGAGAGGAAGAGGAACGGTTTTGAACCTGTGATCCGTGTCCCTCCCCTGTCACAATGGGGATATGTTTTTTTTCTTTTTTTTCACGATTTTCGTTTTCATTTCCACTGTCCGATATTCTTAGGAGGTATCCGTATGCCCCATGCCCAACGCGACGTGGCATTCCTTTATCAATGTACTCTAAATCCAAGTCACACAGGAGGGTATTTTTCAATTGTTCCATTTTATCGTCGGCAATTGTAATGTAAGTTGCCTTGGCCATGGGTCGACGCGTACAACTTTTCCATTTCTATCCAGTGTAATGTTAAAGTGTCAGGCATATCAACAGTAAACAAACACAAGAATTGAATCTACGTGTAACTTGATCCAATCTCACGGGGAACAGGTGGAAGGCAAACTAAGGGCTGAATACATACATATATATATATCAACATTTTTTCGTGTAACATTTTGAGATCCTTTTCCCAACTTCGATTTGACGAAGTTCATGCAGGCTCTTGTTGTAAGAAGTAATGTTAAGTCGAATTTGTGTTTTCTTAATGAGAAATAGTGACATTTTTCCCCCGATAGACAAACGAAATGGATTATTAACAGGACGTCAATTCAATATCATTTCCCTGAAGGATGTAAAACAGCAATAAAACTCAAAGAAGTCCTTAATGTTTCAACGGTAGAAGCGGACTTCGCTATTTCGTTGGCATATGTTGTAAGGAGACCAGTATTTTTGTATGTGAACTCTTCAGTGAAAACGAATGAAAATTTGTACTTGCCAGCAAAATAGCCGCGTTTATTTTCGTTTTCATAGGATTAACACATGATATGAAAACCTGTTTCTTGTTACATACCATTTTCCTTTCGTATGATATAAGGTTCTTTTTTCAAGTGTGATCTTGATAAAATAAAAAGTTCTTTATACGGCGATGTCAGTGGTTAATTAAATGTGATAACTCCCTTGACGTTTTTTGAGAAAGTAAGTAAGTCGCTCATTCTCTATCTATTAGGCGGCGGCAGACGAAGGCGGCGCTGAAATTTCCCTGTGCTCAAAGATCCTTGCGTTACCGTTAATGCCTGAGTGGAAACACCGTCTTTTGGGAATCTTTTTTTTCATTTTCACTACTTTATTCCTTAATTCCTTGAGGTTTCGTTCTCTTTTTATATATATCGGAATGACTCACTTTATATATCCACAACCACACACACACAAAGCCTCCCCAGTGTTTTGTGTTCCTCATGTTTATTTCGAAGTTGTAATAATGATGGCGTCATTGCCGGTCTATCTATCTATCTATCTATAACCGAAGGATTTAGAGGTAAGCGTACTATTTTCTGTGATGTCGAAAGGGACTCGGCAGTGAGATAAAGAATTATAAATAACCAAGACTTGTATCACTGCATCTCGTTTCCATCCCGTGGGATCGGATGTCCCTCTTGGTTACCCGAGGAAGAGTCGAGGGTGCGAATTCGTCCGAGAAATCCCGCTTATTCGGTCACTTCGAGGGATTTGATGAGATGATGATGAGAGATCCAGAACGGGAGAGGAAATACCATTGGAAATACCATTGGAAATACCATTGGAAATACCATTGGAAGTACCATTGGAAGTACCATTGGAAGTACCATTGGAAATACCATTGGAAATACCGTTGGAAATACCATTGGAAATACCAGTGTTGTGTTCAGTTCGCTGTCACGGGACCCCGAGATGCCCATTCTCTATCACAAGCGAGTCTCTGTTGACGGTTTTCTTTCATAAAAAAAAGGTAATCTTTGAGAAAATAAGAGAGAGAGAGAAATCCTTCTGATTATTTTGTATCGAGGCCGTAAGTGGACGAACTAAAACAGCTTGGTTCTGGACACACTGTATCAGCGTGTGTTCGTCGGTATGTTTCTGTGGCATTTCTGTATTGCTCGCTTTACGACATTGTGTATCTGTTCGTAGATTTAGGTATTTTTCTAGCCATTTTTAAAACCTAGTTACCTTTTATGGAAGGTTACGATTATAATAATTAATAATGATAATAATAATAATAACAAGTATATGGTTCCGATAGAAGTTAGAAGAACAATAGTGTTTTAGCAATAATGAAGCCTGTGTATCATAGCACAATCTTTACATGTACTATGCACCCACAATATTTTAATATGTGCTTACTCGTTTTTCCAGAAGTTTCGTAGGATTTGACTATTTGTAGACCAATCTGTCGCGTGGACCTTGTTTCACAGCTTTTAGAAGGATCTTAATGTGCCCTTTAGATGTCCTCCTAGTTTCCCAACGGGATTTTCATCAGAATAATTTATAATCAACTACTACTAGTGTGCTGGTCACATTTCAGTTGTCTTTTACTCTTCTTTTCTTATCGCTGTACATTTTATTTTGAAATCTTGAATTGGATTTTTATTTTGCTCATATTTATATAATCTTTTTTTTATTGTAAGTCAGTTTAATCTTAAGAGAGAGAACATTCAGTTCCTTTTGGGCGAGTCACACGAGGGAAGATTTTGAGACGATAGAGAATACTTTCCTTTCTTGGAGGTTTTAAAGTCTTCATCTCATTGTTGACAAGCCTTCCCTATTGCGCGACTGAGATATTTCCCTTCTTTTCACGGTTAAAGGAAAACAAAAAACAAAAAAACTTTCAAATGTCTAACCATCCAAGTGTGCCGAATCAACTCGGGTTGAATCAGCATCGTCTTGCTTTGACAAATCATATCATATATAATATATATATGTATCAAACCGGACTCGTGACATTTCTCCCCTCCTCCAGTCCCCCCCCCCCTCTCCCTCTCTATGTCTCCCTCTTTCAATCTTCATCCATGTTTCCCCATTTTTCTTCAGGAGTTTAATTAAAAGAGTCTACGGTTCATCCTGTCATTTCTCTTACGCTTGTAGTCTCCCGGAAGTAGCGCTTTTAAGGGATAACTCAAAACAACACTTGACTTTATAAATACCAACAGGAAATGAATGCATCTCGCTGTATATTTGTAAATAGGGTGATTGCTTTTAAATCATGTTCCACTGTGTATCACCCATGTAACGACGCCCCTTATTACTAGGCGTTACTTTGTATTATATGCCTAAGTTATGTTAAATAAATCTACGCCAAACACATTTATTTTCCTTTCGAACCTAAAGGGTCAGATACAGACCCAGTTCCTTCCTCGACGAGTCTTCCTGTGTTTTGATCTCTGTGCGATTGCTTGGTTGGAGGAGGGAGGAGGGAGGAGGGAGGAGGGAGGAGGGAGGAGGGAGGAGGGAGGAGGGAGGAGGGAGGAGGGAGGAGGGAGGAGGGAGGAGGGAGGAGGGAGGAGGGAGGAGGGAGGAGGGAGAGAGGGAGAGAGGGAGAGAGGGAGAGAGGGAGAGAGGGAGAGAGGGAGAGAGGGAGAGGATGAAGAGGAGGAGGAGGAAGAAAAGGTGAGGGTAGTAGAGAATAGAGAGAAACGAGGAGGGAGAAGGAAAGTAGCACGGAGAAGAAACGAAGATGATGATGAGAAGGAAAAGGGAACGGAGGAAGGAATGATTGAAAGACATGGAAAACAAGATGATAGGAAGGAGAATGAAAACGAGGAGGAAGAGAAAATACATTTATTGCCATTGTTGCAAGCATTGTGATACAGGAGAAAAACCGTTAAGAAACCTTCATTTAAATCAATTCTAATTCCAGTTTTCGTGTCTTGTTAAAAAAAAAGGTTTTATGATGAGAAAAAAACCAAAGGGGAATATTTGAAAACAAAAATTGTACTTAGACAAAGATGATATACCCATACAATAATCTCTGCATTAAATATAAAGGTTTTCAAATTTCTTGGTGTTATTACTATAAACAATTGATAATTTCAGTCCACTTTCTATAACTCTACTTTGCTACAAGCTCCTTAACATCATGAAACTAAAAATAATACTTTTAGTAATATAAGAAACATCCTGATATACATTTCAACTTTTCTGTAACAATTATAACATTTTGTTAACCTTGTAACAAAGTAGTTCACATCAATTATCCGTAATGCCATTCACATTTACCATTTACATATACGCTTCATACAAAAATGTTCTTTTCCGTTTTATCAGTGTTGACAAACTGTCTTAACAAAGACAAACATAACTTAACTTTTCACTATTAAATTCTAAATAAACAAATTCCTTTGTACTTGTTCAGCTGCTCATGCTGAGTTCACATTCAAAGTCTTGAGCGACTGTTCTAACTTCGCAGCAAGATCAGTGTCAGCTGTTTGATAGAAGGAGTCCTCCTGCCTGGCGTCGGACGTCAGCAGGAAAGCTTCTTCCTCTAACCTGCGCTTCACCGAGGTTATGTACCGATACTTCCATCCTACGTTCCAATGCATGGGCGTAGCTAGCTTATTATCAACCAGGAAGTCTCCCAGGTCGCCCACGCCCGGACACCATATCAGGGTATACTTGTCATCCAGATCGAGACACACACACTTGGACTGATGGGCTACTTCAG
>NW_028234404.1:5070299-5125299 GCF_977035675.1 Penaeus japonicus
ACTAGAATTAAGGCCTCCATACCGGCTGTCCCAAAGAAGTGACTGCTCTGTAGCTGATCCTGTATTCCCTTCAGAAGGACTAGCACTTTTGTCCGTCTTTTTATTTTCACTAGCATTCACTTTAGTACACAGGCCTCCACGCCGGCTGTCCCAGAGGAGCGACTCATTACTAGTTTTTTCAGCACAAGGATTTTCAAATTTAGCACCTCCACCTTCGAGTTTACTATCAGAATTAAGGCCCCCATACCTGCTGTCCCAGAGAAGAGACTCATTAGCAGGAGCCTCTACTTTTAAAGCACCATCAGATGTAGGATTTTTATCACATTTACCATTGCCCTCCAAGCCCCCATACCTACTGTCCCAAAGAAGAGACTCACTGGCAGCAGTGTTGTCCTTTGAAAGGCCTTCAGATTTTATGTGGGAATGAGCATGTGTTGCAAGGGCTGCACTGATTACCATGTCTGCACTGTGTGATGCAACATACTGCACTGCACTAGCCACACCACCTCCACAGGTCTCTATACTGGGCTTGGGCACTGTAGCTTCTGTCACTGGGTCATTTGGTACAATGTTTACGGGGGCACTGATACCCGCCTCGGCTCCAGGACGATCCAAGTCTCTGTGCTCAATTGCCGAGACATTATGTCTCACTGTCGAGCGGGAGTCATCGCTCGATGCCGTGTCCTCAAGTGGAATGGCTGAAGGTGAGATTGAGTTACTTGGTAGATCTAAGCAGGTTGTAGATGTGAAAGGTCCTCCCGTCTCCATGTCATTCGTGTCATTGGGAGAGAAGGGCTTCAGCGGTTCCTCAGATGTGTCATGTGTGGCTGAACAGAGGATATCAGTGATGCCTAGATCCTTGCCATGGCTTACAGGAATGTCTGACAGCTTCTTGCCTCCGATGACATCTCTCTTAGAGTATGGGAGCGGAGGATCAACATTGGTTTCAGCATTGATTGTTCCTCTGCTGGTGGCAGGCCTAAGACTCCCACTGGAAGAGATAAATTGTTAGATAATACTTCTAATAATCTATGTACTGAACTATTAAAGTAAAGGACACAAATATTCTACCTAAAAGAGAATTTTGTGTCCAAAAACATTTCTTAAATATACATATACATATAATTTCCTCATGTTGCATGTATTGTGTAAGCCCATTTCACAATTAGATATATTTCCCCTCACCCTTCTTCCTAATAACAAGGCTCCCAATATCAGCTTTCAACCATATAGTGTCCAAATAACTTTGCAGAAATCAAATTCTTATTTGATTACAAAATAATATGACAAAGAACACAAAGCAATAAAACATAATGGATGGGTAGATGGAGAAGAGAAGAGAAGAGAAGAGAAGAGAAGAGAAGAGAAGAGAAGAGAAGAGAAGAGAAGAGAAGAGAAGAGAAGAGAAGAGAAGACAAGAGAAGAGAAGACAAGAGAAGAGAAGACAAGAGAAGAGAAGACAAGAGAAGAGAAGACAAGAGAAGAGAAGACAAGAGAAGAGAAGACAAGACAAGACAAGAGAAGACAAGAGAAGAGAAGACAAGACAAGACAAGAGAAGACAAGAGAAGAGAAGACAAGACAAGAGAAGAGAAGACAAGAGAAGAGAAGACAAGAGAAGAGAAGACAAGAGAAGAGAAGAGAAGAGAAGAGAAGACAAGAGAAGAGAAGAGAGGAAAAAAAAAAGGGATGGAAAGATTGGAAGAAATTTAATCTTCAAGAACATCTTCAAGTTTTTGCAGTACTACTTGTACTACCACTACCACCACCACCACCACCACCACCACCACCACCACCACCACCACCACCACCACTACTACTACTACTACTACTACAAAAAAAATGCTTACTTTTGGGTCTGGTACTGAGTAGATAGTTGCTTGGCTTGACTCAGGTCTGATCCATCAAGTATTGCTTCTACGTAAAGGTTGACCTGAGTGAGGAGAGCATTCACATTAACCCATTGCGTACGGGTGTCATGACATACATGACGTAGGAGCTTTGGCCTGACGACGGGCGTCATGACGTACACGACGTTCGGGGATTTTGGATCACTATGCTATTTTATTTTGCTATGAAAAAGGAATGAGTGATGATGGCTACTGCAGTCCTAATTACTATAATTACCGTAATATCGTGCAAGCTTAACGTCCAAAACCTAGATGGCACCACTTTTTTCTAGCACCAGCAGGTGAGAGAGCCTTGAATGGCACCCATCCACGGTCTCTAGCATGCACTGTCTCTATGGAGCGATGGCACACACTAAGTTGATGAACCCTTGCTCTAAAGTACCGCCGATGAAGGATGTGCAGGCAGAACGAGAAGAGGAAGGTGACTCAATCCATACCCAGTGTCTAAAATGTGCTCCTGTGCCAATATGGATGTCTTTCACTGTGGCACTCACAGTCACAAGCACAGGTTTCATTGCTCTTCCCTACCTCTTCTTGTTATCTTTATTGTAGGTGGTTATATGTTTCGTATTCGTTCATGACAGCACAAAAATACGAAAAAATAAAGTTGCCTTTTGTCCTCCCATAAAACAGCAATACTTCTATCACATTGAGTATAAAGAAAATAATGAGCTAATATGGATAACATACTACAATTTTAGTCAACTGCAGCACTGATAGAGCCTGTCATACGGCACATGTAAGTCTCTAAACTCAATAAAACACACAAAAAAATAAAAAACAAAAACCGCTCTAGTTTTACAATGAATGACTAAAAGAGATTTGGATGCTTCAAATTATATTGCTTCAAGTGGTCTCTCTCTAAAATAAAATCTATCCTGGAGGCTGGGCAAGCAAATTTATCTCCGTCTGCAATGGGTTAATCCAGTGCAGATGGGGATAGATTTGCTTGCCTGGACCCAAGGGCAGGCACTTATCCCACCTGGACAGATGGGTTTTATAAATTGCTAACACTCACGCTCTCTTTCATTCACTCCTTACAATACTAGTAATTGTCCAAATAACCATCCCAATAAAAATAGCATGAAGAGATGGGGAAGAGGAAGGAGAACTATGCTTTGACTAACTATGACAGCACAAAGAAGCCATATTGACACAAGGGCACACTGCAGATGCTGCACATGGTCTGAATCACCTTATTCTGCCTGCAGATTGGCATCTTGTATGTTGTTGCTCTCTAAAGCTGGCACTCGGTAAAGCCTGTGGATGGGTGGCCTTCAAGGCTTTCCTTCCTGCTGGTGCTAGGGGAGAGTGGTGTCATCTATGTTTGGGATATTAACCCATTAACATTGGGTGACAAGATATCATGTCATGTGATGACAGTTCTTACTGCAGAGGACAAAATATCATACCATGGCTTTTCTTATGGCTGGTACACTGGATGATCTGACATGTAGCAGTCTGCCATGGCCAGAGCGGGTGAATAGCCCAAGGTATCAGGCCTATGTGCTTGAAATACCCTGGCATTTAGATAGATTGGAGGCAAAACTGCCTCGTCATCAATGGGTTATACTAAACCTATTTTGGTGACTATTACACAACAATCACAGTGTTTATAACTGCAACTGTCATAATCACTAAATGGAGTCATTACTCAGTATAATAAGGAAACACTCCTTTAACATCAAATACACCACAAAAACTGTTGTCACATATGTCTTGAATCATTAGGCCAAAATCCCTTAGAGTAATGTATGTCATGACAACCATCTGCATTGGTTTAGCGACAGATAAAATTCAAGGAATGGTGTAGACAGAGGCCCGGGACGAGATATGAGGGCAAGCCCGGCACTCGGGTTGAGCGAGCGGGCAGCCCAGGCTCACGGCTTGTGCATCCGAGAATCTCGAGGCGTTTGGCTTATGCATTCGAGTTGACAAAACACTAATCCCCGTCTAGAAGGCAACCACAGAAGACACATTACCTTCCATACATGATCTTCACATCCGATGAAATGGGCCACAAGCCTTGTGTTCATCAGGCTGGCAAGACGATCACACGGTTTTAGACTCAGGCTCTTCCCGCTACTCTTTTGTAAACGACACTTCACTGCTTGGGCTGGTACTTTTGCTAGAGTTTCTGGGAGGGGCTTCAACTGTGGGGGAACAGAATATTTTGAATACATTTGTTTGTTCACCTTAGTCTATGTTGGTTCTTTGTGCTATTTCATTTCACATGATTATCATCAAATTACTCAGCAAGATTTTGACCTATTTCATTAGTCACTGCGCGCTTTTATTATCTACCCGGTGGGAGCAGCATTACAGGTTAATCTTCAGAAATAATTAAGAAAATACATTTATCATAAATAAGCCACTGATTCCTAATAAAATTCTAATATACTGAATCCCTATCCCTCTTCACCTCATACAACTGAAGGCATTGCTCCTTCCCCACATCAATCATGAGGACCTTGAACATGCTGCCCTGCACCTGGGTCACTTGAGCTCTGTGCCATGTGTCCTTGCCCTTTATGGCCACCAATGAACCACACTTGAAGGGTTCTATTTTGGAATAGTTGCACAACTCACTCATCTTCTGAGTACAAGCCTGCAAAAAGAGAGAATCTGAATAAAAACATAATATTCTTCTGGACATGGAACAAAGAAATGTCATTTAACCAAGGATTTTCAAAACACCAGTGACAGTATGTAGACAGATCAGAAACTCAAAGGAGGAAACTTTGCAAGGAGAAAAAGAGGAGGAAATAGTAGGAAAGAAAACATACCTTGAGGAACTCCTCGCTCTCCTCCAGTACCAGATAAAAGCACGACAGACCTGCCTCCCACGTCAACCTGCAGAACTTCAAGGAACCTTCAGCAGGTTTTACTCTTTCCAGCTGTTCATACTTCTCTGTATGGCTCGAGTGACTCTTTGTGCCACCAGGCATCAGCCGGTCTTTCTGTCGCCATAGTGGTACCTCCTTTGAAAATTTGGGGTCAGTGCGATTGTCTGCCTGGCTGGACTGGTAAGAGACATGATAAAGTTCACTTCGGTGCTGCTGAAAGGTATTCTGATGTTGTCTGGGCGAGTAATACTGCTGCTGTTGCCATGGCACTTTGTACTTTGTATTTTGTGCATCTAAAGGGTATTCCTGTTGTTGCTGTTGGTGGAAGCGACCCTGGTAGAAACGGCGCTCTCTCTCATGATGGTAAGGCTGATGGTAATGGCGCTGATATTGAGAAGGCAATCTCTGCTGCAGCTGCGACTGCTGAGCTTGCAGCAAAAGCTCCTGTTGTGGCTGTACCTCCAACTGAGGTGGGGTGGAGGGACTGGATGTGTGCCGCTGTTGCATACGGGAGATTACTGCCCCTAAGCTGAAACCTGCCAAAAAGCCACACATCAATTAGAACTGTAAATGAAGTGGACTGAAAAGGTAACGATCATTACAGAAGAATACATAAAAATGTTACCCACCATAGTAATCACCTTATGCAAAGACTGAAGAGGAAATTCTTTTCAAAATAAATAGCAAAATAAAGTGTATGCTCCACACAAAGATTTGAGAGACAGCTAGGAATAATAGGGTAATCAAGAGAAAAAGTGCTCTGGTTTTTAACCACCCATATTAATCAAGAAAAAAACAAAAAAACTCACTAAGTTTGTTTGTGTTATTGTTTATTTCCTTTTCCTCCGTTTGCTTCTTGTGCCGCAAGAGCTGGTTGAGGGAGACCTCGCTGGAATAAGCAATCAGCTCCACCACTCCAACGCTTCCAATAACTGGAATTTCCTTGCGGCCAACAACCTGAACCTTAAACATAGTCTCATCAATCACCTGGAACGAAAAAAATATATATGTCATTAGATACTTGACCACTTCACACAATTATAAAAGATTCAATGAAAAAGTAACATCTCCAACTGATGTTCACAGGGACCAGACAGCAACAATCAATAAACTGGGATTTAACCCTATGATGACGGTGGGTCACACCTGTGTGACACAGTTAAATGTCCGATGACGGGGCGTCACACCAATGTGACATTCCCGATGCAATATTGGCCCGGGGTAGGGGGTTTCCACTTATCGCCGGGCCCATCGGGAATGGGTTAATTGGATGACTGTTTTAGAATATGATGTGTGTAGTAAAAGAAAAGAATAGTCTGAAGTTCTATTTGTATATCTATACTTGTGTATTTCTCTTTCTCTTCAAGTATGGCCATATAGTTCATGACTGAGGCATCTGTGTTTAAAAGAGAGTAATCTTTTAGATATTAACAGTTGAACAAAGAGTCCAGGACTCATTTATGATCAAGCCTGAACAAAGCCGTTCTTAGTTTCTGGAATCCCTAAAGAGTATAATTCAACATGCAATACAAGAGAAAAGCCATCATGCCTGGGAAGGGGTATACATTCAAGGACTAAGGCTGGGAAAGAATAATATTTGTTCTTTGGTACCTGACAATTTGCAAGTGCAAATTCTTTTTTGTGAAATAAAAGTCAATGCTGTAATAGCTGTAACACAGCAGTATGATCTCAGAATGACATCAGTTGGACATGTCATAATTTTGTATGGTTCAATTAACCCATTGCGAACGGGTATCATGACATGCATGACGCAGGAACTTTGGCCTGACAATAGGCAGCATGACGTACATGATATTTGGTGATTTTGGAACACTGCTATTTCATTGTGCTATGAGTAAGGAGTGGTGATGATGGCAATTGCAGAGAATTACTATAATTATGTAATAGTAAGCAAACCTAACATCCAAAACCTAGATGGCACCACTTTCTTCTAGCACCAGCAGGAGAGAGAGCATTGAATGGCACCCATCCATGGTCTCTAACAAGCACTATCTTTAGAGAGCAATGGCACACAGCAAGTTGATGACCTCATGCTTTCAAGTACTGCCGATGAAGGATGTGCAGGCAGAACGAGAAGAAAAAGGTGATTCAAATAATACCCAGTGTCTAAAATGCGCTTCTGTGCCAATATGGATGCCTTTTACTGTGGCACTCACAGTCACAAGCACAGGATTCCTTCCTCTTCCCTACCTCTTCATGTTATTTTTATTGTAGGTAGTTATGTTTCTTATTCGTTCATAACAGCACAAATATACGAAAAAAAAAAGTTGCTTTTTGTCCTCCCATAAGACAGCAATACTTCCATCACACTGAGTATAAAGAAATAATGAGCTAATATGGATCATATACTACAATTTTAGTCAACTTCAAGCATTGATAGAGTGTCATATGGTACATATAGGTCCTAAACACCAAAAAAAATAAAAAATAAAAAAAATAAAACACAAAAATGGCTCTAGTTTAATAAAAAGTGACTGAAAGAGAGTGAGAAAATTCAAATTTTGTTGCTTCAAGCTGCCTCGCTCTGAGATAAAACCCAACTTGAAGACTGGGCAAGTGAATCTATCCCCCGTTCACAATGGGTTAACACTATTCAATTATCATCATGATTATCAATACACTAATGGTTTAATCCCAGCAAAAAAACAAACAAAAAAACTGCAGATTCCTTTGAGTACCACACTCATCAAAATGTAATAAGATATCACCTGAAAGTCACAAGCGGCTACTATCACAGACACAAGTGAAATAAATTTAGATGATTAAGTTTCTTGGCTTTTAACGCACATTTTTTATCTTTGTTTCTTAAATTATGTCTCTTGCTCTTGTTTCAGAAGAAATGGATTCTATAATTCCATATCAGCTAAAAATAGTGAATCTGCTAGATATTACAAAAGAACCTACTTGGGAAGCCTACATCAAACATATGAAGATGATACATATTAACCCACACAGGACGGGTGGTACAGCATGTGTACCGCGCATTCAAAAGCCCAGTTGCTGGGCGGCACAGTATTGTGCCAGCTATTCAATTGATTTAGGCCTAATAATTCGAACGCCCCGGCATTTGGACATTCTAGGCTAGAAATCCCCCGTCGGGAATGGGTTAAATACATCATATAATAATTAAAAAAAAAAGTATTAAAGCCAAGACTACCTTTTCTTTTGATCTAAAAAAAAATAATAAAAAAATTAATTAATTACTTAATATGCAAAGTAAATAACCACTGCCATTTACCTCGTTGATATCTTCCAATGACAGCGGCTTCTGGTCCACCTCATGGAGTATGCAGGGCAGTGCCTGAGAGGGAGCCAACTCCACTATGGAGCAGTGTATGGCTCTCAAGGAATTTCTAGGAAGACTTGATTCATTGCCATAGTCAACATATCTGATCTGTGAAAGGTGGAACGGCAGAATAAAATGTACGATCTCTATTTTGTAAAGTCCAGGCGAAAAGTCGAGGGTAATGGAGATAAGAAATGGCGTAGATGTGAATAAGAATAATAAATAGAAGGAATTAAGAAAAGAGAAGGAAGAGTAAGAAAGTGGGTGATGGTACTGGAGAGGGAGGGAAAAGAGAAGGAAAGGGAAGAGGGGACGGAAGAGGAGGAAAGAAGACAAAAATCAAGGAAGGGGAGGATGGGAAAGGGGATGGAAGATGAATAGGAGGAAAGGATTAAAGCAAAATTATCACGAGAACTAATCAAGATATCTGCACAAAAAAATACATGACTAAAATTTTCAAATATTAAAACTCAATTCAAGAATACTATTTCTTTTTCAGATTTTTCCAAAAACATCATCACAAGTTTAACAATGTTTAAAAGTCATTACCACATACATGAATAGAGTCTGCTGAATTGAGGACAGTAGCCCTGTACCAGCATTCATCATCTGGAAAAAGTGCAAGACATGACTGCTGCTTCTCTGGATATTGAAGGGGGCCTGCAACCTTTGCAGCTTCCTGAACACTTTGGTGGATTTTGCTGAGCATTTCTTCATTTTCACACAACATAAGGTACAGGACAGCACTCTCTTCATCAATGTATGAAATGTTGACCAGGGAACTGTCGAGTAGGACCTCTTGCTTGTAACTGCAAGTTATTAAATCCAATAGAGAATTATTCCCACTGGTGAATAGCTTCACTGTTGTTGGAACATCCTTGCCAATCTTCACAAGACTAGCCACAAGTTTCCTCTCTTTTACCAGCACCTCAAACCTGTTAGAGATGTCCTTATCTTCGGAAAAGGACAACCCATCTAGACAACACCTATACACTAGCAGTGGAATCTTGGCCATTCCCTCTGGGAGCAACCACAGGTCTTTCTCATTCAACAGGGCTTTGTTGCCTTCATCAACATAATACACAGAATACATCTTGTCTTTGAGTTTGTTTGTGATGAGGGCTCTGCTATGGCCCCCATGAATTTTGTTTGGGCAGACAACTGCATCTCCAATATCAAAGCTGCCTTTCAAGAGCTTCCCTGTCAGAACAAGAATCTTCAGCTTGTCCCTCAATGAGGAGATTTGCTCCTTCTGTCGCCAGAACTGGAGGCAAAACTTCCACGGCCCCTTCTCAACAGTAGTGACATATGCTTCCTCTTTTATGCCCAATGGCATCTTCCACTGTGAATAGGCAGCCCTTGGAGGAGGAAGGGCAGGGTTCTCTGCTTTACTTTCCACTTTTACATTGCTATTCCCAGTCAGTGCACCTACACTGATGAGGGGTTTTGTAGACATCTTAGCAAGACCTGCCACCAGCATACTGAAGACTAATGGGAGCTTCTGATGATCAAGAGGGCATATGTAGCTGGTTCCATCTGGGTGCCTCTCAAAAACTGCATCAACTGTCTTGTTGAGCAACATGCACTTAAGCCATTTCTCAGCCTCAGCCAATTGATCCTCAACTGGCATCACATCAGCAAGCACAAATTGCTGGCAAGATGGAGGATATTTAGCTGCAGACACATGGTTGGGGCAATAGTATAGGTGGCTTAACCTAACTTGGATGTCAGGACAGCATTCATCAACTAGTAGAACCCTTAGATAACCTTTAGGCACTTCACTCATATCTGTAAAGATACAATATCTACATCAGCAAATGTACAGATAGTCATTGAACGTGTGTGAAGAAAATCTGATCAATATCAAGATGTGGATAGTAATAATTGATATGAACTATATATTTTCTTTTGCTTTACCTTTCGTTATTCTTAACATACAAAACTGTTAATGTAATTATAATCAATAATAAAAAATACTATAAATCAACAAGTTGTCTGACAGAAAATATATAACCAAATAAACATATTTCATATCTAACCATAGGTCTTCAATACAGAATTTGTATAAAAATCAAGTATTCTTTGAGTGTGGCCCTCAAATTAGGGTCAGTCAGGTTACACTTTTTTCCTGCCCATTTGGCCTTATTGCATAATTCACTTAAGATTATCAACACAGCATAGGTAGTGGGAAGTAAGGAAAAGAAAAGAAAAAAGGCCAAATCAATTCATAGAACTAGATAAAACAGAATGCTAGATATAAAGTCATGTTGTATAAAAAAAAAAAAAAAAAGCAGAAAAATGAGGGAGGACTGTCACAAGACATGCAAGAAAGAGGGGAATTCCAAGAAAACATTACCTGTGATGACGGCCCTACACAGTCTCGGCTTTCCATTATCATCAATCACAGTTACAGCTACGAGGTTTCGGTTGCATAATTCTGAGGCAGGTAGAGTGCTAAAACTGCTTGCACCAAGTAAGCCACTTATCTGAAATCAAAGTGCTTTTCATTAGAGTGAGTCTTCTCACCAATGACTGTTAGTTTTCCAGAACACGCCAATTCATCACCTTTACCAGTACCCACTATTGCATTTCCACTTGATTCACCAGTAACATGCACTCCTCCACAGTACAAATTATGTACAAAATATATTGAATAGAATTTAATTTGGAGAAGTATGTACAATTACCTTCCTTGAAAAACAATACTTGGATAATGAATTGGTTTAATATTGCCATTTCTAGCTTTCCATTGCCTCCTTAACCCAATGACGACGGGTGACACACCCGTGTGACGCGGCAAATAGAGCGTGACGACGGTATGTTACACCGGTGCGACTCACCAGCAAATCGTCAACGACGGGTGTCACACTCATGTGACATGTCTGAAAATATTCAAGTTGATGGAGAATGATGTACGGGAGTGTTCTAAGGCAAGATATAATTGAAATAAGGTGATTTTAGGACTTTAAACATAATTGTTTATTGACACTATATGCTTGCGTAATTTCTGCCTTTGCCGTGCACCACCAACAACAGTGGGCTGCAGGTAAAGTAAATAGGTAAAAGCAGAGATTTTACCTGAAATTACATGAGTTTCCCCGTCACGTGTGTGACGTCATGATGTTTTGTCACGTGAATCGCTCGTGCTCATTTACGTGAAGTCACGTGCGACCGACGTCACAGCATGTGTCATCATGATGACGTTTTGTCTCGACAAAACATCACCATTTACGTAAAATCACGTGAGACCAATGTCACAGGATACGTCATTCCATTGACCTGATTAGCCAACTTCTTCCACATAGTTTGATATGACGTTGCTATCGGGCAACTGGCAGGAAATTGGGGCAATCCTTGGGTATAAAAGGAGGTCAATGACCCCCATAAAATCGCTCGACATAGCTCCGAAGAGAAAGAGCCAAACACTCCTCCTCCCCTCCTCCTGTTCCGATGTTGATGAACCTCAGCCATCAACATCCGGGTTACGCCTAAGACCTGCCTTCTCTGCCTCGCGAAGACTGATGTCCCCCGACTTTTCCTCTGACTGGGAGAGTAGCAGGGACGAATACGTTCCTCGCAGGGCAGAGGACAATGATAATAGTCCAAGCTCAGAGGACGAGCTGGACTATGTCAGCCAGGCGGACACAACCCTTGAAAGTGACGAGCCTTTGTCCACCTTCGCCACCAAAGTGTGGCGGAGGAACGAACCTGGGACTCCTAATTTCGTTTGATGAAGGAGGGATAACGTCCCAAAAAAGGTTCGGGTTTGCTGGTTCTCCTGGGGTCAAGGCAGACCTGGATGAAACCAGCAGCCCCCTTGAGATCTTCCAGTCTTTTTTCACGGACGATCCTCTTCGACACATCATCCGCGAGACCAATAGGTGAGTTTGTAATTTTTCACTGTTATTGTCTCCTATATTATTACAGTTTGAGTGTATTTAACCCGTTTATTGAATTTGGAATTGTGTTACTGACGTTTGCTTTTTGTCTGCTTCTAGGTATGCAAGGATCTCTCCTCCTGTCTCCCCTCACGTGAGGAAGTGGACTCCCATGTCCAAGGAGGAGCTGATGGCGTACTTTGGTATGCGGGTGACCATGGTGTTTCACAAGATTCTGTGCTACCGGGATTTCTGGTCCCACCATCCAACCGTTCGTGTCAAGCTTTTTCCACGGACGATGTCCCGGGATAGGTTTGACCACCTGACTACCCACCTCCATTTCACGCATCTGGAGGATGGGGAACAGTTCCTGAGGACCATTTGTGGAAGCTCTGACCGGTTATTGAGACCGTGGTCCCCGAGAAAGACATTGCCATTGACGAGTCCTTGTGGAAGTTCCACGGGAGACTGAGGTTTGTTACCTTCAACAAAAATAAGCGGGCCAGGTTTGAGTTGAAGGTTTACAAATTGTCGGCCAGTACTGGCCCGTCCAGCGGATACACTTCATGTTTCCGGATTTAAATGGGCCAGGATAAGAGCACTATGCCGGCCTCGACAAAGGCAGTCCTGGACTTGTTGGAGATGAGTCGTAGCATGGGGAGAGGGTACTGTGTCTTTGTAGACTACTGGTACACTTACCCATCTCTCTTCCACACTCTCCAGTTCCGATGGACTAATGCAGTGGGGACAGTGAGGGTGACCCATAAGTGGATGTCCTGTAACCTCACTGTGAAACGAAGGGGCGACGTGGACTATAGGAGCAGCAACACAGGGTTGTTAGCTCTACAGTGGAAGGACTGTAACATTGTTACGATGCTCTCCACTGTCCACAATGCTCAGGTCGAGGAGGGAGGGAAGCCCCACGTCTTTGCCGACTACAATGTTGGCATGAAGGGCATCGATGTTGGAGACCAATTCTCCGCCTCATATTCCACCCCTCATAAGTCAAGGGTGTGGTATAAGATCTTCCTCTTTGACCTTTCCCTCGTGAACTCTTTCGCTGTGTATCGTAACATGGGGGGTAAGATGCCACAGAAGGAGTTCCGCAAGGAATTGGCGATGCAGATGATCGGTGACACAAGGAGTGTTCAATCAATAAGCAGAGAGGCCACACGTCCTGCACATGAGGTCCGATCAACTTCAGCAGCGAGGGCACTCCATTCAGTCCGTTCCAGACGGCAAGTGTCTTCGCTGCCGCTGGTGCTCCGCCAGGGGCGTACGGAAGGCTACCCGTAGCCGGTGTTCAGACTGTCTTGTCGGTCTGTGCACCTATGGTTGCTTTGAGGCCTGGCACTCTGCAGCTTGACTTTCTAACTGAACCTCTCCCCTTTTCCTGTAAACCGGCAGTTCTCGTCGGTTTACATCCCTTCGCAGAAGATCCCTGTCGACGAGAGCCTCTGGAAGTTCCGAGGACACTATTGTAGCATCATCTTCAACCAGATGAAGTGTGCACACTTTGGGGTGAAGGTGTACAAGCTGTGTGTCAGCGATGGCAGCACAGAGGAGTACACAAGCGCCTTCAGAATCTACGCAGGCATGGACAAAGGTGAACTCCCAGTTTCAACCAAGGCCATTGTCAATTTGATGGACGCCGCGGGCCTCTTCAGAAAGGGGTCCGAGCTGTATACCGACAAATGGTATACTTCTCCAATCCTCTTTCACTATCAGCAATACTTCTCCAATCCTCTTTCATTATCTGCAATACTTCTCCAATCCTCTTTCACTATCTGCAGTCGTGATACCAACGCGATTGGTACTGTATGCGCCAATTGCAAGTTTATGCCAAAGGATCTGCAGATGAAGAAACGCGGCAAAGTGGACTTTCGCAGCTTGCCGACGGGTATGTTGTGCCTGCAATGGCGCAACAAGAAGCCCGTCACAATGCTGTCGACGGTACACGCTTCCAGATCAGTCATTGATACGTCCCAGCATGGGGTTGTGCGTACAAAACCCAGGGTAGTGGTCAACTACAACATTGGGATGAAGGGGGTAGACCTGAGTAACAAGCTAGCTCAGTCCTACCCAACCATCCAGAAATCCATCAGGTGGTACAAGAAGGTGCTGCTCGTCCGTGGAATGATGGAGTTCACCAGAGAGAGGAGTAGTACCCAGAGTCATGGGTGTCCAGACCTGATGGAGCAGCTATTGCAGGGAGCAACATTGCATTATGCAGTGGAGTCGCCAGGGAGGCGGTACAGGCATTGCAGGCAGTGCAGCAAGAGGGGGAAGAGGAAGGTCACCAGGAACATGTGCCACAGCTGTGGCACTCTGCCCATACAAGTGCTTCCAGCTGTGAGTTCTGGTGGACTTCCTCTTCGTTATAAATAATATACGAATTGTATATAATAGAATAAACGAAAGTAACACCAAAAACTTTGTATTTGTCCTCCTCCCATTAAACTAAAATATTCATACTAAACTGAACAGGTGAGATTATATGGACTCCATAATACGATTTCAATCATTTACAACATTGCTATGTGGCCATCTGCCCATTCAAGTGATTTCTGCTGTGGTACACACAGCTATGAGTTCTGGCAGCCCTCCTCTTCATTGTAAATTATTTGTATAGGTTTGTAAATGAACAGAGTTCATAGCAACAGATGTATATAGTTTGTTTTGGCAAAAAAGTCAATGAAAAAACTTTATTTTCGGCTTCCCTTGAAACAATAATGATATTACTATATTAAGTATAAATAATTTAACCCGATACCGCCGGGTGCCGGCCACCGCTGTCGATCGTGAAAAATGCGTATTGCCGGGCGCCGGCCTGGGCCAGCGATGTGGACATTGGCGTCCCGCCGGTGTCGCCGGCCCTGCGCGGCGATTTTAACGCTTTTCCCATGAGAAATTTTTCTGATTATTTACCTCCCACCGTAAAAGGCTGGCTGGTAGGGGGGGGGGGTAAAGAAGAGGAAAACGAAGAAAACGAAAGAAAATCGACAGTTTTTTTCAAAGAGAAAATAAGGAGTTATTCTTTCTGGTCACCCTAAATTGCAAAAGGAATTACAAAAGGAGGGTAGAGGGGGCTGTGGGGGTGGGCTTGGCGGGTAATGGGGGGGAGTAGAGGGGGTAAGGAACAGGGAAAGGAAGGCGGAGTTTCTTATGTAAATGAGGGGGGTATGTGGGCGTGACTATGATGTAAATTGCTTATTAGTAAGGCGATAATGATTAGAGTGATGTTAGTAGCTAGTTTGATAATTAGGGAACAAAGGGTTGACCTGACCGAGCCTATAAAAGGGCGGAATTTTTGGCTCAGTACATCATTGCTTGACTTGGACTGCTACTACAGACATGTCACGCCCTCTCCTAATCAATCGCTCTCGCTCTTCGAGGTACTCGCAAGCCGTAAGAGTTTTACGGTTCGACGAGGACCCCGATGATCCCCAACCTTCCACGTCGGGAAGATCGACCATGAGGAGTGCCCCTTCTCCTCACCACTACCTCTTCGAGACCACGCCAGGTCGAAGCGAGGAGGTGGAGATGACCGAACCAGATGATGGTACAGTGATGTCGGACTATGAGTTGGAGGACGATTCCGACTTGGATTCCGACTTCAACTCTGAAGACCTTGATTCCGATGACGACGACGACTGGGACGAACTAGAATATGTCTCCGCTCTCGACAGCTCCGTGGACTCTGACCAGCCGCTCTCCGTCACTCTGGAACACCTCGCCAAGGTGAACGCCCCTGGAACATCAAGGTTTGAGTGGAAGAAAAAGGAGAATGTACCTCCCCGCTTCGCCGTTGCTGGCCGCCCGGGAGTCAAGCTTGACTACCTGAGTGCGGAGTCTTCAGCGAAGGAGGTCTTCGACTCTTTCTTCACTGAACAGCTGTGGGAGAAGATGGTGGAGGAGACCAACCGGTACGCAGATCAGAACCCGCCCGTCTCTTCACCACATATGAAGAACTGGAGTGCCACCGAGGTCGCAGAGCTTCAGAAGTACCTGGGACTTCATATGCTGATGGGTGTTCAGCCCCGCCCTTCCTTCCGGGACTACTGGGCAACCAACCCGCTCCTTCGATGTTCCGTGTTTCCGGAGATGACCCGTGATCGCTTTGATGCGATCACGGCCAATCTTCACTTTTCTGAAAACGAGGACCCCTGCGCTGCCGACGACCGACTGTGGAAGATCCGCCCCATCATTGACATCTTCGGGTAACAGTTCAAGTCCGTCTTCACGCCGGAGCAGAAGGTGACTGTTGACGAGTCTCTCTTCGCGTACAGAGGACGTCATGGAGCGGTTCAGTTCATCGCGTCGAAGAGGGCACGCTTTGGACTGAAAGCATTTAAGTTGTGCGCCAGCGATGGCCCTGCTGCGGGGTACACCTCTGCCTTTAACCCATTACCGCCGGGTGCCGGCCACCGCCGTCGATCGTGAAATATGCGTATTGCCGGGCGCCGGCCTGGGCCAGCGATGTGGACATTGGCGTCCCGCCGGTGTCGCCGGCCCTGCGCGGCGATTTTAACGCTTGTTCCCAATAGGAATTTTGCTGATTATTTCGGTCCCACCGTAAAAGGCAAAGTCCGGGTGGTAGGGGGGGGGGGGATAAAGAAGAGGAAAACGAAGAAGAAAACGAAAGAAAATGGGCAGAGTTTTTTTCAAAGAGAAAATAAGGAGTTATTCTTTCTGGTCACTCTAAATTGCAAAAGGAGGGTAGAGGAGGCTGTGGGGGTGGGCTTGGGGGGTAATGGGGGGGAGTAGAGGGGGTAAGGAACAGGGAAAGGAAGGCGGAGTTTCTTATGTAAATGAGGGGGGTATGTGGGCGTGACTATGATGTAAATTGCTTGTTATAAGGTGATAATGATGATTAGAGTGCTAGTTTGATAATTAGGGAACAAAGGGTTGACCTGACCGAGCCTATAAAAGGGCGGAATTTTTGGCTCAGTACATCATTGCTTGACTTGGACTGCTACTACAGACATGTCACGCCCTCTCCTAATCAATCGCTCTCGCTCTTCGAGGTACATGCCAGCCGTAAGAGTTTTACGGTTTGACGAGGACCCCGATGATCCCCAGCCTTCCACGTCGGGAAGATCGACCATGAGGAGTGCCCCTTCTCCTCACCACTACCTCTTCGAGACCACGCCAGGTCGAAGCGAGGAGGTGGAGATGACCGAACCAGATGATGGTACAGTGATGTCGGACTATGAGTTGGAGGACGATTCCGACTTGGACTCGGACTTCAACTCTGAAGACCTTGAATCCAATGACGACGACGACTGGGACGAACTAGAATATGTCTCCCCTCTCGACAGCTCCGTGGACTCAGACCAGCCGCTCTCCGTCACTCTGGAACACCTCGCCAAGGTGAACGCCCCTGGAACATCAAGGTTTGAATGGAAGAAGAAGGTAAACGTGCCTCGCCGCTTCGCCTTTGCTGGCCGCCCGGGAGTCAAGCTTGACTACCTGAGCGCGGAGTCATCGGCGAAAGACATCTTCGACTCTTTCTTCACTGAACAGCTGTGGGAGAAGATGGTGGAGGAGACAAACCGGTACGCACATCAGAACCCGCCCGTCTCTTCACCACATATGAAGAATTGGAGTGCCACCGAGGTCGCAGAGCTTCAGAAGTACCTGGGACTTCGTATGCTGATGGGAGTTCAGCCCCGCCCTTCCTTCCGGGACTACTGGGCAACCAACCCGCTCCTGCGATGTTCCGTGTTTCCGGAGAAGATGACCCGTGATCGCTTTGATGCGAACGGCCACTCTTCACTTCTCTGATAATGAGGACCCCTGCGCTGCCGACGACCGACTGTGGAAGATCCGCCCCGTAATTGACATCTTCGGGCAACAATTCAAGACCGTCTTCACGCCGGAGCAGAAGATTAATGTTGACGAGTCTCTCTTTGCTTACAGAGGACGGCATGGGGCAGTTCAGTTTATCGCGTCGAAGAGGGCACGCTTTGGACTGAAAGCCTATAAGTTGTGCGCCAGCGATGGCCCTGCTGCGGGGTACACCTCTGCTTTCAAAGTATAAATGGGCCAAGACCGCGGGAGCTTGCCGGCGTCAATGAAGGCCGTGACCGACCTCATGAGCGCCGCCTCGCTTTATGACAAGGGATACGAGTTGTACACCGACAATTGGTACAGCTCCCCCACTCTATTCCATCACCTGCAGGAATAGAGTGGACAAACGCGGTTGGGACAGTCCGTCTGAACAGAAAGTTCATGCCCAAGGACCTCAGAGTTACAAAGAAGGGGCAAATAGACTCGAGGTCAACAGCGACGGGGATGTTGGCGTTGTCTTGGAAGGACCGCAAAGACGTCAACATGTTGTCAACCATCCACCGCAGCGAGTCTGTCGACCTGCCGCCAAATCGACGAGGAGAAGTTCGGACCAAGCCGAAGGTCGTCGTCGATTACAACGTCGGCATGAAGGGAGTGGACCTCTCGGACCAGATGGCACGCTCGTATGAGATCCCGAGAAAGTGCCCTAAATGGTATCAGGTTCTATTTTACCACTTGATCGACACTGCGCTGGTGAACAGCTACCTTGTTCACCGCTACCTCGGCGGAAGGCTTACGCACCTGGAGTTCCGACTCCAACTCATCGAGAGTCTGATTAGTGCTGTAGCCAGACAACCACCACCTGGTAGAAGACCTCCCATTCGTCGTGAAGTTCATCCCCGCCACGATGGTCACACGCTCGTGGCAGCCCCCACATATCGTCGATGTAAGCAGTGCAGGATCGCGAGATCGAAGAGGAAGGAGGTCAAGTTTATGTGTGCACAGTGCGATGTAGGACTCTGCCCAGGTGACTGCTTCAACCAGTACCACAACATCTAAGACATCTAGAGTTCCTGAGCTTCTTCGTAACATCTTGGAAGATGGAGTTTTCCCCATTTTTGGGGACCAAAAACTCAATAAAGAGATAAAGTGTTTGACACGCCTATACCCCTATGAATAAGAATAAAGACTATTGTACATGATAAACACGAAAAAAATCATTCCCAGTAAGCATAGCCTGAAAGACAGACCTCTAAAATAAATTAAATTTTTTATTATAGTACGTAAAGATCATAAGATTATTCACAGAAAGCAACACTAGAAAGCTTTAAAGTTACTCCGGGTCGATAGGCGAACTCAGCTAAGCGAGTTACACCCCCCGGCATAGCGATACAACACCGTTTTCTATGGCCCGGCGAGAGCGTCGCGCAGGAGTTTTTCAGCCCGGCGGCATTGGGTTAATAATGTTATAAGATCTCTCTACTGCAATTTCAATCAATCAAAACATTGCCAAAGACTGTTATATTATTTATATGAGATTAGAAACATGGCAAAACACTAAAAAAACAACCTACACAAAAATGGTTAAAGTGTAACAAAGAGAGGCTGGAAGAAAGTGAGAAAGGTGGTGACATGTTGCGCGGATATAAGCCCTAGCTGGCAGGCCACACGCCTTTCACTCCACCCCATTTGGGCGGCCGGACACAGAAAATGTTATCCATCCGCAATGGGTTAATCCATGAGCAAAGCAAGGTTCCTGGAATTTCTGGAGTCTCTTATGAAAAATCTTTTGCAAGAGCACAGAACAGTAATAGGAGGCAGTGAAAGCCTAACTGAGAGCAATAATGAACCTACACCAAGTACTAGTGATGATAGAGAAGTCAGCATCAAGAGGCGTAGGCAGACACGAGGAAAAACAAGTGCGAAGATGAGGAAGGCGAGGGTTGCTTAGAATTGGAGAATGAGGAAGAGGTCCACCCCTGGTAAAATTAAACCCTCATATCCAAGAAAAATCCAAATGCTAAGCCCCAGGGATGATGGAATTTTGTGTATGTGTAGCTACACAAGCAAAATCCAGGCAAAGACCTATTTTGCTGAAAATTTCTTTGGGGGTGAGATAGGGAGGAAAGGAAGGAGGGAGGAGTGGGAGGGAGATCATCCCCCACCCCCACCGATTACGTTCGCCCATGGCCAACTGCCCACCGACTGGGCCACTGCAGAGAGAGTTCATGAAGTGATAGTGAACTTTGAAATTTAAAGAAAAAGTTTTATCCAGAAATTCACATAATGGCAAATGTAAGCTTTTGCTGTACATTCACAACACGCAACTGTGTACAATGTGTGTGAGCAATATATCAAAATCAAACCCAAAACGAGGACACAGACGACACACAATCTGAAAGAAATGGTGGCAGAAACTCGCAAGATGCAGACGAGGAAAGAAATACAAGCATAGCATCAACCTGGCCAGACCACAATCCCCCGCCGGACGATACTGGCAAACTCATAATCTGGAAGAGGTAATTGCTTTGACCAACAAAATATACGAGAAAATTATTACATTCAGTCCAAACATTTTTGAAATCCCCAAATGCAATGCAACGTGAGAATTCATATAAGAAATTAATTTCTTGTTACGTGAACATATCTACGCATAGCATCAACCTATTGCCGCTTTACCCCTAGCTTATCTGTCAATGATCTCACAGCCGGTCAAAAACAGCCGAGGACATCAAGACTGTGCAAAGAAGGATGGAGAAGTGGAAAAGAGGAGAGCTTTTGACTGAAGCTGAAGCATTAAAAGAAGGAAATTATGGAAAAAGGTGAAAAAGAAAGATACAGCCACGAAATTCTCAAGCATGATGAAGCAAGGGAAAGTGTCAATGGAGAACATTGGCACTAGATACAGCAGCTGGCACCCTTCCTCTAAATGACACCACACGAGAGGCACTTAACCCAATAACGACGGGTGACACACCCGTGTGACGCGGCAAATAGGGCGCGACGACGGTATGTCACACCGGTGTGACTCACCAGCAAATCGTCAACGACGGGCGTCACACTCGTGTGACGTGTCTGTAAATATTCCAGTTGATGGAGAATGATATACGGGAGTGTTCTAAGGCAAAATATAATCGAAATAAGGTTATTTTATGTCTTTAAAACAAATTTGTTTATTGACACTATGTTTACGCAATTTCTGCCTTTGCCGTGCACCGCCATTGCAACAGCGGGCGGCAGGTAAAGTAAACAGGTAAAAGCAGAGATCTTACCCGAGTTTCCTTGTCACGTATGTGACGTCACAGCGTGTGATGTCACAGCATGTGACGTCACATACGTGACGTTTTGTCACGTGAATCGCGCGTCATCATTCACGTGACGTCACGTGCGACCGACATCACGGCATGTGTCATGTTGACGTTTTGTCACGTGAGTCACGTGACAAAACGTCACCATTTACGTAAAATCGCGTGAGACCAACGTCACAGGATACAACGTCATTCCATTGACCTGATTGGCCAACTTCCTCCACGTACTTCGATATGACGTTGCCACCGGTCACCTGGCGGGAGATTGGGGCAAACCTCGGGTATAAAAGGAGGTCAACGACCCCCATAGAATCACTCGACATGGCTCCGAAGAGACAGCGCCAAACGCTCCTCCTCCCCTCCTCCTGTTCCGATGATGTTGATGAGCCTCAGCCATCAACATCAGGGTTACGCCGCAGACCTGCCTCCTCTGCCTCGCGAAGACTGACGTCCCCCGACTTTTCCTCTGACTGGGAGAGTAGCGGGGACGAATACGTTCCTCGCAGGGCAGAGGAGGACAGTGATAATAGTACAAGCTCGGAGGACGAGCTGGACTATGTCAGCCAGGCGGACACGACCCTAGACAGTGACGAGCCTTTGTCAACCTTCGCCACCAAAGTGTGGCGTAGGAACGAACCTGGGACTCCTAATTTCGTTTGGCGAAAGAGGGATAACGTCCCGAAAAGGTTCGGGTTTGCTGGTTCTCCTGGGGTCAAGGCAGACCTGGATGAAACCAGCAGCCCCCTTGAGATCTTCCAGTGTTTTTTCACGGACGATCTCCTTCAGCACATCATCCGCGAGACCAATAGGTGAGTTTGTAATTTTTCACTGTTATTGTCTCCTATATTATTACAGTTTGAGTGTATATAACCCTTTTATGGAATTGTTTTACTGACGTTTGCTTTTTGTCTGCTTCTAGGTATGCAGGGATCTCTCCTCCTGTCTCCCCTCATATGAGGAAGTGGATTCCCATGTCCAAGGAGGAGCTGATGGCGTACTTTGGCTTGCGGGTGACCATGGGGTTCCACAAGATCCCGTGCTACCGGGATTTCTGGTCCCACCATCCAACTGTTCGCGTCGAGCTTTTTCCACAGACGATGTCCAGGGATAGGTTTGACCACCTGACAACCCACCTCCATTTCGCGCATCTGGAGGATGGGGAACAGGTTCCCGAGGACCGTCTGTGGAAGCTCCGCCCGGTTATAGACGCTCTCAACACTGCTTTCGTTGAGTCCTTGGTCCCCGAGAAAGACATCGCCATTGACGAGTCTTTGTGGAAGTTCCACGGGAGACTGAGGTTTGTAACCTTCAACAAGAACAAGCGGGCACGGTTCGGGTTGAAGGTTTATAAATTGTCGGCCAGTACTGGCCCGTCCAGCGGTTACACGTCGTGTTTCCGGATTTATACGGGCCAGGATAAGAGCACTGTGCCGGCCTCGACGAAGGCAGTCCTGGACTTGTTGGAGATGAGTAGTAGCATGGGGAAAGGGTACTGTGTCTTTGTAGACAACTGGTACACTTCCCCATCTCTCTTCCACATTCTCCAGTCCCGATGGACTAATGCAGTGGGGACAGTGAGGGTGTCACGTAAGTGGATGCCCCGTGACCTCACTGTGAAAAGGAGGGGCGACGTGGACTATAGGAGCAGCAACACAGGGTTGCTTGCTCTACAGTGGAGGGACCGTAACGTTGTTACGATGCTCTCCACCGTCCACAACGCTCAGGTCGAGGAGGGAGGGAAGCCCCGCGTCGTTGCCGACTACAATGTTGGCATGAAGGGCGTCGACGTTGGGGACCAATTCTCCGCCTCATACTCCACCCCTCGTAAGTCGAGGGTGTGGTATAGGAAGATCTTCTTCCTCTTTGACCTTGCCCTTGTGAACTCCTTCGCCGTGTATCGTAACATGGGGGGTAGGATGCCACAGAAGGAGTTCCGCATGGAGTTGGCGATGCAGATGATCGGTGACACAAGGAGTGTTCACTCGATTTGCAGAGAGGCCGCACGTCCTACACGTGAGGTCCGATCCCGACTTCAGCAGCGAGGGCACTCCATTCAGTCCGTTCCAGACGGCAAGCGTCTTCGCTGCCGCTGGTGCTCCGCCAGGGGCGTACGGAAGGCTACCCGCAGCCGGTGCGCAGACTGTCTTGTCGGTCTGTGCACCTATGGTTGCTTTGAGGCCTGGCACTCTGCAACCTGACTTTCTCTCTCTCTGAACCTCTCCCCTTCTTTTCCTGTATATACATTGTTTTTTTTTCTCATGTTCATCTTTTTTCATATATGTATGTTTTATTTTTATTATGTTTATGTTTTGTGTTCATTCTTTTTTTTTTACATGAATAAATTATTTTTCTTGCACATATATGTCATTTCCCCTCCTGATACCATGGCAACGATGTTTTTGAGTAAAAGAGTATGCTACAGAAAGATTATGAGCTTACAACATGGGTAGAAGTTGTAATTATCGAAGAAAAAGCTTTCACCTATTTTGCGTATAAGTCTGACTTTAGCTCATGATATTGTGGTAATGATATTCCGCATAGTACAAGATTATACATAAGCAAAGAGTATGAACTCTGGACTCAGAGTTAGAAGCATTATAACATCGATAAAGCTTGTATTGCACCTCACAAAGTCAACTCAATATCGTCTTTCATTCAAATCACGCATTACCTAAAATGCAAAAAAATGGGACGCGCAATCAAAACCGCGGCGAGTAAGGCTCTTATTCCATCCAGTGGGATGCAAGTGACGCGTCACAGTAACCGGCGTCAACACCCAGGCGATATTCCTTACGCCCGGAGTTGGGGGTTGCCAGCTCTCGCCAGGCCCGTCGGCATTGGGTTAAGGACAAACACCCTCCAGCGAGAGAGGCCGCTCCTAGATACAATGTACGGAGGAAATTACATCCCACCGCCACCAGCAATATTTGACAGAATTACAGGTGAAGACGCCCTCAACACACATGGTGCAGCTGGACCATCAGGAATGGATACCAAAGCCTGGAAGAACATCCTAAGCTATGCGAGATACGGCAGTGTTGCGAATGATCTTTGCAACACGATAGCACCATGGTGAGAAAAATGGCAATTAACCCATTGGTTGTGGATGGCATCAGCGTAAACACGAATGGCATGATATCAGAACAAGATACGCGCTGGCCCCAACGCGGATGGCACGATGTCCTGCGGTGGTTAGGGATAACGAGGGAACGAGGGAATGCCCTACTACCTCAGATTTTTCCATGCCGCATCATTTACGACCTCGTTTCCGGTTTACCTTACATTTATGTCCGAATGTCACAGCAAGTACTAAGTGACATAGGACCGTATTACCTTGATTTTGGTATATATATGTATTATTATATACATATGTGTGTGTGCGTGTGTGTATGTGCGTGCATTCTCTGAGCGGCTGTTAATGCGCGCGTGAGCGTGTGTGTGTCTGTGTGTACATTATCTCATATCCTCTCTCTCTTGGCATGCATGTATGCAGACGTGTGTGTCTGTGTGTACATTATCTCTCCCTCTCTCCTTCCTATCCTCCCTCCCTCACCCTCTATCCCTCCCCTTCCCCCTTCTCTCTCTCTCTATCTTCGTGCATGTATGTAGGCGTGTGTGTCTGTGTGTACATTCACTCTCCCTCTCTCTCTCTCTCTCTTTCCTACCCTCCCTCCTTCCCTCCCTCCCCCTCCCTCTTCCCTCTCACCACCTCCCCTTCCCCCTTCTTTCTTTCTTTCTTTCTTTCTTTCTTTCTCTCTCTCAGTTTAGAGACAGCGATCTCACATAGCAGACGTGTTTTTGTCCTCTCTCATGACCTAGTGACCTGACCTTAGGTGACTTGATAATCCTGACAATTAGATCTTTCAAATCTATCAGATAAATAGTGAGCCAGTGAGTGACAATTTGTCTACATAATTGCCATGGTGATTACAATTTCTATAGTGATACAGTGATAGAAAGCAAGTGAACTTCGCACCGGAGTTAATCACAGCTTTACCGCGCGATCTGGTTTTGGATTGGAGCATCTGTTTGACTACGCCCCTTGTCAACAAAGTGAGGTCGGGGAGTGACCACTAGGGTCAATCCCAGTCAAATAGAGGGATAGCAATACAAACAAAAGGCAGCATACCCTGAGCGTTCACCTGTGTTGACCTTGTCAGACCTCAGGCATGCCCTGAGGCAATTCAGGGAATACCCTCGCCAGGTTAAATCTGACGTCATTACAAGTGCTGCCATACTGGCGTCTGAGGCACCCGACCAACCCAGGAATGGACATAGAAAACGAACCCTTAACAAGTAAAAGGCCAGCAACACTTAGCAATAAAGATATCACTATGGATTGTGGCAACAACGGCGACCTTAACGGGAAATGTGAAAACCCGCAAAAGAAATTCAAGAAATCCACAAACAACACCGAGGCAGAACCAAAAGAAAAGGAGTATGTTATTCCCCCACAAGACGAAACTGACGACGACGGATTCACACTTGTGCAAAACAAGAAGCACCCAAAGAAATTGAACGCTGAAGCCAGACCACTGATAAACGGACAAACTCGCAACAACCGACGGTCCTTACGACCTGCAAAATGTAAGGAAGGCTACATACCTCAAGATCAGAGGGTAAGGCTAGACTTTCCGAAAGATACAGAAGTTGCCTCGAAGTACAGGTGGCTGTTGCATGCCACTAAACAGCATCATGGCACCAAAATCATATTCAGGAGATGAACACACATACATAATGGTTGAAAGGAAAGATGTAATTGAAGATCTTCAGAACAAGGAATACGGTGGAATCAAGCTCCACAAACCAACAGCAGCCAAGGCCAAATCGCCAAGGGTCAATATAATTATTTTCGCGCTTAGTATTCATCAAGAGGTGAACATGATAGAAGACCATGAACACCTGGCGAGGCCCAAGCGCCTGAAGCAAAAAGAGGCAGTGGTGACAAACGGACAGGACCCGAGCCTCCCCCAGAAAAAATCTGGGTTCCAGGGGCCTACCGCTCACTGCAGATTGCTTACTACAATCCACCTGCACGGCGTTGCTACAAATGTCAACGTTGGTGGCACGTGGCTGAAAAGTGCAGGTCTAAAACCTACTGGTGTGGCATCTGCGCAGGAAAGCACCCCACACAAGAGTGCAACAAAATTGAAAAGGGTGAAAAAATACACGAGCAATGCATAAACTGTTACAAAAAAGATGTGCGAGCATGGCATCAGGACTGCCCAAATATACCCTCTATCGAAAGCAAGGGACAACAACAACTACCACTGCGCGCGCACAACGATGCAACGCATCAGGCTACCGTGCCAAGTGAGGTACCTAATGGTAATGAGTGGCACCAGGTGCATCAGAGCTGTGCATCTCATCCCAAGGGGCATCAAGCCGACAAACGGCCAAAATTAGGCCACAACAAGGCTGCTCGGCAGGTCGAAAACGTTAGTGATAACGCCGAAGGACCAGCAGTCACAAACCAAGACATTACAAAACGGGCCTGAGAAACTGAGTGCTTCTGCAATTATGTGTAATGAAATAAGTGAAATTATTGATAAAACGGTAAAGGATACGTCAGAAAAATTTGTAGTTGCTCTCAACAAAAGTACAAGATTTTACAAAAAACGTTGAGCAACTAAGAGAGATCATTGAAATTCAAAGATCCGAGAGTAATGAACTGAAAAAAAATTATAGGAATAAGTGATAAAGGGAACACACAAAAAAATGAGCAGGGGATGACGAAGGACGAAACCGAAAGCTTACTAAAAAAAGCTGTCCCTAGATCATTCAGTGGGAAATCAGTCAAAGAATAGGAAATAAGAATTTATCCGAGTAAAAGAAACAGGAACTTCTATTCATCTCTAAGATGGTACATGAACACATAGAAATAATAAAAACGTATCCCCAGTTTAAGAATGGATGACGCTGAGGTGACAAACTATAAAGGGATCACCCTCCTGAGTTGGAACATTGCCTCACTTAGGAAGCGATTACCCAATTTGCGGGAGAGTGTCCAATGATAACATTGATGTAATTTGTCTACAGGAATGCAGATTATCTAAGGGTGAGCATGTACCTAGAATATTGTCCTATATATCATACAAGCTTCAAACGCATAACTAGTGTGTTATAACGTCAAAAAGACTTTGCCGCATACAGTTTTACCACATAAAGGTCAAAGTAAGGGTACACAGTTCCATGGAATTAAGATCTATATTGGAACCTCGCCACTAAATGTGATTAATCTGTATGCACAAGCAAATCTATTTGACATAGATGCGTTGCCCCACTGCATTCACTCAGAACCTACCGTTATGGTTGGCGACTTTAACGCACGCCACACTCAGCTCGGTGATCCCGTTCGCATCAATAGAAATGGATATAGCCTTTTAACCTTGATTTTGGTATATATATTCTCTCTCTCTCTCTTCGTAAAAGTATGTAGGCGTGTGTGTCTGTGTTTACATATTCTCTCCCTCTCTCTCTCTCTCTCTCTCTCTCTCTCTCTCTCTTTCTCCCTCTCTCTCTCTCTCCATTCTACCCTCCCTCCCTCTTTTTCTCTCTCTCCTTCTCATTCTCTGTCTTTCTCCCACTCCCTTTCTCTCTCTCCATATATATATATGAGTGTTAGTATATACATGTGTATATGTGTGTGTGCATTCTCTCTCTGCGCGAATATGCGTGTCTGTGTGCGTGTGCATGTGTGCACGCGCGTGCGTGCACCTATCCTTTCTCTCTCTCTTTGCGTGTATGTACGTAGGCGTGTGTCTGTGTGTACATTCTCTCTCTCTCTCTTGTTTTATATCGCATTCTCTCTCTCTCTCTCGCTTTTTAGCGCTCTCTCTCTCTCTCTCTCGCTTTTTAGCGCTCTCTCTCTCTCTCTCTCTCGCTTTTTAGCGCTCTCTCTCTCTCTCTCGCTTTTTAGCGCTCTCTCTCTCACTGCTTATCGCATTCTCTCTCGCTTTTTATCGCTTTCTCTCTCTCCCCCCTCCCTCTCCCCTCAAATTTGCCGCGCTGTAGTGACGTCATATCCATTTACCCCATTCCCTGTTCCAAAGTCACCTCATATTACGTGATTGGTTGGAATGTCACGCCACATATGTACTGAGTGCTGATTGGCTACAGTTTCTGAATAAAAACCCCGTCTGATTTTGGTAGACCACACAAAAAACATGGAACCCACTCCAGGTAGGTAAAGGTAATCATTTTTTGTCATGCCATATACCGTACTGAGTTTTTCTGAAAATAAATCCTAGATCTCAACTCCATTCCAGGAACTTCTAGAGACACATTTTTTGATTTCTCGGATGAGGAGGGAGAGGATATAGTTGGAAATTATGTCCCTTTCTCACGCCAAGAAGTCATAGATGACTCTGAAACTGACTTGGAGTCGTCCGATGATGATCTAGATTACGTTGCTGTCCACAATAGCAGCATTGACTCGGATGAGCCATTATCTGAGTATGCTGCCCGTGTTCATCAACATAATTCGCCAGGTATGTGCAGAATCATGACATTGTGTCCGATGAGCTATTGTAGGGCTATGCTAATTGTATTCTTTCTCGAAATTCAACAGGCAGTTCAGGTTTCAAATGGCGCAATAAAGAAAATGTGCCACGGAGGTTTGGATTCACAGCGACATCGGGCTTGAGGGCCAACCTCGATGCGTCAATGTCGCCGCATGAATTCATAAAAGTTTTTTTCACGGTAGAGATGCTGAACCTAATCGTGGAAGAAACTAATAAGTAAGTTCACATCCCCTTCATTTCAAATAAAAAAGATGCAAAAATTCAACCTGTTCTGAATAGTCATACTATAACTACATTGAATGTTTTATCGTCCATTACAGGTACGCCGAATTGCATCCAGGACTAGTGAAGGGTCACGAGAGAAAATGGATGCCTCTCACTGTCACAGAGCTGCAGATATGGTTTTCCTTGCGACTTATGATGGACATATCACCCAAGCCTCGTCAGTCACAATATTGGTCATAGGATGATCTGCACGAGGCACCGTTCTTTCCAAAGCATATGCCTTGAGATCGTTTTGATCAGATTTGTAGCTGCATACATCTGTCCAATAATAATTTCCAGGATGGTTCAAACAGGCTATGGAAGCTCGGCCGTATCTTCGAGCTTTTACAAAAAAAATTGTAAAGAGGCGTATATACCACCACAGTGGATAACAGTGGATGAGAGCCTGTGGAAATTTCGGGGCCGTTTGGGTTTTGTTACGTACAACCCAACAAAGAGAGCAAGGTTTGGCCTAAAGATATACAAGCTATATGTATCCTCTGGCCCAACATGCGGGTACACCTGTGCCTTCAATTTTTACACAGGCCAGGACCAAGGGGTTTTGCCAGCATCTCATAAAGCCGCCGCCGACCTAATGAAGTCGGCGGATGTTTTGAATAAAGGATACACTTTATTCGTTGATAACTGGTACACATCACCGACTCTATTCCACTGGCTTCAGGGGAGAAAAACGAATGCCTGTGGAACGGTTAGGCCAAATAGAAAATGGATGCCTAAGGATTTTGAGAAGTTGAAAATGAACGAGGTGTCTGTTAGAAGCACGCCAACGGGCATGATGTGTCTAAAGTGGGTAGACAAAAAGCCAATCCACATGTTATCCACAATGCATACTTCTGAACTAGTAGAAATTCAGAGGGTAAATAGACAGGGCCAACAGGTTATGAAACCACAAGCCATCATTGATTATAATGATGGCATGAAAGGCGTTGATGTTGGCGACCAGTTGGCATCATCATATCCGGCTGTTAGGAGAAGCCTAAAGTGGTACAAAAAAGTTCTAATGTACCTATTTGAAATGGCGATGATCAACGCCTTTGCCCTCTACAAGGAAGTAGGAGGCCAAACGACACACCAACTCACATTTAGAGAGGATGTGGTAAGGGGCCTTCTACAGGAATATCTGCCGCAGGCTCCTCGATACAGCGGAAGGGGACGGCCAGCAATAACCAACTCATCAATCAGATTGCAAGGCAGAAACCCCCATGTGATACGAGAGATTGAAGGGAAAAAATATAAGAGGTGTCATGTATGTTACACACATGGCAAAAGAACAATGACTAAAGCAGAGTGCCTAGTTTGTAAGGTTCCATTGTTTGTTTTTACATGTTTTGAAAATTATCACAATAAGGTGAACTATTGATGTTGAATTGTATATTGTGTATATATGTAAATAGTTGTTGTTTACATGCAAGTACATGTATATGCTTCACTCCCTTTTTTATTCCCCTACATGTAATTCCAAGAAAAAGAAACTCACCAAAGGATAGAATATTCTATGACATTGATAAAATGAAACAATTACCGACTGTCAAACCATTTTTATCGTTTCTGGAAAAAAGGAAAAAAAATCCGAATCCACTTTTTCATTGATGTCGAACAATGTTACGTAGATTCATAGGAATAATCCTATTACATTACCAAACAGCTTATGTCCTCAAGAGACTTCCTAGACGAGTCTATAATATTGGAAAAAAAAAGTTATTTTCAAGGCACTCGAGTTTTCAAACAAAAGGCGAAACCGATGTCAAACTACCTCAAGCGCAGCCTCCCACACCGCCCGAGCGTTTTCTATTACATTATCGAACTGTTTACGTCTTCTAAAGACTTCCTATACGAGTCTAAAATAATAGAAAAAGTGTTATTTTCAACCCTCTCCAGTTTTCCAACAAAAGGCGAAACCGATGTCAAACTGCCTCGAGCGCGGCCTCCCACACCGCCCGAGCGTTTTCTATTACATTATCAAACTGTTTACGTCTTCAAAAGACTTCCTATACGAGTCTAAAATAATGGAAAAAATGTGTTATTTTCAAGATTCCCCAGTTTTCCAACAAAAGGCGAAACCGATGTCAAACTGCCTCGAGCGCGGCCTCCCACACCGCCCGAGCGTAATGTAAATACCGTACGGACATCCAGCCCATATATGGTAATACCGTCGCAATCCTGTATATGTTGATTTCAAAACCGCGACCAATGGGTTAAATTGCCTTTCCACGGGGCGCCACAGATCTGCTTGGGTTAAAAAAAACATGCTCAGAGCTTCGAAACCATAATATGACGCAGTTCTACAAAGGCATCGCTCAAAAACATTCTGTTCCGCCATGGGAGATAAAGCACTTCGACATCATCAAAGCAAGTGTCCCTCAAAAAAAAAAAAAAAACATTGAAAACAACACCCACCTGAAAGCTATAGTAAGAAAGGACATTCTGAAGCAAATTCACGAAAATAGGCAAGAATATGAGATAAAACAACTTATTTTCACTGATGGGTCGGTAATTCCAGCCACAGGTTCAGCTGCATGCGCTGCAATCGTATGTGATGCCACTGGAAGGATTAGCGATGTTGGTTTCAGACTAAACAACTCGGCGTCCACCCTGCAGGCAGAACTGTTTGCTTTACTTGTTGCTCTTAAGATAGCCAATTGCATGGGGGATAGTACTCTCATCATAACTGACTCCTCTCCTCACTTCTTGCTCTAATCTCATACAGAAATGATAACATGGGACTCATGTCAACAGTGAGGCATAGGTTGAACAGATTGTTTCTGAAGGATGTAACCACTAAAATACTGTGGGTACCATCACACATAAATCTAGAGTTATACGATATGGCTGATGCTCTATCTAGATCATGCAGTCATATGGATACTATTGAGTATGACATTGGTGTAACAACTGAGCATGTACATAAGATCATAAAGAAAAAGCTCTCCACTCAGGCTGAAACCGAGAGAAATGTTGAGCAAGACACAAGCAGATCAATCATTCACCATAATGCTATGTACAAGACAAAGAATATCTATGTCAGTAAAGAGTTACAAGACAGCTTGATGTAGTGACCGCAAGGTTAAGGCTTGGCTACAAATATTACTGGGAGTATGATGTTTCAAACAATGCTGGGGGAACTGAATGCAAGTTGTGCAGTCAGCCCTATTCACACACCCTTGACCACTATGTAATGATATGTCCTCTAATTGAAGAATTTCGTGAAAGGATTGAACGCAAAACATTGTACAGTATTGCAACATCCTTTATAGAGGATGGCATTTTATCAGATATATTACGTAAACACAAGGACTTTGCCTGTAATAGATAAAATTGCAAGGTCTCTCTAAAGTGATTTACATGCACTACTGTCTTGTGGATAGCTTTGCCCTAGCTTATTGATTGACAGGGTCACAGTAATATCTGCTTTACCAACAATGTATGTCTCAGAATCTAACATGAACTGTACAAATCATTTAGGCATAGTTCCTATGCCTATTCATGTGTATACAATGTATATAGTATGAATAAACATATCAATATCAATCTCTCTCTCGCTCTCTTGTGACCGTGTTAGTTTAGACAAGCCGCTCAGGTCGGGCTCTCTGGTGAACCTGCCCCCCTTCTAGAACAATGACCACCACTGTTCAAGGAATGGAAACTGAGGGGAGATATGACGCCCTCTGTGAAGTGGACATAGGCAGTGGTGCTCGCGCCAACAAGAATGAAGAAAGAGCGAGAAAAAATGCAAAGAGGCAGTTACCTGTAGCTGACGATTCTGTAAAAATAACTCCTCCCGGGCACCTATGTGCCCATTTCAAAAATGACAGTAAACTCCGAACTAAAAGAGATAAATATCGCTGGATAAGCCAGGCTCTTAAAATGGATCCCTACAAAAACATCAAGGAATCATTAGAACTGAAAGTTGGACGAAACAATATATACGTTCGCTGCAAGAATGAAAAAATTCTTGCACAGATAACAACAAACGGAGCAATGGGAGAAATCCTTGAAAAAGCAAAAGTCCACGGGAAAGGACGATGCACCAATCTCATCATGTTTGACGTCCCAAAGGAAATAGAGACCAATGATATGAGATACAATGAGAATGTTTTAAATGCAAGGTGTTTGAAAATAAATGGGAAGCTGACCCAGCGTGTTGTAATTACATACGAGGGGGAGGTAATCCCCAAGTCAATCAAACTGGTTGAAGGTATGGCACCCTTTAGGTGTGCTGTCTTCAAATCCCTCACCCCGTTTTGCTCAAACTGCTCCAAGTGGGAACACGGAGTGCGTGCTTGCCCTCGCGACGAACCGCGGTGCCGATACTGCGCTCTCCCCCATGCAAGCGCAGAATGCGCAGATAAAATTTCTGAAAGAAACGATATCCCACGGAAATGCGTGAACTGCCGCCAAGAGCATAATGCGAATTCTGCATTATGTACATATTTTCCGAAGGATAGGAAAATGAAACATCAGAAGCAGCAAGTCCTTCCTGCCAAGAACGCCACCCCAGCTCCTTGCCTTACTGATGTGAAGGCCTTCCCACCTCTTCCAAAGAAGAATGTGGTAAGCCCTTCAAAAAAAGCCCAGGCATCATCCACAGCACCAACACCAACAGGAGCACCAGCCCCTGCAACACCAAGCACAACTCTAGTGCAACCTCCAGTGCCCACCTCAACTCTACTTCCGGCTCCAACTCCAACCCCAGCACCGCCCGCAATGCAACAGGATAAACAAGAGTCCAACAGCGAAATCAAAGAACTGCTGTACACGCTGCTTAAGCAGATGGAAAAGATGATGACCCAGCAGGGCCAGATGATGTTCATGATGCAACAGCAAATGGTCCAACAATCTAAATTCCAGGAAAGGATGGTCACTCTCCTGGAGCGACAACAGCCCACACCGCTCGTCGAATTGCATCCGATAATGGATGTTTGTCAAATAACGGGCGATGGCTCCAAGTAATTATTTGAAATGTATTACTTGGAACATTAACAGTTTGCAGAAACACAAGGCAACTCTCCCTCAATATCTCCACACTGAGGATGTTGTTATATGTTGCCTTCCAGAAGTCAGAACTAGTGCTCGCTATGCAAAAATTACGGAATACACTTATTATGACAAACCTAATATGGCTAATCCCTCTACAAGAGGGCTTGGCATATATATTAAGAACTCCATACCATCGAAAGTGATCGATGTCAAGTGTGACACATGTGCTGAAGATATCGGTGTTAGATTATTTCTTGATGGCAAAACTATCATTATTAATGTATATATCCCGCATGACAGTGAAGAGGTACCTAATCCTCCTGACAATATGATACATAATGATACTGTGTTATTATGTGGAGATTTTAATGCTCGCCATCCTCTCCTTGGCTCTGAGGGTAGCACCACTGGCAAAAACGGTAAGGTATGTTATGATTATCTTCAACACACAAGTGACCCTTTACGTCTATTATGTCCCTTAACCCATTGGTCGCAGTTTCGAAGTTAGTGTAATTAGGCTTAACCCATTGAGTACGGGTGTCATGACATACAAGTCGCACAAGTTTTGGTCCTGACGGCGGGCGACTTGACATCGATGACGCGCGAGTTTCTGGCCAGAATACGGGTGTCATCTCGTACAGGACGCTCTGGGAGAGTCGCGCAATGGCTTGTTCACCTGCTTTCAGCCCTATTTTTATTTATGCCAGATGATTGTAATTATTACTATAATTACCCTACTTCTCACGGAATACATGAAATATTAAATCAGAAGCAAAGATAGTAGTAAAAGCTATCCTATAAAATATGATGGTGCCTCCTTTTACCTCGTTTTCGGTTCATCAATATGGCTTGGGTCAATTACATATCATTACTATGATTACGCTATTAGCTGCTAATGACTTATAGTATAAAATGACAAACACAGATGGCACTAACGTGTTTCATAGAAAACTGATGCTGTCAGCCGCTAATGACTTATATTATAAAAGGACAAACAAAGATGGCACGAACGTCTTTCGTAGAAAGCTGACTTTTTTTCGTTATTGTTTGCTTTCTTCAAAGATGGCGTTGAGGGTCAGTCGTAGATGTAATGACCTGATTTGTCGAGGGCATCTGAGGGCAAACGGCATGACCTGATTGGTCAAAAATTTGTATAAAAAGGCGGAATTTGACCGGCTAATTCATTCTGCCTGATCGCCTCCCTTGCAATGGCTCCACGACGCTCCAGCTCTCACGCTCACTCCTGCTGACGACGCGGTTGCGTCCACCTCGACCGCTCCTCCTCCCCAGGATTATGCAGGTACCATCTTCGATCACTCGTCTGATGACAGTGATCTCAATGAGTACCTGCCGCAGGGGAGACAGAGTCTTTTCAGCAGCAGCTCCGAGTCCAGCTCTGACAGCGGCTCGGAGTTGGACTATGTCTAGCAGCTCGAGACGTCCATTGACTCCGCCGAGCCGCTGTCCAACGTTGAACAACGAGCTTGGACGCAGAACGCCCCTGGACAACCTCGGTTCGTGTGGCGAAGGAAGGAGAACGTTCCGAAGAGGTTTGGATTCTCGGGTAGTCCTGGGATCAAGGCCGACCTGGACGGAGAATCCTCTCCCTTCGAGATCTACTCCCAATTCGTCACACCAGAAATCGTCGACCATCTCATCCAGGAGACTAACCGGTAAGCTACCTTCTTTTTCATAGTTTGTGAAACTTTATAAGTACACTGAAAACATTCTTTCCATTCCTTTTATGAAAACAAAGTTTATAACTTCGTTTTTTTCTCTCCTCCTCAGGTACTACCACCAGCGACCAGCAACCACCGCCTCCTCGCACATGAGGAGGTGGAAGGACACTTCGCGGGCAGAGCTGAACGCTTATTTTGGACTTCGGTTCTTGATGAGCGTGGTTCACCTGCCCGACATGAAGATGTACTGGTCCCAGGACCCTCTCTGCAACGTGCCTGTGTTTTCAGACTCTATGCCGCGAGATCGTTTCTTCCACCTGACTGCCAACCTCCACGCAGCGGACAACAGTGGGAACCATCCTGCTGAAGACCGCCTGTGGAAGTTGCGGCCAGTTACGGATGCGCTCTCTCGGCAGTTCTCGTCGGTTTACGTCCCTTCGCAGAAGATCACCATCGACGAGAGCCTCTGGATGTTCCGAGGGCGTTTTTGTAGCATCATCTTCAACCGGACGAAGCGAGCACGCTTCGGAGTGAAGGTGTACAAGCTGTGCGTCAGCGATGGCTGCACGGAGGGCTACACGAGCACCTTCAGAATCTACGCAGGCACGGACAAAGGTGAAATCCCAGCTTCAACTAAGGCCGTTATCGGCTTGATGGATGTCGCGGACCTCTTCGGGAAGGGGTACGAGTTGTATACCAACAACTGGTATACTTCTCCGACCCTCTTCCACCATCTGCAGAGTCGGCATACGAATGCGATTGGAACCGTACGCGCCAGTCGCAAGTTAATGCCGAAGGATCTGCAGACGAAGAAACGCGGCGATGTGGACTTTCGCAGCTCGCCGACGGGTATGTTGTGCCTGCAGTGGCGCGACAAGAAGCCCGTCTTGATGCGGTCGTCGGTTCACACTTCCGGATCGGTCACCGGTACGTCCCAGCGTGGGGTTGTGTGTACGAAACCCCAGGTAGTGGTCGACTACAACGTTGGGATGAAGGGGGTAGACCTGAGTGACCAGCTAGCTCAGTCCTACCCAACCGTCCAGAAGTTCATCAGGTGGTACAAGGTGCTGTTCAACCTTCTTGACATGGCTGTGGTCAACGCCTTCTGTGTGCACAAGGCACTCGGGGGGAGGACCCAGCTGGACTTCAAGTTGGAGCTCGTCCGTGAAATGATGAAGGATTTCACCGCAAAGAGGGGTAGTGTCCGGAGTCATGGGCGTCCCGCCCTGACGGAGCAGCGACTGCAAGGAGCAACGAGCCATTACGCGATCGAGTCGCCAGGGAGGCGATACAGGCGCTGCAGGCAGTGCAGCAAGCGGGGGAAGAGGAAGGCCACCAGGAACATGTGCCATGGCTGTGGTGTCGCGCTCTGCCCCTACGAGTGCTTTAGGCTGTGGCACACGCAGCTGTAAGTTCTGGTGGCCTTCCTCTCCATTGTATATATTGTACATAATTCATTGGTTTTTGGTAATAAAAAAAAAAAAAAAAAAACTTGGTATGTGTCCTCCTCCCATGAAACTATACTATTCATACTAAACTGAACATACGAGATTATATGGACTCTATAATACAAGCCGCACGCCATTTACTCCGCCCCGTCTGAGCGGCCAGACACGGGAAATGTGACCCGTCCGCAATGGGTTAACCCATTGGTCGCAGATGGCATGATATGATGTCAAGGCTGGCATCGGCGTAAACGCAGATGGCATGATATCAGAACAAGATACGCACTGGCCCCAGCGCGGATGGCACAATGTCCTGCAATGGTTAGAGACAACGAGGGGACGAGAGAACGCCCTCCTCTGTACATCCTCTCTCTCTCCCTCTCTCCGTGTATGTACGTAGGCGTGTGAGTGTCCGTGTGTGTCTGTGTGTACATCCTCTCTCTCTCTCTCTCCGTGTATGTACGTAGGCGTGTGAGTGTCCGTGTGTGTGTCTGTTTGTACATCCTCTCTCTCTTGTCCTCTCCCCTCCTTCTCTCCCACCCTCTCCCCTCCCTCTTTCTTCAAATTCACCGTGCTGTTTTGATGTCATATCCATTTACCCCATTCCCTATTTCAAAGTCACTCCATATTACCTGATTGGTTGGAATGTCACGCCACATATTGTAGTGAGTGCTCATTGGCTAGAATTATGAATAAAATTCCCGGTCTGAAGTTGGTAGGCCACACAACAAACATGGAACCCACTCCAGGTAAGTCAACGCAATCTTTCTTTGTCACGCCATATATCGTACCGAGTTCTCATTGACAAGAATTCTGAAAACAAATCCCTCTCTCACGACAAACACAAATGGAGGACCCTGAGACTGACTCCGATTCATCCGATGACGAAATTGATTACGTTCAAATTCACAACAGCAGCATAGACTCGGATGAGCCATTATCCGGGTATGCTGCCCGCGTTCATGAACGTAATTCGCCAGTACGTGTAGCTGCATTGTGACATTGTCCAATGAGCCATTATCGGGCTATACTAACTGCATTCTTTCTCGATAATCACCAGGCAGTAAAGGGTTCCGTTGGCGAAAGAAAGAAAATGTGCCCAGGAAGTTTGGCTTCACGGCGACACCCGGCTTGAGGGTAAACCTCGATGCCTCCATGTCTGCACATGAGTTCTTGAAGTTTTTTTCACAGACGAGATGCTCAACATCATCATGGAAGAAACGAATGAGTAAGTTCCCATCCCCTTCATTTCGCAAAAAAAGATGCAAAAAATCGTGCTAGAACTCCATTGAATGTTTTATCGTCCATTACAGCTAAGCCGAGTCACATCCAGGATTAGTGAAGGGACATGAGCAAAAATGGATGCCCCTGTGTTCCAGAATTTCAAGTCTGGATTGCTCTGAAGATCATGATGGGCATATCACCAAAGCCGCGCAAGACGCAATATTGGTCAAAAGACGACCTTCACGAGGCCCCCTTTTTACCAAAACACATGCCTCGAGATCGATTTGATCATATATCCAGTGCCCTTCACTTCTCTTCCAATGAATTACAGGATGGAAGCAATAGGTTGTGGAAACTTGGCCCCATTATAGAACATCTAAAGAAAAACTGCCTGTCTGTATATACCCCACCGCAGTGGATAACTGTAGATGAAAGTCTATGGAAGTTCAGGGGGCGTCTCAAATTCGTTACATACAATCCTACTAAAAGGGCTAGATTTGGCCTAAAGATTTATAAGTTGTGTGTGTCCTCAGGCCCAACATGTGGATACACATGTTCCTTCAATTTTTACACGGGCCAGGACAGAGGGGAATTGCCGGCTTCTCACAAGGCTGTCGCCGACCTTATGGAGTCGGCAGGCAGACTGCACTGATAAAGGCTAAGGCTATACGCGTTGATTTATGGTTTGCCTCGCCTACGCTCTTTCATTGGCTCCAGTGTAGGAAGAGCAATGCCTGTGGGACAGTGCGGGCAAACAGAAAATGGATGCCTAAGGACTTCCCAAAACTAAAACTCAATAAAGTTGATGTACTCAGTACACCAACAGGCATGATGTGCCTGAAATGGGTCAATATGAAATCCATACACGTGCTGTCAACGATGCACACATCAGAAATGGTGGAGACTGAGAGGCTCAACCGGCATGGGAATAAAGTCGTCAAACCAAAGGCCATCATTGATTATAATGAGGGCATGAAGGGAGTGGATGTAGGAGACCAACTTGCTGCTTCCTATCCAGCAGCAAGAAGGAGTCTGAAGTGATACAAAAAGGTATTCATGTACCTTTTTGATTTAGCGATGATCAATGCATTTGCCCTGTACAAAGAAGTAGGTGGCAAAGCTTTACACCAGCTGTCTTTCCGAGAGGAAGTTGTAAGAGGCCTGCTTCGGGAATACCTGCCCAACGCACCGAAGTACAGTGGCAGAGGAAGACCTGCAGTAACGAATTCAACCTTCAGATTACAAGGCAGTAACCCTCACGTAATCAGGGAAATCGAGGGTAAAAAGTACAAAAGGTGCCACGTGTGTTACACACACGTAATAAGAAAAATGACAAAGGCCGAGTGCTTTGTCTGCAAAGTTCCTCTGTGTGTTTTCAATTGCTTTGAAAACTATCACAAGGCAAACTACTAGACTTGTTGATTGTACATATGTATATAGTTGTTTTTTTACATGCAATTACATGTATATAATTTACTCACTTTTTTTATTCCCCACGTGTAATTCCAAGAAAAATAAACTCGCAAAAGCATGCTATGACATTGGTAAAATGAAACAATTACCGATTGTCCAGCCATTTTTTTCGTTTCTGAAAAAAAAAGAAAAAAGATCCAAATCCAATATTCACTTGCTATCGAACAATGTTACGTAGATTCAAAGGAAAAAGAATACCATAAAGAGCTAATATAAAGTTATGATTTTTTTATTACATTACCTAACTAATAATGTCAAGTTTCTTCTTAAGACTTCGTACACGAGTCTATAATAATGGAAAAAAAAAAAAGTTATATTCAAGCCTCTCCAGTTTTCCAACGAAAGGGAAAACCGATGTCAAACTGCTTCGAGCGCGGCCTCCCACACCGCCCGAGCATAATAAAAATACCGTGCGGACATCCGGGCCATATAGGGTAATACCGTATTAAGTGGGAGCATTATAATACATGCTCATTCATGCAATCTGTGTATGATACAGGCCCTACAGAATCCAGTTTCATACACCGTAATGACTTGGTAAGCTTGGCTGGATGTGTTTATAACTACATATATATTCTAATGAATACAGCACTAATTGTAACATAACAGTATGGCTAAAAAATTATATTTAAATATTGCAAAATTCTATTCAAGGTTCATCAAGTGAAATCATTCTAACAGTATCAAATATAAACATTAAAGGTGATTTGCTTAACTTTCAGTGGTATTGTATGAGGGACCTACTGAGGACCTTGAAGATACTGAAATATCAGTATCACCAACTTCAATACTGTCAAGTTCAACGCCTTCCCCTCTGCCTGATATTAACCCGTTAACGACGGGTGACGTGATTTTTAGTCATCACTTTTCGAGTCTTCACGACAGGGACGGGTTTTTTCGTCCTAATTTTTCTGAGGCATTACGACGGGGACGTGCTCACCATGTCACGCGATGTATGCTCGTATTTTTGCAGAGAGGGTGAAAGGAGGGGAGAAAGAGAACGAGAGCTATAGAGCGTGAGAGAAAGACAGAAAGAAAAAAAAAAAAAAAAGATGAAAAGAGAGGGAGAGAGAAACCATATGACATCACATGCCCTCTAGCATTGCTTGAGGGTATGAGAGAATGTGTATGCGTATGTGTGTTAGCGTTTTCACGTCATGGATACGTAATATGCTTCGAGAGAGAGAGAGGGGAATAGTGGAGGGGGAGTGAGGTAAAGGGGAGATGGGGGAAGGAGGGAAATGACACATGCCCTCCAGCATTGTCCGAGGAACGCTGGAAAATTAGCGTGACTTGATTGGCTGATGATTTGTATAAAAGGTAGCAAAGAGAGAACCATATATCATTCGCTCTGTGCCCATGGAATGCCACGTTTCACCAAGACTCGCTCTGCTGCCGCAGCTGCTGCCCCTTTCATCCGGTAAGTACACCTACCTTTCATTTCAATTTCTCATTTGTGCACGCAGATCTGTAAATTGATATACGTGATTTACATAGTTTTTGTTTTCGTAAACTTCATTGTTAAGTGTGAATTCTAGGTCCTCAAGCGAGGATCCAGATGACCCCCGGCCAACGACATCGGCCGGGCACCTGAAACGACACCGTCCCGATAGTCGTGCCCCTGTCCTCAGGTAAATCCACTATACCTTTTCTGTTATTTACAATTCTGTGTCCAAATGTAAAGTATCCACATGGTTTTGTAATTATAGCAAGCTTTTCATTGATTGTTTTTTCGTTAGGTTATCATCAAGTGATGACGAACGGGACCCGCGGCCATCTACCTCAGGAGTCGGTGCTCATTGGTAAGTTACCAACTCATTGTCTTTCCTTTCTACTCCTTTTGTGTTAGTGTTTTTTTTTTACGTATGTCTATACAGTTATAGCAGGTGTGGCCATAGTTTTACAAGTGCTTTTTTATCTTTAGTTCCTCCTCTCGCGAGGAGTCTGGTGACTCTGCTCCTGCCACGGCCGCGACCCCGGCATACTTTGACTTTTCGTCTGACAACGATGAAGAGTATGTGCCGGGGGGTCCTGACAGTGACAGCGACACAGACTTCGACGGCTACGACAGCGAGGAATCCGTTGTGGACTTTATGTCCACATCGTTTGACTCCGATGAACCGCTGTCTACGTTTCAGGCAAGGGCGTTGGAACGGAACGCTCCTGGAACCCCAGGGTTCAAGTGGCGGAAAAGGGAGAACGTACCGAAGCGTTTCGGGTTTGCCGGCCGTCCTGGGGTCAATGATTCTGGCCTGGACGAAAACTCGGAACCTTCGGTCGTGTTCTCCCGATTCGTCACGGACGAACTCCTGGATCTGCTTGTCCAGGAGACTAACCAGTAAGTCACCTGTGCTGAATGATGTATTATATGACGCTGACATAATATTATGCCGCCTTTCCTGCATCAGATTCTACATATTTGTTTTTTCCAGGTACTTCCATCAGTGACCGCCTTCCACGCCTTCCCATATGAAAGCGTGGGAGGATGCTAGTGCTTCCGAGTTGAAGGCTTATCTTGGGATTCAGTTCATCATGGACTTGAACCCCAAGCCCTCCTTAAGGCGCTACTGGTCGACTGTCCCCCAGTATGCCCTGCCCGCAATTCCGCAGACAATGACGAGAGATAGGTTTGAGAACATTACAAGGAACTTGCATGCTGTCAACAACCGCAGAGCTCCCTCTGCGGACGACCGCCTGTGGAAGTTGCGCCCTGTCCTCGACTTACTCTCTCGTCAGTTCGTCGACGTCTACACCCCTATGAGGATATCCGCCGACGAGAGTCTGTGGAAGTGGGTAGGGACACAGGCACTCTTCCAGCCCCGACAAAGGCCGTCGTCGACTTGATGGACCTGTTTGGGAAGGGGTGTAAGGTACATACCGACAACTGGTATACCTCCCTGACCCTTTTCCATTACCTGCAGGGTAGGCATACTAATGCAGTTGGCACAGTGCGGGCTAACCGCAGGTGTATGCCCACTGACCTGCAGGTGAAGGTCCCCGGAGACGTGGACTTCCGCAGCACAGCAACGGGCATGTTGGCCCTTCGTTGGTACGACAAACACTCTGTCAATGTGCTGTCGAAAGTCCACGGTAGCGAGATGGTCTCAGTCACCAGCCGGAGTGGGCAGCAGCTCACCAAGCCCAAGGTAGTAGTGGACTACAACTCCGCCATGAAGGGGGTAGACTTGAGCGATCAGCTGGCTCAGTTTTACTCGACCACTCGCAAATCCATGAAGTGGTACAAGAAGGTATTGTTTTACCTTTTTGACATGCCAGTCGTCAACGCTTTCCTGGTGCACAAGGCGCTTGGAGGGCGTTTGACTCAGCTGGGCTTCCGAGAGCAGCTCGCACGCGAGCTTAGACAGGAGCATTGCTGCACATCTGGGCCAAGCCGTAACCGTTACAGCATCTGCAGCGTTGGCAGGTTCCAGGGTGCTAAAGAGCACTTCCAGATCAGGATACCCGGCAATAAGTACCGACGTTGCCTGGTTTGCTACGCCAATGGTAAGAGGAAAGAGACCCGGGTTTTGTGCAGCGCCTGTGGCGTTCCCCTCTGCCAGTTTGATTGCTTCCCCAAGTATCATAACTGGCAGAGCGGCTAGCCTGGGTCTCTCCTCTTACCATTGGGGTAGCACCATGTACGTAGTGTAATATAAAACAATGTACATATTGTATATATGTATAATAAAAATAAAAAGTAATAATTGCAACAAACACCATTTTTATCTTCCCAACATATGATTGGTTATATTCTTCATGGAGTGTTATACCACATAAAGAGCTAAACTGGACTCCAGTAAACATATTCAGTCTATTACAACTCTCACACACCTCATAAATTGTGTACAATATTCATCTGGTTTTGTGCAGCGCCTGTAGTATTCCCATCTGCCAGTGATTGCTTCCCGAAGCATTACAACAGGCAGCCTGGGTCTCTCTCATCTTACCATTGATGTAGCACAATGTATATATTGTATATATAGATAAAAAATAAAAAGTAAAAATTGCAACAAACACCATCTTTTTCATCCCATCATATGATCGTTTTTATTCTTCACAAAGTGTTATACCACATAAAGAGCTAAATTGGACTACAGTAAACATATTCAGTCTATTACAACTCTCACACACCTCATAACTTGTGTATAATATTCACCTAAATATGACGAAACAGTAAAAATTGCGTATAAAAAACACTCTGCTAACAGTACAAGGAGAAAGTTTTAACCTCTGGTGCAGCGCGTGGCAGCAGCACACCGCTGCCTGTGCGTACAGATTCCCCCGGCAAGACGGCCCGCGCTAGATATATAACTCCCGGCGAGTGGACTAAGCGCAGTGAAAACTGCCCTGTCGTTAACGGGTTAATGAAGAGGTCATCAGAGAAATACCTGATCAGCCGAATACCAGTTATGTAAAAAACTCACAAGTGGTATGAAAAGCAAAAGAGGAAAATGGACAAAAGTGATGCACTGGATGAAAAAAAGTCAAAGATCATTGATAATTTGCAGGAAGCTTTGGCACAGCAGTCCACCCACGAAAGATACACGCCATGACATGGTTACTGAGTCTATGATGGCTGCCATGAAGTTTTCAGTGATTATAATGAGGTGAAAATGGACTTTACATTGCAAGTGATAGAGCTTTTTGCAGCAAAAACTAGAGTGTGTCATGCCATAGAAAAGAAAAGGCAAGGCAATAATTAAAACACAGTACTGAAAAATCATGAAGTGCAATAAATGTTTACACATTGTGATTTATGCCAATGATGAAATGAATGTGGGAACAATGACAGGAAAGAGCAAAGAGATTGTGGACATGATGGAGAGGAGAAAACTGGATGTTTTGTGCTTACAGGAGACAAAGTGGAAAGGGAGTCAGGCAAGGGATCTGGGTGCTGGTTACAAGCTATACTACCATGGGGAAAATGGAGCGAGGAATGGTGTCGGTGTGGTGGTGAGAGGAATGCACACAAATGGTGTGTTGGAGGTGAGAAGGATAACAGACAGAATGATGAGTCTGAAGCTGGAGATAGATGGTGTTCTGCTAAACGTGGTGAGTGCCTATGCCCCACAGATGGTAAGTAACAGAGAAGAGAAAGAGTAGTTTTGGGAGAAGCTAGATGAAGCTGTTGAGTTGATTCCGAAGAGAGGAAGTCCAAGATGGTGCTTCTTGGCTTTCCTCTGATGTATGACCTCGAGGTCATCACTGCACATTCCAAGGTGGTGGGAGCTTCTCGACTTTTGAAAGGGAAGCACCCAACCAGGCAAGTCCTGGTCACTTTGGAGGGAGCTCCAGTTGCGTCCTTGGATCTTGGCAATTGGGGCTCTTACAGACTCAGGACATACGTCCCAGACCCGCTCCGATGCTTCACGTGCCAGAAGTACGGACACAAGGCCACTTGCTCTGCAAAGCCGAAATGTGGTGTCTGTAGTCAGGCACACAGAACAGAGGTGTGTCTCAAAGCACACAAAGATGGCAAGCGAGACATCACTGCCAAGTGCCCAAACTGCCATAAAAAACACCACGCCTGGAGCCTCGGATGTTCTGTCAGAAAGGAAGAGGCTCTTCGGCGGCAAGAGATCGTTGCAAAACGACCAGACTTTGTTCCCGCCCCTCTAGGCACTTATGTCTAGGGGCAGAACAAAGGGGTAAGGGCTCCCCTCCCCTCCTAAAAGGAAGGAAGCACCACCCAAAGCGAAACCAGCACCAGACGCCTCCAACACAAAAGAGTTTCTGGTGCTGGTGGATGTTCCAAGTCGGATACAGACCCGGAAGGGGTCTGGGAACACCTCTAAGGCTACCCCAAGAGTGGAGAGACCGACTCTGTTCACAGAGGACTTAACGCTCCTGCTGAAGACAGTTGTCACAGCAGTTGCGACGGCATTGGGAAGGACCAGCGAGGAGACGGAGAAGGCAGTCGAGATAGCCATGACGGCAATGACTCAGACCGTCAATGCCCTGAAGGAAAAGGACAGGCCCAAGGCCACAACTCCCACTCCAACTCAGGGCGAGACTCCTTATCCCACCCCAACTCAGGGCGAGTCCTGTCTCCCCGACAAACCTGCAGCCAAAACCACACTGGCAGAGCCTGCGCCCAAACCCCAAAGGGTGAGGAAGCCACGGCCACCCAAAAGGAAGGCCAAGGCGACCAGGAATACTCCACCTCCGTGTAAAACCGTTTTCATTCCTCCCCAAACCATTACTGTAGACGAGTCTCTGGAAGTTTAGAGGCCGTCTGAGGTTTGTAACATATAACCCCAGTAAAAGAGCTCGGTTTGGCCTAAAAATCTATAAGCTGAGTGTGTCATCTGGCCCAGCATGCGGGTACACGTGTAACTTCAAGTTTTACACGGGCCAAGACAAAGGTGAGCTACCAGCATCCCACAAGGCCATAGCAGATTTGATGGAGGGAGCCAAAGTCTTGGACAAAGGCTATACACTATACGTTGATAATTGGTATACATCCCCTACCTTATTCCACTGGCTTCAAGGTAGGAAAACTAATGTATGTGGCACTGTTCGTGCTAATCGGAAGTTTATGCCCCGAGACTTCAAAAACAAACTGAAGCCTAATGAAATGGAATGCAGGAGCACAGCCACTGGCATGATGGCGCTCAAATGGATGGACAAAAAATCCGTCCATATCCTCTCCACCATGCACAAATCAGATATGGTAGAGACAGAAAGAGTCAATAAAAAAGGGGATAAGGTGATAAAACCAGTGGCAATAATTGAATACAATCAGGGGATGAAAGGCGTAGATGTGAGGGATCAATTAGCCACATCATATCCTGCTGTACACCGCAGTCTAAAGTGGTATAAAAAGGTTTTTATGTACCTGTTTGAGATGGCTATGGTCAATAGTTTCCTGATGTATAAACAAGTAGGGGGAGAAATCGATCACCAGCTGATTTTCCGGCAGGTGGTAGTGAGAGACCTCCTTCAGGAATTCCTCCCAGATGCCCCACGCTACAGTGGCAGAGGACGACCGTCCATTACAAATGGAAGCCTCCGCCTTCAAGGGAAGAATCCCCATGTAATTCGGGAAATTGAAGGAAAAAAGTATAAACGGTGCCATGTGTGCTATACACATGGTACAAGGAAGATGACAAAAGCTGAATGCTTTATATGCAAGGTGCCCTTGTGTGTTTTCAATTGTTTTGAAAATTACCACAATAAAGTAGAATACTGAAGGTCTGTTTGTACATTGTTGTATATAGTTATTGTTGTATATAGTGTACATGATAATACATGTATATGTTTCACTCCTCTTTTTTATTCCCCACATGCAATTCCAAGAAAAATAGACTCTCAAACTTCTTACGTCTTCTAAAGACTTCGTATACGAGTCTATAATATTGGAAAAAAAAAAGTAATTTTCAAGCTTCTCCAGTTTTCCAACGAAAGGGAAAACCGATGTCACTCCCTCGAGCGCGGCCTCCAACACCACCCGAGCGTTTTCTATTACATTATCAAACTTCTTACGTCTTCTAAAGACTTTGTATACGAGTCTATATTATTGGAAAAAAAATGTTATTTTCAAGCCTCTCCAGTTTCCCAACGAAAGGGAAAACTCTTATCGATCCATACCCCCAAATATTGGTAGACGTGTACCCACTCAAGCTCTAGACCATGGACTCGCAGTCTTTGATCACAGACATCATGTTTCAGCGCCATTGCCTTCGATTTGGCTGCTGAGATCTTAAGCCCGACTCAGCTGGAGTTCCGTCTGCAGCTCATAGCCAAGTTATTGGAAAGGCCAACGGGGATGAGAAGGCGAAGGAGCATCACGGCTCACCGTGAAACACCTGCGAGACCTCCATCAGCTTCCCAGCCCCACGCAAATCCGACAAATCACACCCTTAAAATGAAAGACGAGGGAAAGCACCGACTTTGCAGACACTGGCATGAAGCAAAAGGAAAACAATCTATGTCACGCTATGTATGTCGGCTTTGTGACGTAGCACTATGTGCTACGTGCTTCAGCCAGTATCATGATAAGTAACTGAATAAATCATATATAAAAATTGTACATATCCAATCTATATCATTTGTATGTATTGCTTTACATATTCTCTTTATCAAAAATAAACATTTGATGTAAAACTTTGTTTCTGTAAACCTTACCTCGCATACTCATCAAAGAAAAAAAAAAAAATTATTATCATTGAATATGATAAAAAAAACAATTCCAAAGCTGGTTATTCCCCTATAATACCTCATATGGAGAGTATGGAGAAAGGACAATATAAAAAAAAAAAAGTAAAAAGGATGAGAAATCGAATACATTTTCCAATATAAGGTCGCAAAAAGCGATTTATTCTCAATTTCATACATTAAACTTTCATCAATCTTAGTAAAAACAAGAAGCATTGGAGTAATCCCGCACTGTGTGCTCGTGGCGCGTACCCCATCGCGCCCGATAAGATCCCGGCATGCGAGTTTAGGCCTACGCGGTAGTCTCCCGGAAATGCATAGCACGCCAGGGATCACTGACCCGGAGGATTTGGGTTAATCAGTCACTCGATTACAAGCAGCAGTTATTTAAAAAAGTGGGCATTGATCTAGTGTTCACTTATCCTAACACATTGCGTAAATCTTTGGTTAAATATGATGCATCCAGCACTACTCTTGGTGCTTCTAAAGGCATTTATGCTATTCCTTGCAATGAATGTCCGAAATTCTACATGGGTGAAACGGGTAGAGCTGAAAAAAAGAATAAATGAACACAAACGCGATGTTAGGTATGCTAGGGAATAGAATGCTTGTTTTATTCATATGCGTGATGCCGGTCAACTAAATTGGAACAACATAAAAGTAATTCAAATCGTCAAATGCTTACGAAAGAAAGATGCTTGAATCTCTCTTAATCAAAAAGATTCCCAATTTTAACTCGAGTGCTGGTCAAAGGGGGTTAGATGATCTTGCCTCCTCTTTGGTTATTTGACCCTAAACATCCTTCAGTGACCTGATTCAGCCCTCGTTCTTGCTGTTATCCTTTCTGTATATTTTCTTGTCAAAATTTACTTCTACTATTCATTTTTGGATTGCTTACCCCTGATGAGGAACTTTCTTTTAAAAGTTTGAAACGTCGAAAGTGTTTACTTTCATTTTGTGGCAGTGTTTTGTTATATGTATTCATGTATCTTTTTGAGATGGCATTGATAAACTCTTTCCTCATTTACAAGCAGGTCAGAGGAAGCACTGGGCAGCATCTTACATTCAGGTAGTAGGTGGTAAGAGGCCTCATGTCAGAATTTTTACCACAGGCACCAAAATATAGTGGCAGAGGACGGCCCACTATGACAAACTCAGCCTTCCAACTCCAAGGCAAAAATCCACACGTAATTTGTGGGATCAAGAGCAAGTAGTACAAAAGGTGCCATGTGTGCTATCTACAACGTAAAATGACGAAGGCTGATTGCCACGTCTGTAAAGTGCCATTGTGTGTTTTTGGTTGGTTTGAAAATTACCACAATAAGGTAAATTATTGAGGTAATTGTATATATTGTATATATGTTTTGTTTACATGCAAATACATATATTTGTTTCACTCTTTTTTATTGCCCACATCCATCACAAAAGTTTATAGAATACTCAATGAGATTGGTAAATTGAAACCATTACCGATTCTCCAGCCATTTTTATCATTTCTGAAAAAAAAAAAAAAAAAAAAAAAAGATCCAAGTCCTCCTTTTCGTTTGCTATCTAATAATGATATATAGATTCATAGGTACATGTATACCATAAAAAGCTAATATAAAGATTTATGAATTATTTTAACCCATTACCGCCGGGTGCCGGCCACCGCCGTCGATCGTGAAATATGCGTATTGCCGGGCGCCGGCCTGGGCCGGCGATGTGGACATTGGCGTCCCGCCGGTGTCGCCGGCCCTGCGCGGCGATTTTAACTCTTGTTCCCAATAAGAAAATTTGCTGATTATTTCGGTCCCACCGTAAATGGCAAAGTCCGGGTGGTAGGGGGGGTAGGGGGGGGGGGTAAAGAAGAGGAAAACGAAGAAAAAAACGAAAGAAAATCGGCAGAGTTTTTTTCAAAGAGAAAATAAGGAGTTATTCTTTCTGGTCACTCTAAATTGCAAAAGGAGGGTAGAGGAGGCTGTGGGGGTGGTCTTGGGGGGTTATGGGGGGTAGGGGGTAAAGGGGGGGGGAGTAGAGGGGGTAAGGAACAGGGAAAGGAAGGCGGAGTTTCTTATGTAAATGAGGGGGGTATGTGGGCGTGACTATGATGTAAATTGCTTGTTATAAGGTGATAATGATGATTAGAGTGCTAGTTTGATAATTAGGGAACAAAGGGTTGACCTGACCGAGCCTATAAAAGGGCGGAATTTTTTGCTCAGTACATCATTGCTTGACTTGGACTGCTACTACACAGACATGTCACGCCCTCTCCGCATCAATCGTTCTCGCTCTTCGAGGTACTCGCCAGCCGTAAGAGTTTTACGGTTTGACGAGGACCCCGATGATCCCCAGCCTTCCACGTCGGGAAGACCGACCATGAGGAGTGCCCCTTCTCCTCACCACTACCTCTTCGAGACCACGCCAGGTCGAAGCGAGGAGGTGGAGATGACCCAACCAGATGATGATGATCCAGTGATGTCGGACTACGAGTTGGAGGACGACTCCGACTTGGACTCGGACTTCAACCCTGAAGACCTTGAATCGGATGACGACGACGACTGGGACGAACTAGAATACGTCTCCGCTCTCGACAGCTCCGTAGACTCAGACCAGCCGCTCTCCGTCACTCTGGAACGTCTCGCCAAGGTGAACGCCCCTGGAACATCACGCTTTGAATGGAAGAAGAAGGAGAACGTACCTCGCCGCTTCGCCTTTGCTGGCCGCCCGGGAGTCAAGGTTGACTACCTGAGCGCGGAGTCATCGGCGAAGGACGTCTTCGACTCTTTCTTTACCCAACAGCTGTGGGAGAAGATGGTGGAGGAGACAAACCGGTACGCACATCAGAACCCGCCCGTCTCTTCACCACATATGAAAAATTGGAGTTCCACCGAGGTCGCAGAGCTTCAAAGATACCTGGGACTTCGTATGCTGATGGGTGTTCAGCCCCGCCCTTCCTTCCGGGACTACTGGGCAACCAACCCGCTCCTGCGATGTCCCGTCTTTCCAGAGAAGATGACCCGCGATCGCTTTGATGCGATCACGGCCAATCTTCACTTCTCCGATAATGAGGACCCGTGCGCTGCCGACGACAGACTGTGGAAGATCCGCCCCGTCATTGACATCTTCGGGAAACAATTCAAGACAGTCTTCACGCCGGAGCAGAAGATTACTGTTGACGAGTCGCTCTTCGCTTACAGAGGACGTCACGGAGCTGTTCAGTTCATCGCGTCGAAAAGGGCACGCTTTGGACTGAAGGCGTACAAGTTGTGCGCCAGCGATGGCCCTGCTGCGGGATACACCTCCGCCTTCAAAGTATATATGGGCCAAGACCGCGGGAGCTTGCCGGCGTCAATGAAGGCCGTGACCGACCTCATGAGCGCCGCCTCGCTTTTTGACAAGGGATACGAACTGTACACAGACAATTGGTACAGTTCCCCCACGCTATTCCATCACCTGCAGGCGCGTAAGACAAACGCGGTTGGGACGGTCCGTCTAAACAGAAAGTTTATGCCCAAGGACCTGAAAGTTACAAAGAAGGGGCAAATAGACTCCAGGTCAACGGCGACGGGGATGTTGGCGTTGTCTTGGAAGGACCGTAAAGATGTCAACATGTTATCAACTATCCACCGCAGAGAGTCGGTCGACCTGCCGCCAAATCGACGAGGAGAAGTTCGGTCCAAGCCGAAGGTCGTCGTTGACTACAACGTAGGCATGAAAGGAGTGGACCTCTCGGACCAGTTGGCACGTTCGTATGAGATCCCGAGAAAGTGCCATAAATGGTATCAGGTTCTTTTTTACCATCTGATCGACACTGCGCTGGTGAACAGCTATCTTGTTCACCGCTACCTCGGCGGAAAGCTTACGCACCTGGAGTTCCGACTACAACTCATTGAGAGTCTGATTAGTGCTGTAGACAACCAACCACCACCTGGTAGACGACCTCCCATTCGTCGTGAACTTCATCCCCGCCACGATGGTCACACGCTCGTGGCAGCCCCCACATATCGTCGATGTAAGCAGTGCAGGATCGCGAGATCGAAGAGGAAGGAGGTCAAGTTTATGTGTTCCCAGTGCGATGTAGGACTCTGCCCAGGCGACTGCTTCAACCAGTACCACAACATGTAAGCCATGCAGAGTTCCTGAGCTGCTTCCAAACATCTTGGAAGATGGAGTTTTCCCCATTTTTGGGGACCAAAAAATCAATAAAGAGATAAGGTGTTTGACACTCCTATACCCCTATGAGTAAGAATAAAGACTATTGTACATGATAAACACGAAAAAAATCATTCCCAGTTAGCATAGCCTGAAAGACAGACCTCTAAAATAAATTAAATTTTTTTTTATAGTACGTAAAGATCATAAGATTATTCACAGAAAGCAACACTAGAAAGCTTGAAAGTTCCTCCGGGTCGATAGGCGAACTCAGCTAAGCGAGTTACACCCCCCGGCATAGCGATACAACACCGTTTTCTATGGCCCGGCGGGAGCGTCGCGCAGGAATTTTTCGGCCCGGCGGCATTGGGTTAATACATAATCATATTGCTTATGTCCTCAAGAGACTTCCTATACAAGTCTAAATTATTTGGGGGGGAAAAAAATATATATATATTTTCAAGCCTCACCAGTTTTCCAGCAAAAGGGGAAACCGATGACAAACTGCCTTGAGCGCAGTCTCCCACACCGCCCGAACGCAAGATAAATACCGCTGCGGACTTCAGGGCCATATATGATAATACCACCACAAAGCTGTATACACTAATTTCGAAAACCACGACCAATGGGGTAAAGATGAAGTGAATATGACTAGCTGCAGAGCCCTAGACATTTTTGTCAAACTGTTCACTAGTCTTCTTTGGAGGCTTTGCAAGAATACAGAACTTTTGAACAAGGAGCCTAGTTTCATTATTGCAGATCTTAATCCAATGATTGGGTTAATAAAGATGGAATTTATTAGTCTTTTGTGTCAAATTTTGATTAGCTAATAATTGCTGCCCTTGAAGTTATGCTTGGTCACTGCTGGCTCATAATTTCAGGACAACCGAAAGATTATTTAGAGGGAGGAGCCTTGTCTGACCTATCTCAAAAAGATACTTGAAGAAACCAGCAGTTCACCAGCAACAAACAAGATTTTAGAGTGGGTTACTTCATCATATGATCGACTCCTTCAAGAAAAAACAAATGCTTCAACATTGAACATTGAAAGCACCATTCTTTTTGAAACATGGCTAGATGGGATTGACAAAGACACCAAACAGTTCTATATGGTTATGCTCATCTACAAAAAGATTTCAAAGAAAGAAGGGAAGACATATGGGAGAATACAATAAAGGGTCTCACAAAAAAACAAGAAAATAGTATCAAAGAAATAAAAAAAAAAAAATTGAAAGGAAATGGAAAATAATTGCATCAATAACCTAGGAGAAGAATGGACAAATAGGGAGGTTGAAGAAAAAAATGAACCAAAAGATGAAGAAAGTGACAAAAGGTCTGCCATTATTGCATAGCAGAAGTACCACGAATTTGATCTTGGTGCAAAGTCTGACCACATGAAATATTTCCAGAAATTATCTGGTGGAAAGGTTTCTTCCACTGAGACGCTTAAAAAGAAAACGCAAGATAAATACGTATGATAAAGACCTCCAAGTCATATATGATATTACCAGCACAAAGTTCTATACACTAATCTCAAAACCCACAACCAATGGGTTAACGTAAACCTGGCAGAACTAGGTAAATTGTCGTAGAGTTGATCCATTATGATGACCAAAAATTGAAATGGATATAATGAAGATGAATACATATATATTTATGTGGGTGTATTTTCCGACCACCACCACATTACCAAATAAACAACAGTGGTATCAATGGACTTGTCTCACTCTATACTCTTCATATATAGTTGACTTTACCTGCGATTTCACCCCTATGCCCACAATCTGGCCCCAATGGTAAGGGAGGCCACTAAGTACATCAGGGACTTTGTGGGATAAAATATGAATTTGTGGCCTATTTTGTATGCAAAATCTTCACCCAATTACCTACCTTTGTCTAGTTTTGAAGTCAGCCCTAACCAAAGGGGGGGCTTTGAATCTACATCTACAGAACTATTTTTGTATCAAAAGTAGTATGAAGTGCCCTGAATAGGGAGAGGGTGTGTGTCCAGGACTACTTCAAAATTAGTTAAAATTAGGTAGGTAATAAGGTTAAGATTTTGCATAGGAAATATACAACAAATTCATATTTAACCCCACAATTCCCCTGATCTACTTCATACCCTCCCCTACTATTGGGACCAAGACTGGGGCATATGAGCAGGATCAGAGGTAAAGTAGACTTTGAACAGATAGTACCGAGTGAGAGGAATCCATCAATACCACTTTTTTTGGTATTTAGTAATGCAACACTATTCAGAAAATTTACCAAAAGAGAAAACATTGCAATGTCTTACAATATTTCTTGTTTTACCTACATGTACTGTTTACCTAGTATCCTAAGTCTGTTTAAAAGAGAAACTCTATTAAATTACTTGTCCTAATATCATTATACATGGCAAAATGGAGAGATTCGTCCGAGAAGTGATCGTTCACCCTAGCACTCGCCAATACATACTTTAACGAATTTCAATTCTTTGGCAAACCCATGGGACACGTTTCATATAAATAATACAATGGTATTATCATTCACAGCCATTTATATCAAAATGAGGGATAACCATAGAACACAAGGATTAAATGAGAGAAAAATTATGAAAACACTAGGCACAGCAACCAACATCTTTCATATGAAGTGAATGATAAAACACAAATAAAAACAACGATGACACATACACTATCATGCAACCTACATCAATCAGCAAATACACAAGAACAACACAGTAAAGCAGAATAAATTAGGAAAAAAAAAGAAAAGAAGAAAAAAAAAACTCACGGCATCGCTACGACACTGAAGCTCGGCGGCAGGAAACGCACTCCCCGTCACTCTTATTTCGCTCTTTTCTACCTTCACGTCCACGATATATATCTCTCCTTCCTCTGGTCTTATCTCCTCGTTTGGCGCTTCTTTCTGCTCCATTTTAAAGGTCACTCGGACGCCAGAGTGATGTGACTTCGGGACTTTTTTCAGAGGAATTCGAGTCTCCACTTCGAAGAACGTGAAGAGGGTGACGGGGCTGAGGGTGACATGGCGAGACTAAAGGAAAAGGAGTCTTTGTGGGTT
>NW_028234404.1:5138062-5143062 GCF_977035675.1 Penaeus japonicus
ATCATGAAAATCCACATTTCCATTTACATCCATGCTCCCTATGACCCGATGACGTCACGAACAGAATTCAAAATCTGGTCAAAATATAAACGAAATCACAAACCTCACACCCAAGGATTTACTCTCAAAAAAATTATTTCAATACGTAAGACCTTAAGATGTATTTATCCATGGTATCATTAAAGATTAATTAATGTTTTTTTTTTCTTTTAATAGGATTAATGGGCGGGGTTTACCTCTCAGCGTGCGCAGCATCCGTGCCATCTGGGCGCGTCTTAGCCTAATAAGGAGTACTTTGGAGGCAAAAGAAGGAAACAAGAGGAAAATCAAGTAAAGGAGACGATAGGGAGATTCGAATAATAGAGGTAGGAAAAAGGGAGAAAATACGGTACAAAAAAAGGGGAAAAAGAGAAAAGGGAATGATTAGAACGAAACAACACAGACAAAATATGAGATAGACACGGAAAAGAACAAAAGATATTAAAAGAAAAAAAACACATAAATGTATATGAGAGGAGGGAGAAGGGAGAAAAAAAGGAAAACAAATATGTAGAAAAAAGGAAGGAAGGGTTATAAAGAAGAGAAAAGGGAGGTAAAAAAAGGAAGTAGAAGAGGGGAAGAAAGGTAAAGGAGGAGATACAGGAAGAAATGAAGGAAGGGGGGTGATGTAGCAAAAAAGAAAAAAGGAGAAAATGAAAGAACGGAAGAAGAAGAAAAAAGAAGATGAAGAAGAAGAAGAAGGAGAAGAAGAGTGAGGAGGAAGAGGGGAGCAAGAGGGATACGAAGACGAGGATGAGAAATGGGAAGGGGTAAGGGAAAAGGGATGAGGAAGAGGAAGAGGAAGAGGAAGAGGAAGAAGAAGTGGAGGAGGAAGAGGGTGAGCAATGAAAAGAGAAGGAGTAACAGGAGTAAGAAGAGTAGGAAGAGGAGAAGAAGGATTAAGAAGAGAAGAAGGAAAAAGAGGATGAGAAGAATTAAGAAGAGAAGAAAGAAAAGGAGGAGGAGAAGAAGAATTAAGAAGAGACGAAGGAAAAGGAGGAGGGGAAGGACGAAGGAGAGAAAGAGAGGGAGAGTGAGAATGAGGACGAAATTCCAAGTCAAGAAGGAACGGAGCGAAGGAAGACAAGAGATCATACGAACAGAATAGCAAGAGGAAGAAACGAGAAGAAGTGGAAGAGACAAGAAGAAGCAGAAGAGACAAGAATAAGAGGAAGAAAGAAGAAGAAGAAGAGACGAGAATTAGAGGAAGAAAGAAGAAGAAGAGACGAGAATTAGAGGAAGGATACTGATGAGGAAGAAAAGACGAGAAGAAGGGGAAGAAAGAAGAAGAAGAAGAGACGAGAAGAAGAGGAAACGAGAAGAGCATAGAAGAGAGGGAGAAAATGAAGGAAATGCTGAATATGGAAGAATAGGAGGAAGAGAAGTGGTAATTAGAGGAGGTAGTTAAGATGAAGACGATAAGAAATAGAGGTTGAAAAGAGGAGGACGAGGAAGAAAAAAATAATAATGATAGGTAATTAAGGAGAGGAAGAAGAGAAAAATAAGACGAAGAAGGGGTAGTTAAGATGAAAAGAAGGAGAAAAAGAGGGGAGGAGGAGAGGAGAGGAGAAATAGAAGATGAAGAAGAGGAGAGGGAGGAGAAAAATAAGGAGAAACATAAGGTGGAGAGAAGGAAAAAGAGGAGAAATAAAAGATGAATAAGAGGAGGAGGAGGAGGAGGAAAGAAGAAGAGGAGGAGGAGGAAAGAGGAAGAGGAGGAGGAAGAAGAGGAGAAGGAAGAGGAGGAGGAGGAGGGGCCCTGAGCCCGCTTACCTCTGATATAGGAGTGGCACTTGAGGACGAGAATGGGCCTGGAGTGGTTGTTGATGAGCGTGAGGGCGTCCGGCGTGGAGCTCCTGGAGGCGACGCCTGACTCTGCCTCCTGCAACTCCTCCGCCAGGTTGGGCGTCCGCAGGGCCAGGATGCTCGCCGTGCTGAACGCTGTGGGCGGAGACAAGGCGGGTCAGTCATTGGTTGGTGGGCGTGGTGTGGGGATGGTGTGGGAGTCTCGGTCTCTTAGCGGGGCGGGGGAAGATCGGGACAGGCGGTGGGCGTGCGTGCGCCGAGGGTATCTTTGGGGGACTGTTCTCTTGTGGGCGTGTGAGGGGGCGGCTGTGGTGGTGGTGATTGTGGGCGTGGTGGGGAAACTGTGGGCGCTGGTGCTGGCGCCTTGTGATGTTTTTTTTTTCCTTTGGAGCAAAGAACAACAGATCGACCTTTGCTACCATCAAGACAACATGGTAATAGAATTCTCTTTCACTTTCCCTTAAGACTGTTACGTAATATTACACTTTGCAAGGCATCAAAGGGAACTCTTAATGATACAGAACCAGACATCTAAGGGAAATGATCTTTGGAGATAACTGCATTACATATGGCATGAATGTACAAAACGAACGAGAATTATGTTCAGAGCATGATAAGAGAAAAAACAGCAGCAGGGAAAAAAACAAAAACATTTGATGAAATGATACAATTTAATGTTGGGGGGTAAAATAACGATTTCTTATTTCACACATCAGTATATCGAGCAATTGTATCCTTAACTTTAATTGATTTTCCGAAACACAAGACAGAGAGACTTCATCGAGTAGTTAGCGAGCGGTGAGTCCTCGGCAGAGAGGAGCTGTCTGAGGGCTCGGCAGCAGGTGTGAGAAGGGCGACGACGGCTTTTCCCGCCGTGTGAGGGACCTGCCGAAGCATCGGGGACTTAAAGAAGGTCAGCAACGCCTCCCCGGCAGCGTGGGGCACTTCACGCAACAGAGGAGACCTAAAGAAGGACACTAAAGCCTCGCCGGCCGCTTGAGGAACCTCCTGAAGGACAGGAGACCTTAGGAAGGTTACTACAGCTTTTCCGGCGGCCTGTGGAACCTCTCGGAGGATAGGGGACCTGAGAGTGGAAAGGACAAACTCGCCGGCTGCCTGAGGGATCTTGCGAATCAGGGGCGACCTCATGAAGGATACCATCGCCTCCCCTGCGACCTGAGGCACTTTCTGAACCATAGGGGATCGCAAGACACTAACCATCGCCTCGCCAGCGGCCTGTGGTACTTTCTGAACCATCGGAGACTTGAGGATGGTCATCATAGCCTCGTTAGCGGTTTGTAGCACCAAGGAAGAGGTAGGAGGAGCTTTAGCCTGTTGAGGGAGGCTTGGCTGATCTCTCCTGATTCTCTTCACCAGGACGGAAGGCTCGCGAAAGATGCTCGAGGTCGACGGAGTAACATCGGCATCGCCTCCTACAGCAGTTAGGATTTCTAACATGGGAGACGAAGAAGGAGGACGGTTCCCATCTTGAGAACGAATAACGTCTCGAACCCTCCTCCTCAGAACCGCAGACAGCGAGTCATAAGACGCGGTATCCATCGAAGTAGCAACACCAGCTTCGCTTTTCACCGTCGCTAAACAGACGGCAAAAGACATAACGATAACTGACAGGAGTCTGTTCATGATTACGTTCTCAGGACAATACTGATGCCAAATTGTTTTTCGGGGAACGTTTTAACTCCTTTTCGTGCGTCGACGTTCCTCTCACGAGACGTGGGAAGGTTACGCATGTTAATTATCATTATCACTATACTATTTATATTTTTAGGTAGTCGTGACCTGACTTGAATTATTCCCAGAAGTGCGATTTCCGGTGGAAGAATTATTATTATTTTCTTTTTATTATGTTTCTTTTCGTAATGCATCCATAAGACGAATATTTATACTTAGGAATGACACATTAGATAAAAAGTATGTAACATCGAATTGCTAGGATATAAATAGCGTAGATATAATGTATAGCCATTTGCAATCATAATCATTTGAAATTGAAAACATTAACACTTGGGCAACTATATCATCGCATTCGAATACACACAAAATGATATTCTCGCAGTGAACTAAACAAAACTTTTGCATCTAAAACAGAATTCATTGCCGGCAATTTTTTAGTAACCACACCCCTGTCTCCTAACTTGCGAAAGTCACTTAAATTAACGAAAGTTCACACTTTGAGAATAGCATTAGATAAGTGGATACTCGTAATCATATATATCTATATCTATTTATCTATATATATATACATATGTATATATATATATATATATATATATATATATATATATATATATACATATATACATATACATATATACATATATTATATGTATATATATATATGTATATATATCTATATCTATATATGTATATATATATCTATATCTATATATTCGTATCTATGTATATGTATACATATATATATCTATATATATATATATATATATATATATATATATATATATATGTATATATATATAAGTATTATATATTTATGTATGTTTTATATATATACATCTATATATATATATATATATATATTATATATATAGATAAATAGATAGATAGATAGATAGATAAATATAGATATAGATATAATACGACAAAAGTAAGTAAAAAAGACATCCATTGACATTTTCCCTGGCCTTTTCAACTAAGAATAAGTAGAACATTTATATATGTATTCCATCTGTTATTCATAATTCAAAAGTTCCCATTCTTTTCTTCCGGCTATTGAAAAACCCGCAGGCTTCCGATAAAGGATGACAAAGCACACATCCGTCCGGGCGAGAAATTGAATATTTTTTTTGTTTCGCGTCCGCCATTTCTTCCGGGGAAAGAAATTGGCGGGAAATTTAAACCTCCTTGAATGGAAATTTAAATAGTTTTGGCGGTTTAATTTTAGCGTGTGACGGTTAATGTGTTTTATAATAATCAATAAACTGATATGGATTTACTAACGAGATAATTTTGTTGTTTTCATTATCATTTCATATTGGTTTTATTTGCGGTTTGTGAAGAAGGAGAAAAACGAAGACAAAGAATACGAATAAGAAAAACGGCATAAAAAAACGAAAATAACGAGGAAAAAAGAGGAAAGATATGAAAATATGTAAAAGAGTACAATGATTCAAGAA
>NW_028234404.1:5183062-5185562 GCF_977035675.1 Penaeus japonicus
AGAGAGAGTGAGTGAGTGAGAGAGGAAGTGAGGGATAGAGAAAAAGCAAGAGAGAGAGAGAGAGAGAGAGTAAAGAAACCAAGAGAAGAGAGAGAGAGAGAGAGAGAGAGAGAGAGAGAGAGAGAGAGAGAGAGAGAGAGAGAGAGAGAGAGGAAGTGAGGGATAGAGAGAAAGCAAGAGAGAGAGAGAGAGAGAGAAAAAAAAAAAAGAGAAGAGAGAGAGAGAGAGAGAGAGAGAGAGAGAGAGAGAGAGAGAGAGAGAATAAAGAAACCGAGAAAGAGAGAGAAAGAGGAGAGTGAAAGAAAGAAAAAACAAAAGAAAACAAAGCAGAGAAAACAGAAAGAGAGAGAAGGGGGAGAGGAAAAAACAGTGAAAACAGAAAGAGAAAGACAGAGATAATAGAAATAAACATGCAACACAAAAGAGAGAAAAAGAAAAAGAAAGAAAGAAAGAAGGAGAAAGCAACAGAGCCAAACACAGCAGAACCACAAACACACACACACACACACACAAACACACACACACAAACCCACACACACACGCATACACACACACACACACACACACACACACACACATACCAACCAACACAAACACACGAACATTACTGAATTATATTATCAAGGAGCCACGCCATAACAGATCCTATGACCACCATAAGGTCTCCGGCGCTCCAATCCCGCTGTTCAGTAACAGCGGTAACCGATTCGTATATTATGGCACCCGAATTTAAATCAATAAGAAGAAAATGCGATTATTGGAAATTCGGAGTAGGAGGAAGGGAATGAATAACTGTGCTGTTCGTGTTCTGCTGTGAGAATAACAACACTGATGATAAAGGTAATGATGATAATAATTATGATTATGATGTTGGTGATGATAGTAATACTTAGAAAATAATAAAAACAATGATAAAAATAATAATAATAATAATGATAACGATAATGATAGTAATAATAATGATGATTATAATAATGAATATAATAACAACATAATCAATAAAAAATAACAATAATAACAATAACAATGATGATAATGGCAATGCTAACAGCAATAACAGAATAACAATAATAACCATAATTACTACAATAATGACAATGATGATAATACCGATAATGATCATAACAATAGTAATAATGGTGATAATAATAACAATAATAACACTATCAACATCATGACAACGCTGATAATAGTAATACATTCGAGTTAAGCCAATGCTTTCCAGTTACGTGAGCTGATACAGTGATTGCTTTTCCATATACTGCTGTATATTTCCTCTCGTTAAGCACTTTGTTTTTGACGTTTTCTAGTATTTCTCTCTCTTGTTTTCTTTTATCCTATTTTTTATCGTATCTTGTTATGTCTTCTTCTGTGATTAAATCTGTCTACAGGTCGTTATTTTTGTCTCTTTTTTATTTTTTTTTTATCTCTTTCTCACTCCTAACTCTCACTCTCTCTCTCTCGTTATCTCTCTCTCTCTCTCTCTCTCTTTCTCTATCTCTCTGTTTCTCTCTCGTCTAAATCTCTCTCTCTCTTTCTCGCCCTCTCTTTATAACACTTCCACTCTCTCTAAGTTTCTCTCTCTCAAAACTCTTCTTCTCTCCCTCTCTCCCCCCTTCATCTCTTCCATCTCTCCTCTCACTACTTCACCTTTTTTCCTTTCTCTTTCCTCCTCACCTCTTTCCTATCTCTCTCTTTCTCTCCCTCTCCCCCTCCCCATCTCCCTCTCCCTTTCCCTTTCCCGCTCCCTCTCCCCCTCTCTCTTTCCCGCTCCCTTTACCTCTCTCTCTCTCTCCCGCTGGCTCTCCAAGTCCCACTCCCTCTCTTGCTGTAATATTTCGCTCTTTCTCCCCCCCCTCCCCACCGCATATAACTTTTGCTTCAACGTATCTCGTTTATAAGACTCATTAACAGCACAAGATAATACACGTTTTTCGCCTAATGATCAAATCCAGAAGGTGTTTTCCTAAGCGGGCTGTCTTCTGGAACGTTCGCCACGCACGGACAGGGGAAATTGAAGGTGGTGAAGAAGAAAGAAAGGGAGGGAGGAAGAGGAAGAGGAGGAGGAGGAGGAGGGGGGGGGAGGAGGAGCCTGGGGAATGAGGATAGGATGGGATGATGATGAGGAAGGAGGAATGGGAGGAGGATGGCGACGGATGATAGGATGAGGATGATGATGATGGTGGTGCGAAGGGATGGCCGATGTGATGGTGAATGAGTTGATGGGATGATGATGATGGTGGTGATGGTGATGATGATGATGGTGGTGATGGTGATGATGATGATGATGATAATGATGATGAGAAGGAGGAGGAAGAATAAGAGAGCAAATAATAATAATGATAATGGTAATGATGGTAAAGAAGGGAAGAAGGAGGGGGAAGATAAGGGAGTAATGACGATGGCTTCGGAAAGGGAAGAGGAAGAGATGAGAGGACTGATAATTATGGAAATGGTGGTGGCGAAGGAAAATTATAGTGATCATGAAGGAGGAGGATGA
>NW_028234404.1:5190562-5195562 GCF_977035675.1 Penaeus japonicus
AGGGACGGAGGGACGGAGGGAGGGTTGAGGGGGAGGAGGGGGAGGGGGTAGGACAGGGTATTAGAAGCGTCGCAAAAAAATTGATATCCTGTGAATAAATCATCAGGAAAGCCCCATGTAGAGACGGTGAGGGAGGGGGAGAGGGGGAGAGGGGGAGAAGGGGAGAGGGGGAGAGGGGGAGAGGGGAAGAGGGGAAGAGGGGGAGAGGGGGAGAGGGGAAGAGGGGAAGAGGGGGAGAGGGGAAGAGGGGGAGAGGGGAAGAGGGGAAGAGGGGAAGAGGGGAAAAGGTTAGAGGGGAAGAGGGGGAGAGGGGAGAGGGTGGAGGTCGGTAGGATAGGAATTGGATAGAGAAGGAAAGCGAGACATTAAGTAAGGATATGCTTCTAGATAGAAGAATAGATAAGGGAAATTGACGAAAACGAGTAAAGAAGAGAAATATTTTTGAGGAAATGAAAACGAAAAGTGAAAAAAGGTAAAGTAATGTATAGGCTTCAGTGACGTTCATGTGGGGACTCATATGCTGTCTGGCTGTTCCAATGACTCATACACTGCCTGGCTGTTCCACTGACTCATCCGGCAACTGACTCATTCACGTTTCCATACATCTGCTTTATAAACCGTACAGTGTTAAAAAACAAGAAGCAAAGAGAGAACGAAAGGAAAAGCGAAAGATAGAAAGATGGAAATGAATGGACAAAGAAAGACGAGGAGAAGAGAAAAGGTCCAAAATAAAGAGGGCTCAAGACCGAATAAAAGGAGGGAAAACACACACACACATACACACAAAGATAGAACGAAAGAAAAAGAGAAAGAGAGAAAGAGAGAAAGGAATGGACAAAGAAAGACGAGGAGAAGAGAAAAGGTCCAAAATAAAGAGGGCTCAAGACCGAATAAAAGGAGCGAAAACAGCCGCTCACAGTCTGGTAATGACAAGCCTAAATAGTCCTCACTCAACACAAAACAAAAACACTGCTTGCTCTCTCTCTCTCTCTCTCTCTCTCTCTCTCTCTCTCTCTCTCTCTCTCTCTCTCTCTCTCTCTCTCTCTCTCTCTCTCTCTTTCTCTCACCTCCTCTCCTGTCGAGTCTCCATCTCTCTCTCTCTCTCTCTCTCTCTCTCTCTCTCTCTCTCTCTCTCTCTCTCTCTCTCTCTCTCTCTCTCTCTCTCTCTCTCTCTCTCTCTCTCTCTCTCTCTCTCTCTCCGCGAAGAACGAACAGAAAAAAAACAAAGGAGGGAGAGAAGGCAGAAAGGAGAATAGGTAGGTGGGATGAATGAAGAGAGAAGAGGATATGAGATAAGGGGTGAAGGAGGAGAGAGAGAAGGAGAGGGGAGAAAGGAGAAAAGGAGGTGAGAGTGATGAGGGTATAAGAGGGGGAGGAAAATTGGAGGAAAAGAGAAAGGCAGAAGGAGAAGGGAGAAAGTAGAGAGGGAGGTGGGAAAGATAAGAGGAAAAGGAGAAGAGCGAAGGAAGAAGGAGGAGAGGAAAGCAGAAAGAGAGGGGAGAAGAGTACAGGGTAGCAGAAATAAAAGAGAGGAAGAGAGAAAGAGAGGGAGAAAGAGAGGAGGAGAAAGAGACAGAAAAAAGAAAAGAAAAAAGAAAAAGAGACATAGAAGAAAGGAAAAAGAATGAATACATATATGAAAAAGGGAGGAAACGAAAACCTGATAAAGGCAATAAGAAAGAAAGACAGAGAAAAGGAGAGAAGGAAGAAAAGATAAACGACAATGAGAGAGTGAGAAAGGACACGGCAGAAGTGAACCTGACCTACTAGGCAGGACACTAAATCACCCCCTCATCCCCCTGCCATTCACCCCCCCTTCCCCCTACCCTTCCCCCCCATCCCGCCCTCTACCCACACCTTCCCCTCAACCATAAACCCCATACAAGCCTAGTGTGATAATATATTCAAAGTAGCCCACAGAGACGCACAATCTTGGACAGTGTGTGGGTAGGGAGGATGGGGAGGATGGGGGTGGGGAGGATGGGGGAGAATGGGGGAGGATGGGGAGAATGGGGGAAGAGGAGAAGACAAGGGGAAAGGAAGAGGGGAAGATAGGGGAAGGGGAGAGGGGAAGACAGGGGGAGGGAAGAAGGGAAGACAGGGGGAGGGAAGAGGGGAAGACAGGGGGAGGGAATAGGGGAGGACAGGGGGGGGAGGGAAGAGGGGGAGGATGGGGGAGAATGGGGAGGACAGGGGGAGGGAATAGGGGAGGACAGGGGGGGGAGAGGGGAGGCTGGAGGAGGATGGAGGAGGATGGGGGAGAATGGGGAGGACAGGGATAGGGAAGAGGGGAAGATAGGGGGAGGATGGGGAAGACAGGGGAAGGGGAGAGGGGAAGATAGGGGGAGGGAAGAGGGGAAGACAAGGGGAAAGGAAGAGGGGAAGACAGAGGGAGGGAAGAGGGGAAAACAGGGGAAGGGGAAAGGGGAAGACAGGGGGAGGGAAGAGGGGAAAACAGGGGTAGGGAAAAGGGGAAGACTAGGGAAGAGTGGAAAGATAAGAGGGAAAGGAAAGGGGACGTAATTGCGAGAACGAGGGTTGGTACGAATAAAGCGAATGATGAGGAGGGGGGAGGGGGGAAGAATATGGGAGGTAGTAAGCAAGATGAGGACAGAAGGAGAGGAAGAAGAGGAAATGAAGAAGAGGGGAAAGGGGAAGAAAATGTGACATAAAACAAACAAACAAACACTAGTAAAAAGGGAAAGAAGAGGGGAAAGGGACTAAACTACGTAAAATAAACGTAAAACAAATAAACAAACAAACAATAATCGTGGGAGATACAGAGGAACAGAAGAATAATTAAAGACAAAGAATGAGATGAAAAACATAACAAAAAATAAAAACATCGAAGAGAAATAGTGAAAAAAACGAACACAAAGAAAAAAAGAAGAAAGAAAAAAGAAGAAGCACAAGAACAAAAACAACAAATAAACACAAATCAAAGTCAAATCAAACAAACAAACACAAAGATACCTAAAACAAGCACGAAAACCCCTCCCCCCTCCCCTCTCCCCCCCACCAAAAAAAAAAAAAAATACAGCCAAGGAAGCGAAGAGACGAAGCGAAGGAGGTACTCCCCTCCCCCCCCCCCCCCCCAAAAAAAAAAAAAAAAAAAAAAAAAAAAAAAAAAAAAAACTACAGCCAAAGAAGCGAAGGGATGGAGCGAAGGAGGTACTTGAGGTGAAATAAATAGGTCCTGCACGTGAGGCTGCACTGAAAATTCGAAAATTCGGATTCGAAAGCACAGCGGATTGGCAACCAGGCGGATTAGAGTAAGAAGGAGGAAGGCGATTTACTCTTAACGATGGATAGGTAAGAGGAAATAAATAGAGACGAGGGGATGGGTGATAATGGGAGATGAGGATAAATGGGTGAAAATGGATAATAAGATAGGGATAAATGGGTGGAAATAGATACGTAGATAAGGGTAAATGGATGAAAATAGGTACGTAGATAAGGATAGATTGGGAAGTTATTACCATAAAAGTTATCATCATATTTCTAAATACTTATCACTATCACTAATCGACTCCACCTCGTAATAACAAAAAAAAAAAAAAAAAAAAAAAAAATAATATATATATATATATATATATATATATATATATATATATATATATATATAATCAATTCATCAAAACATATGAAGGAAAGAATCATTACTCATCGGAAGAGACCGAAGAATATATTTACTCGTGAATCCGAAGAGAAGAAGACGAAGGAATTTTGTTATCGCATATCTAAGCTCCTCAAGATGATCTTAGGCGCAGGTTCTCGACGATGTTCATGAATATAAATAAATGAGAGAGAGAGAGAGAGAGAGAGGGAGGGAGGGAGGGAGGGAGGGAGAGAGAGAGAGAGGGAGGGAGGGAGGGAGGGGGGAGGGAGGAGAGAGGAGGGAGGGAGGGAGGGAGGGGGCGGGAGGGAGAGAGAGAGAGAGAGAGAGAGAGAAGAGAAGGGAGAGAGAGAGAAAGGGAGGAGGGAGAGGGAGGGGGAGAGAGAGAGAGGAGAAGAGAGAGAGAGAGAGAGAGGGAGGGAGGGAGGGAGAGAGAGAGAGCGAGAGGAGGGCGGGGAGGGCGGGAGGAGGGAGGGGGAGAGGAGAGAGAGCAGGGAGAGAGCGAGGGGAGAGAGGAGGACGGGGGGAAGGGAGGAGGAGGGAGGGGGGGAGAGAGAGAGAGAGACAGCGAGAGAGAGAGAGGGGGAGAGAGCAGGAACAAGAGAGCGAGAGAGAGAGAGAGGGAGGGAGGAGAGGGAGAGAGAGAGAGAGGGAGGGAGGGAGGAGGGAGAGAGAGAGAGAGAGAGAGAGAGGAGAGAGAGCGAGGGGAGAGAGGAAGGGGAGAGAGAGAGAGAGGGGAGCGGGGAGAGAGAGAGAAAGAGAGCGAGAGAAGAGGAGTGGAGAGGAGAGAGAGAGCGAGAGAAAAGGAGCGAGAGAGGAGAAGAGAGGAGAGAAAGAGAGAGAGAGAAAGAAGAGAGAGAAAAGAGGAGAGAGAGCGAGAGAAGCAGAGAGAGAGGAAAGAGAGAGAGAGATGAGGAGGAACAGAGCATAGGGAAGAAGAGAGAGGAGAAGCGAGAGAGAGAGGAGGGTGAGGAGAAAGAGAGAGAGAGAGAGAGAGAGAGAGGAGAGAGCGAGAGAGAGAGGGCGGGGAGGAGAGAGAGGGAGGGAGGGCGGGAGGGAACGAGCGATAGGGAAGAGAGAGAGGAGAGAGGGAGGGAGGGCGGGAGGGAGGGAGAGAGAGAGGGAGGGGAGAGGGAGGGAGGGGAAGAGAGATAGGGCACAGAGAGGAGAGGAGCGAGAGAGAGAGAGAGAGACCGAGAGACGAGAGAGAGAGCGAGAGAGAAAGGGAGGAAGCGGAGGGAGGGAGGGAGAGCAGAGAGAGAGAGAGAGGGCGGGAGAGAGAGAGGGGGGGAAGAGTAGATAGGGAAGAGAAGGAGAGAGAGAGAGAGAGAGGAGAGGAAGCTGAGAGGAGAGAGAGAGAGAGAGGAGAGGAGGGCAGGGAAAG
>NW_028234404.1:5203062-5205562 GCF_977035675.1 Penaeus japonicus
GGAGGAGGAAGAGGAGGAGGAAGAGGAGTGTTCACGATATAATTCCAAGGAAAAAATCCTGTAGGAATACAATAAGAAAAAAAAAAGAGAAAAAAAAGAAAAATAAACAGCAACAAAAACAAAAACAAAACAAAAACGAAGAAAAATCTAAACGTTTAAAGTCTAAGAGAGAGAGACAAAAAAAAAAAAAAAAAAAAAAAAAAAAAAAACGAAAAAAAAAAAGAGAGATAAAAGTTTGTACCGTAATCCTTGACTCTCCGTTCTTGAGGGTCGGTTAGCATAGCAAATGAGACAAACTTCACAGATGAAGTTAAACTAACGACCTTTTCCTCTCGTGTTTCCTGATGCCTCTTGTCTCTCTCTCCCCGCTCTTCCTTTTACCGAGGGGAAGGGGAGGGGGAGGGGGGGAGAGGGGGTACTTACTCTGTGATGGAAGAGCATTGGGGAATCTTGTTTTAAGAGTCTGTACACGAACGCGCGTATGTATATATATACAAGGGCTGACAGACAGGATTATAAACACATACACAGATATATAGATTTATGCTCACGCAGACACACACACACATACTTATACTTACACAAACTTACAGATTTATACTTACACAAACTTACAGATTTATACTTACACAAACTTACATATTTATACTTACACATACTTACAGATTTATACTTACACAGAAACATGCTAATTTATACGTTCACACAAGCACAGAGGGTTATTCTTATACATATGTACAGAAAAGATCTTTCTCTTGTATATTTACAGTTTTTTTTTCGAAGTATTTTCTGAAAAAAATATGTCTCAAACACTCTACCTTTATTTCTCTTGTTCTCTTTTTTCTCTCCGTTTTTATTTCACATCTCTCCCCAATTCCTTCCTTTCTCCCTTCTTTCTTTCTCTCTTTCCTTCGCTTCTTACTTCCTTCCTCCTTTTCACCCTCTTTCTCTCTCTCTCTCTCTCCCTCTTTCCTTCCATTCCCATCCCTCCCTCCCTCCCTCCCTCTCTTTCCTTCCCTCCATCTCTCCTTCCCTCCCTCCCTCCCCCTCTTCCATTCACATCCCTCCCTCGCTCCCTTACACTCCCTCCTTCCCTCCCTCCCTCCCTCTCTTTCCTTCCCTCCATCTCTCCTCCCCCCCTCTCTTTCCTTCCCTCCATTCCCTCCTCCCCCCCTCCCTCTCTTTCCTTCCCATCCCCCCTCCCCCTCCCCCTCCCCTTCCCCCTCCCTCCATTCCCTCCCTCCCTCTCTTCCCATCCCATCCTCCCTCCCCCTTATCCCTCCCTCACCCAGTCTCTAAAGTCAGTGCCAACAGAACAGCCCCGTCCTCTAACCTGAAACAAGAGTCGAAATAAAAAGTATATTGCTTCGGCCAAAAGATGTTATAGAACAATTGCAGAAGCGGGAAAAGACCTTCGAAGCAAAACAGATTGAAAGATATTTAACTACAAACAGATATTTTTTTCTTGATATATTAAGTAGATAAGGAAATATCGCTGTTGACAGGTTGAAGTTTTGTGAATAATGATAATTGTCAACATCATAGTATTGGTATTAATAGTGGTAACATTCATACAAATTATACTATTACTACTATTTCTATTACTATTATCACAAGTAATGATTATTCATCAAAACAAAACAAAAACAATATAAAAATCTTATGCAAAATTCCGATTAAAAAAACAACAACTCCACCACTTACTTCAACAACGTATTTTCCCTTTTTCAAAATGGAAGCGGATCTCACAAGGGAGTGTTCAATGTTTCTTTTTTTTTCGCCTTGAACTTCGAGCAATGACTCTCGATAAGACTTAGCGACTATTACCATAAAACGTAATATTTTGAGACCAAAGGAATTCCAGGTGAGGATTTACATGGGGGTTCGTAGACTGGCATTAAGCGATATTGGCTCTAAGAGTCAAAGGTCGTAAGGTGTATAATTCCGCGCAACCGGTTGGCGTGAAAGTGGGAGGAGCTACAGCTACCTCAATGACGTCATCATTCGACTCGTAACAAGTGCCGATCGATAAGCGAATTTCCAATTAAAAGATTTCAGAGATATATATATATATATTTCTTTTCTTTGCTGACTATATTTCAAAATACCATAAAATACACTAAAACATATCACCAACTATCAAACAATAATTCTATCATATATCAAGAAATATTTGCCTGACTATATACCCGAGCAATAAAATAAACAGAACAGCCCAATACACATTCAAATAAATATTTAAATAACGCCATACATACAACTCAAACCAAACAGAAAAATTATTAAATCAGAGACAAAAAAAAATATATATATATATAAATGAAAAATAAAAATTAGGTACAACAGCCCGCCATTTTGACTTTTGACACATATCTTTTTCTACCATGAACGAAAAAAAAAACGAATTTGACTGATAACCTTCGAAAATGAATGAGAAAAATTATCAATGTGACACGGAGCATGCAAGTTGCAAGCTCAATAAACGGTGAAAATAAACACG
>NW_028234404.1:5215562-5218062 GCF_977035675.1 Penaeus japonicus
AAGGTGATAACGAGGAGGCTGAGGCAATTCCGGTGGGTTTAAATAGTTAATTAATTTGATTTTTTTTTCTTTTTTTTCAAGAGATAGTATGAAAATGCATATGGATATAAATAGACATTTTGTGACTCACATGCAAAAATAGAAACACACACACACACACACACAAACACACACACACACACACACACAAGCACACACGCACACACACACACACACACGCACACTCACACACACACACACACACACACATACACACACACACACAAACGCACACAACTCAACACCGAAACACACACAAAAAACACCCCTCCCCCTCCTCCAACACATCCCCCCCCCCCCTCACACACACACACACCCAACCTCCTCCTGCTTATACACAAACAAAACCCCCCTCACACACATGCCACCCTCATACACACACAAACAACCCTTCCCCCTCTCCACGCCCCCCCCCCTCCCACAAACCCACACACACGCACACACAAGAAATACAAACTTGAGACCCCTAATCACTTTAACCTTCGCTCTCGTTTTTCTCCGATGTCTCGCCACCTAAAAGTAAGATCACGTGATTTGATCGAAGTCTTCTGGGATTGGACGAAATGCAATAACACGATAACATCTTATTTCTTCTCTTCTTTTTTTTTATTTTCTTCTTTTCCTCTTCGCTTTTTTATTCCTATCTCCTCTTCGTCAACATTCTTCAACTTCTACAGTTCCCTATTTCCTTTCTTTCTTCTTTTTCCTTTGGTCTTCTCTCTTATTCCTCCCTATCTCTCTCCTCTTTTCCTTTTTTTTGCTTCTGTTCTTTCTGATACCTTTTTCTCCTTCTCTTCCTTTCAACATCTTATCTTTCTCTGCTCTCTATTTCCTGTCTTCTTTTCTTCCCTCCTACTACAATCTCTCGTCTCTGTTTATTTTTTTTCTTCTGCTTCTCTTCTTCCCTTTTACACCTCCCCATCTTTTTCTTCTTCTTCTTCTTCTTCTTCGTCTTCTTCTTCTCCCTCCTCTTCCTTCTCCTCTTCCTCTTCCTCTTCCTCTACTTCTACTTCTTCTTCGTCCTCCTCCTTCTCCTCCTCTTCCTCCTCCTCTGCATCTTCCTCCTCATCTTCCGCGTCATCTTCATCCTCCCCTTCTCCACCTCCCACTCCCCCTCTCCCTCCCCCCTCCCCTCCCCGCCCCCTCTCCCTCTCCCTCTCCCTCCCCTCCCCCTCCTCCTCCTCCTCCTCCTCCTCTACCCTCCTCTTATCTCGGACTTCCACGTGTTATTCATATTCTTGATCCTTTAAAAAATAATGAAAAATAGGCGATTTGCAAAAGGGATGTTGGCACTCGCCTATCTTTCTCTCAGTCCTCTTTCGCTCCTACTCCTTTCCTTCTCTCCTCTTCTCACTTCCTCTCATTCCTTTTCTCTTTCTCTTTCTCTTTCTCTTTCTCTTTCTTTCTCTCTCTCTCTCTCTCTCTCTCTCTCTCTTTCTCTCTCTCTCTCAAAAAAAAAAGAAAAAAAAAGAAAAAAAAAGAAACGAAAAAGAAATCAAAACAAAACAGATAAAAAAAAAACAGACAGAAAAGAAACTAGACATCTCTCTCTAAAAAAAAAAAAGGAAAAAAAGAGAGAAAAAAAAAAGTGAGAGAGCATAATGACAACCAAAGATAAATGCCCAGTTACTGCCCAGTCATGAATACAAACGCCAAAGTTACGTCGCTCTGTAAAACAACGAAGGTCCAAAGTTCAAGTTACAAACTCGGTGGCCATGTTTTGTTGGCTTTCTCATTTCCGGAACAGATAGAAAATGGTAGAATAAATACGAAACGTTATAGGAGATTATTACATGTCGTTGTTCTTGAAATTGTAACATTATCAGATATCGCTATTAAAAAAAAAACGGATTATTAGATATCGCTATTTAAAAAAAGCGGATTATTAGATATCGCTATTTAAAAAATAGCAGATTATTAGGTACCTTTATCTTAAAAAAAACTAGTATATCTGCTCAATTGCTTGCCTTCCACAAAAATAAGACTCTTAAGAATATATCTTTATTTTAATCATTATTATCACTATTAACTTGGGTATTACTAACCGTTGGCCGTTTTCTTTGTTTCTCTCCTAGCGAAAGAAAACGGGAAGAGGGAGACTGACGTCATCAACAACAAACAACAACAAAAACAGCAGATTGAACTTAACCGCCTCACATTCAGACACATAGATTGCCTTCCGACCCGTGAAATGAAAGTCTAAACCAACTTCCGGTTTAAAACGCTCATCACAGGCACCCCGGCGAAAGTAAAGTAGTAATAGTAAATAGTAAATACAGAATAGTGATGTTAATAACGATAGTAAATACAGAAGGGAGGAGACGTGAGCGAATTTCCCCGTTTCTCTCACAGGGCTCGAGGGGAGGGGAGGGGAGGGCGGGAGGGGGGGAGGAATGGGGGTGGGGTGGGGGGGTCAGGCTAGAGGGGGGGGGGGGGGGGGGGGGGGGGGGGGGGGGGGGGG
>NW_028234404.1:5233062-5238062 GCF_977035675.1 Penaeus japonicus
GACAGACAGAGACAGAGAGAGAGAGAGAGAGACAAATAGACAGACAGAGACAGAGAGCGAGAGAGAAAATTATGAGAATGATAAAATATATTATCAAATACAACAACGAGAAAAGTACCTTTAAAACAAATAATTATGATACTTAAACAGTATTTCTCCCAACAACAAATGAAGAAGAAAAGGTAAACAAATAATCAAATCCTCACGAATAGAATAAAATGAAAAAACAACAACAAGGAATAGCAAGAAAAGAAGAAAAATAAACAAACCCAAAAACTTAAAAACAAAAACCAGAAACAAACAAACACGAAGGTCCAACGAGGGACACCCACAGCCTCCCACTCCGGCCAGGGTGTCCGAAGGCCGTGAGATAAACCCGCTTCCCTTCGGCGCTGAACTTTGCCAATTACATGCTTTTGCGCCCGCCAATTACGCGCCAATTAGGCAACGAGATGTCCCGATCAGATTTCGACATTCATTAGGCTGGCGGGATGGCACGAGTGGCCTATTAAAATGGTGTGTTTTTATTCTATTTTCTTTTTCACTTTTTCTAATTGTTTCAATTTTTCTCTCACTGTTATGTGTTCTCATTATTTTCTGTCTCTTTCTCTCATGTTCTCCCTCTCTCTATCTCCCTCCCTAATCCTCTTCTATCGCTCTCTCATTCTTTCTTTCTCTCTCTCTTTTCCCCTCCCCCTCTCTCTATCTCTCTCCCCCTTTTCCCCTCCCTCACCCTCACCCTCTCTCTCTCACCCTTATCCTCTCTCTCTCTCTCTCTCCCTTTCTCTCTCTTTCTCCTCTCTCTCTCTATCTCTCTCCCCCTTTTCCCCTCCCTCACCCTCTCTCTCTCTTTCTCTCTCCCTCTCTCTCACTTGTCAATACGAATGAGATTATCGTTTTTTTCTCGAGGTACTGAAACATCTGGAGATTTACTTTTTTTTTTTTTGAGTTTTGAGTTGTGAGTTTTTCATGTGTGAGCCTTTGCTGACGTATATTCTTTTATATTTTGGCTCTAATTCCTCTCTTCTTTTTTTTCGTTTCTTTCTTCTCCTCCGTCTTCGTCTCCCTACTTTTTTTTCGTACTTTCGTACCCTTTTATTTATCTTATCCTTCTCTTTCTCTTTGTTATTGGCCTCTTCACTTCACAATTTTTTGTACTTCTCTTCCTTCTTCATTTTTTCTTTCTTTTCTTCATCTTTCCTCTTCTCCCCCCCTTTCTTCTTCTCCACTTTCCTATCCCCCCTCTTCCTCCTCCACCTACTTTTCCTCCTTCCTCTTCCTCTTCCTCCTACTTTTCCTCCTTCCCTCTCCTTCCTCTTCCTCTTCTTTTTCTTCCTTCCTCTTCCTCCTTCCTCGTTCTTTCTCTTCCTCCTCCTCCTCCTTTTCCTCCTTCCACCCTTTATCCTCTTCCTCTTCCTCCTCCTTTTCCTTCTTCCACCCTTTATCCTCTTCCTCCTTACTCTTTTTCCTCCTCCTCCTCCTTTTCCTCCTCTTCCTCCTTCTACCCTTTATCCTCTTCCTCTTCCTCCTCCTCCTTCCTCTTCCTTCTCGAAAACGTGAACTCGTCGAGGCTTTTGACCATTAGCCAGTCAATAGACGTCTACCTTTTTGTTTGTAGTTCAAACTCAGGATATGTATTCTTTTCATGTTTTTTTTTTTTTTTTTTTTTTTTTAAGGAAGTTTTTTTTTTCCCTTGTCAGCTCAAAGTATCTATTGCGGGATGGATGAGAGGGAGAGGAAGGGAGGGAAGAAGTGGGAGGATGGGAGGGATGGAGGGAGAGGGAGAGGGAGAGGAAGGGAGGGAAGGAGTGGGAGGGTAGGAGGATGGGAGGGATGGAGGGAGAGGGAGAGGGAGAGGAAGGGAGGGACGGAGTGGGAAGGTGGGAGGATGGGAGGGATGGAGGGAGAGGGAGAGGGAGAGGGAGAGGGAGTGGAAGAGATAGAGGGAAAGGGAGAGGGTGAAAGAGAGAGAGAGAGAGAGAGAGAGAGAGAGAGAGAGAGAGAGAGGGTGAGAAAGAGGGAGAGGAAGAGAGAGAGAAAGAAAAAGATAGAGAGAAATAAAGAGAAAGAGACTCTAACACAATCAGATACGTGGCTGAAATCTATCGAAATGTCAGCAAGTGGAAAATCTTTTGCAAGGGGTAATACTTGGACGAGAAAGCAATATTGAAATCAGCCAAATGCATACATGACATGGATGACAAAATGCAATACTTTCCTCATGCAATTTCAAAATAACTTTGACTTTTCTTTGGATATGAAATCATTTTTCCTTTTTTTTTAATTCGAGATTGATGTATTTACTGTCACTACAAAAGGATATATAAAAATTTCAAAATATGTAAAAACGGAATTACTATAAAAAACAAAAATCAATAACTAACAAACAATGATAATAATGATAATAATGATAATGATGATGATAAAAATAACAATCATAATAACAATAATGATAATAATAACAACATTAACACTAATAACGATAATAATAATGAAAATAATCATAGCAATAATGATAACAATAATAAATACGAAAACAAAAAAATTAATCATAATAATGATAATAATAATAATAATAATATTAACAATAACCGCAAAAATCCTATTCATCTGTATTCTTTTCATCTTCATTCATAATTACTTATTCCTTCCATTCTTAAAGAAGAAAAAAAAGAAAGATAAAAAAAAGACTACTGGGATCCGCATTGTCACGGAACAAGAGCGAACAAAAGGGAAACGGGATTGAAAAATCTGAACAAAGGGACGAAGATCTTTGGCGCGTTTCGTTCATCCTTCGAGGAGGAAGAGAACGAGAGAGGGAGAAGGAGAGGGACAGGGAAAATAAGGGAGAAAGAGAGGGAGAGGATGGGATTGGGAGAGGAAGGGAGGGAGGGAGGGAGGGAGGGAGGGAGGGAGGGAGAGAGAGAGAGAGAGGGAGAGAGAGAGGGAGGGAGGGAGAGAAAGGGGAAGCAAGGGTGCTGGAGATTATTAAGAAGGAGAGGGAGGGAGGGAGGAGCCTCGAGAAAGACAATGAGAGTTCTGAATACTCCGGAGACCCGTAGCAGAGAACGCAGAGAGAGAAAGAAAGAGAGAGAAAAAGAGAGAGATACAGAAATTAAGAGAAAGAGAGAGAGAGAGAGAGAGAGAGAGAAAGAGAGAGAGAAAGAGAGAGATACAGAAATTAAGAGAAAGAGAGAGAGAGAGAGAGAGAGAGAGAGAGAGAGAGAGAGAGAGAGAGAGAGAAAGAGAGGAAGTATAGAGAAGATGGTAGTGATGGCGATGGTGTTGATGATAATGATTATCATTGGTGGTGATGATAATGATTATGCTGATAGTGATGATGATGATAATGGCGACATAATGACGATGTCGATGATGATAAGGAAAGAAAGGAGTAACAAAAAAAAAAAGGTAACAATAAAAAAGACGAAGAAGAAAAAGAAATAAAACCAGCAATAAGAAGAAGGAGAAGAAAGGAAAAGGGGAAAAAATCAAATAAAAAGAAAGAAAGAAAGAAAGAAAGAAAAAGAAAGCAACGAACAAACTACAAAGAACATACGAAGATCTTAAAAAGCAAGATAGCCCTTTTTTTTTCTTTCTTTCTTTCCTGTATTCGTCTCCTTCGCTCCATTATGCCAAAGCGAAGGGCGTCCCTCAATTTCCTTCAATTTCCTTGGCTGTTAGAGAGATGGAGAGACAGGCGATGTAAAAGTAGAGAGGGACACTTGATAAACCATGTGTTAACGTAGCGATGATAATTATTTTCTCTTGCTTTATATATATATATATATATATATATATATATATATATATATTAGAAAGATATATTTATATTATATATATACTTATATCTATCTAGATATATTCTAATATATTTATGTATGTATATATCTTATATTATCTATCTATCTATCTAATATAATATATGTATGTAGTATAGTATATATATATATAATCACTATATATATATATATATATATATATATATATGAATATATATATATATATAATATAGATAAGTATAATATTATATATATATGCTGAAATATATTATATATATATATATATATATATATATATATATATATATATATATATATACATATATGTCTATCTATCTATCTATATATATATATAAAGAGAGAGAGAGAGAGAGAGAGAGAGAGAGAGAGAGAGAGAGAGAGAGAGAGAGAGATTGATCAAGAGAGAAGAGAGAAGAGAGAGGAGAGAGAGGAAGAGAGAGAGAGAGAGAGAGAGAGAGAGAGAGAGAGAGAGAGAGAGAGATTGATCAAGAGAGAGAGAGAGAGATAGATAGAGAGAGATGACCTTGCAGCAATATCAACATCACGATGCCTGTTCGCCAACGTCATCTCAACAACGAACACACTGTCATTGCAGGCACGTAAGTCGGGTAATATCGCAGTCATCCGTAAGCATTGCAAAGTTGGCCTTGGTTGCCTCTCTCCCCAGGGATCACTAAAGCTGCATTTTAAGAGGAACATTTTTCTCTTCGAAAAAAAAAATGTTTCAGAGACTTGCCATAAATGAAATTAATGACTTGATGCCTAAGAGAGATGGAGGGTCGGGGTGTGTGGAGTTAGGGTGGTGTACATGCACGTGTATGCTCTCTCTCTCTCTCTCTCTTGCTCTCTCTCTCTCTCTCTTGCTCTCTCTCTCGCTCTCTCTTGCTCTCTCTCTCTCTCTTGCTCTCTATCTCTCTCTTGCTCTCTATCTCTTGATCAATCTCTTTTTTTCCTCTCTTTCAACTCCATATCTCTCCAGCTTACGTTGGTACGAGTGGTTCTCTTACTCTCTCTCTCAGCTCTTAAATCAATCTCTCTCTCCTCGTTCCTCCCCTTTCATTTCCACCTCTTCCAATCACCCTTTTAGTGCCGCCACATAGTTCTCCACATTCCTCAGTCTCCTCAACTCTTCGTCACTCAGTTATTTCTTGGTACTAAAGAGTTTAATATTCTCTCTCTCACTGAACACTTTCATAC
>NW_028234404.1:5245562-5250562 GCF_977035675.1 Penaeus japonicus
TTCTCTCCTTCCAACACTTCTGTCATCACTGGAGGGATATTCTGAATAATTAAACGCCGACTTGGGAGGAAATTCTCACGTCGGTAAATAATTAATAAACAAATAGATCATATAAATGGTAAAACACTTTTTTTCCATTTTGTAAAAGCACATACTCGTCTTAACACTCGCGGTGATGGTGGCCATTTAAGAGAAAAAAAATATATATCAGAAACAAATAAACCGGAGTAAAATAATATCCAAAAATAGGTCCGGAGTGTAGGCGGGTCCTCGTCCCAAGAGAGGAGACCCGCGGACGTGGCCTTTCACTACAACGGTTCGAGGCGGACTGCGAGGCTGGGGCGACCTCAACTCTCAGAGCAGAAGACGTGATGGGGGGCTGCCAGATGTCGCCCTGTGAAGGCATTTTTGGGTTGCTTGTCCGCTCCTCTCTCTCTCATTCTCACTCACCCCGACTCTCTCTCTCTCTCTTTCTCTCTCTCACCCTCTCTCTCTCTCTCTCTCTCTCTCTCTCTCTTTCTCTATCTCATTCTCTATCTCTCTCCCTCTCTCTCTGTCTCTCTCTCTTTCTCTCTATTTCACTCCCTCCCTCCATCCTCCCTCATCTCTCTCTCTGTCTCTCTCTATTTCATTCCCTCTCTCCATCCTCCCTCCCCCCTCCTCTCTCTCTCTCTCTCTCCCTTTCACTCTCACTCTCTCTCTTTTTCACTCCCTCCCTCCATCCTCCCTCTTTCTCCCTCCCTCCCTCCCTCCATCTCTCTCTCTCCCTTCCTCTCCCTCTCCCTCATTCATTTCATTTTCCACCCGCAAAATTCATACCCTTCAATATAGCGCTGATAGAATTTCATCGTTTTAAGGCGTCAGTGATACTATTTGGTGGCATGCATGTAGGCGGATTAAACTTCATTAGCCTTGGGAAGAGGAGAGGGAGAGGAAGAGGGAGTGGGAGGAAGGAAAGGAGGGAAGGGAGGAGGGAAGGAGGGAGAGAAGGAGGGAGGGAAGAGAGGGAAGGAGAGAGGGAGTGGGAAGGAGGGAGAGAAGGAGGGAGGGAAGGAAAGAGGGAGGGAGGGAGGGAGGGAGGGAGGGAAGGAAGGAGGGAGGGAGGGAGGAGGGGAAGAGAGGGAAGGAAGGAGGGAGGGATGGAGGGAAGGAGGGAGGGCAAGAGGGAAGGAGGGCAAGAGGGAGGGAGGGAGGGGGGGAAGGAGGGAGGGCTAGAGGGATGGAGGGAGGGATGGAGGGCAAGAGGGAAGGAGGGAGGGAGGAGGGGAAGAGAGGGAAGGAGGGAGGGAGGGAGGGAGGGAGGGAAGGAGGGAGGGAGGGAAGGAAGGAGGGAGGGAGGGAGGGAGGGAGGGAAGGAAGGAGGGAGGAGGAGAAGAGAGAGAGGGAGGGAGGGAAGGAGGAAGAGAAGAGAGGGAAGGAGGGTGGGAGGAAGGGAAGAGAGGTAGAAGGAGAGAGAGAAGAGAGAGTAGAAAGAGGGAGGAGAGAAAAAGAAGAAAGAAAACACAAAAAAGAAGATAAGGAGTGAGAAATAGAATCAAAATAAAAGGGGAACAACAACAAGGAAGAGGAAGAAATGCCTCCTCCTCCTCCTCCTCCTCTGTTTCCCCCCTCGGGGTCCGCCGTCGCCGCCCGCAGAACCCCCTCCTCCTCTGCCGCCGTCGCCGCCGCAGAGCCCCCCCCGCCCCCCCCGCAGCCCACCAGCCCCCGAGCCCCACTGACCTGCGCCGTCGCCGCCGCAGAGAGCCGCCGTCGCCCAGGCCCCCGTCGGGCAGGAGCCCCCCCGCCCCGTGCATAAGCAGCAGCATCCAGCCACACACAGCCATGCAGGCAGAGAGAGAGAGAGAGACAGAGAGAGAGAGAGTGACGAGAGAGAGAAGAGAGAGAGAGAGAGAGAGAAGCGCGAGAGAGCGAGAGAGAGAGAGGAGAAGAGAGAGGAGAGAGAGAGAAAGGAGAGAGAGAGAGAGAGAGAACAGAGACAGAGCGAGAGAGAGAGAGGAGAGGACAGAGACAGAGAGAGAGAGCGGAGAGAGAGAGGGAGAGGGAGAGGTAGATAGAATAGATAGAGAGAAGAGTGAGAGAGAGAGAATGAGAGCGAAAGAGAGAGAGAGGAGACGATAAGAGAGATAGAACAGTAGAGAGCAGAGAGAGAGAGACAGAAGACAGAGAGAGCAGATGAGATAGAGAGAGAGAGAGAGAGAGAGAGGAGAGAGAGAAACCACGACGAGAGAGGGGAGAAAACAGAGAGAAACACAGAGAGAAAAAGAGCGAGCGAGAGAGGAAGAGAGAGCGAGAGAGAGAGAGAGAGAGAGAGAGAGAGAGAGAGAGAGAGAGAGAGAGAGAGAGAGAGGCAGCATCCACCATCCGGCCAGTCGAGGCATCTCCGAGGAGAATCATTCACAACATTTGCACGGACTAAACGCCGCGCCAGACTGCTGTCGGACGAGCCAGGGGGGGCCTCCCGCGGCTTAAGGAGGGGGGGGGGAGGGTGAGGGGCGGGAGGGTTGTGGATGGATGGGTGGGGTGGGGGGGTAAGGGGTGAGGGGGGGGAAGGGAAGAAGGGGAGGTTTGGGAGAGGGTAGGGTTTAGAGGGGGAGGTGTGTGGGGAGGTATGGGGAAGAGAGAGAGAGAGGTGCAGGGGAGAGGGGAGAGGGGGGGAGTGGGGGGAAGGAGATAGGGGGAGGTGTTGGTGAAGGGTAAAGGAATAAGGGGAGTCGGTAGTGAGAGAGGGGGAAGTATGGGGGAAGGGGAAGGGAACAGGAGGAGAGGGAGAGGTGTGTGAGTGGAAGGGGAAGAGAAAGAGGCATGGGGATAAGGGGAGGGGAAAGACAGGTACTTATGGGGAAGGGGGAGAAGGGGGGGGGGGTAAGAGAGATGGGCAGGAGGGAGCTAGAGGGATAAAAGAGGCAGGAAAGGTGAGCGAAGAGAAAAGAGGAAGAAAAGAGAATAAGAAGGGAGAAAGAAGAAGAAAAAGAAGAAATCAAATACCGAAGAGGAACGAAGAAAGAAAGAAGGAATAAGAGGAAGGACGGATAAAGAAGAGGAATAGGAAAGGAGGAGGAAAAAAAGAGGGTGATGGGCCTGCATGCCCAGCAAAGAGCAGAGAGCTACGTGTGAGGAATAAGTGTGTTTTGCGGAAAACAGTTCTAATTGATATTTATTTATTTCTTTTTTTTATCTTTTTTTTTTTTTGTTTGCTCTTCTTTTTTCTTTTTTTTTTTATTTTTCTATTGCTTTATTTTTTTTTTGGCTTTTTTTTTTTTGCTTTTTTTTTTTTTCTTTTTCTGGTACTTACTTGCCTGTGTGTGAGGGGAAACAGAGGGTAGGGGAAACAGAGGGGAGGGGAAACAGAGGGGAGGGGAAACAGAGGGGAGGGGAAACAGAGGGGAGGGGAAACAGAGGGGGAGGGGAAACAGAGGGGGGGGGAAACAGAGGGGAGGGGAAACAGAGGGGAGGGGAAACAGAGGGTAGGGGAAACAGAGGGGAGGGGAAACAGAAGGGTAGGGGAAACAGAGGGTAGGGGAAACAGAGGGGAGGGGAAACAGAAGGGTAGGGGAAACAGAGGGGAGGGGAAACAGAGGGGAGGGGAAACAGAGGGGAGGGGAAACAGAGGGGAGGGGAAACAGAGGGGAGGGGAAACAGAGGGGAGGGGAAACAGAGGGTAGGGGAAACAGAGGGTAGGGGAAACAGAGGGGAGGGGAAACAGAAGGGTAGGGGAAACAGAGGGTAGAGGAAACAGAGGGGAGGGGAAACAGAGGGGAGGGGAAACAGAAGGGGAGGGGAAACAGAGGGGAGGGGAAACAGAGGGTAGGGGAAACAGAGGGGAGGGGAAACAGAGGGGAGGGGAAACAGAGGGGAGGGGAAACAGAGGGTAGGGGAAACAGAGGGGAGGGGAAACAGAGGGGAGGGGAAACAGAGGGGAGGGGAAACAGAGGGTAGGGGAAACAGAGGGTAGGGGAAACAGAGGGGAGGGGAAACAGAGGGGAGGGGAAACAGAGGGGAGGGGAAACAGAAGGGGAGGGGAAACAGAGGTGAGGGGAAACAGAGGGTAGGGGAAAGGAAACAGAGGGTAGGGGAAACAGAGGGTAGGGGAAACAGAGGGTAGGGGAAACAGAGGGGAGGGGAAACAGAGGGTAGGGGAAACAGAAGGGAGGGGAAACAGAGGGTAGGGGAAACAGAGGGTAGAGGAAACAGAGGGGAGGGGAAACAGAAGGGTAGGGGAAACAGAGGGTAGGGGAAACAGAAGGGTAGGGGAAACAGAAGGGAGGGGAAACAGAGGGGAGGGGAAACAGAAGGGTAGGGGAAACAGAGGGTAGGGGAAACAGAGGGGACATGCCCCGAGGGGTAGGCGGACCGGGGCAGGGACGAAACGGGGAGCCGGCCACACAGAGGAGGAGTGTCCCAGAGGGGGGAGGGAGCGAGTAGCAGAGGGGAAACAATGGGAGAGGGGGGGAGAGATAGATGAGGAAACAGGAAGGGGAAGCAAAGGGGAGGGGGCGGGGAGGGGGACAGTATGGGATCGGCAGTGGGGAGAAACAGGAGGGAGGAAGAAGAGGGGAGAGACAGCAGGAGGGGGACATAGGGGAATACATGATGGAGGAAACATGAGAGGGGGGGAGGGGGGGGCAGAGGGAGGAAACTCTGGGCGTGGAAGGTAGGGTGAAAGAAGGAAGTGTTGCCGGAAGGTGGAAGATATATGGAGGAAAATGTAGAAACAAGAAAACTATAACAAACAAAAGAAAGAGAGAGAGAGAAGGATGAGGAAAAGGAAGAAAGCGAACGAGAAGATCAAGGAGATTGAGATTAACATATTTCTTCCTTTCTTTACCTAGTCCTCCTCTTTCTGTTTCCTTTCCCTCTGTCTATCTGTCTGTGTCTGTCTCTCTCTCGCTCTCATCCATTCTCCCTCTCTCTCTCTCTTTTCTTTTTTGATTTTGACTCTCTCGCTCTCTATTTTTCTCTCTATCGATATCTTTCTCTCTATATATTTTTTTTCCCCTCTC
>NW_028234404.1:5261745-5267886 GCF_977035675.1 Penaeus japonicus
CACTATTTAAATACTTTTTATTCATTAACCAAGTCCTGTGACATACTTTCCATACGACAAAGAATGATATAAAACTATAAACAGGAAATCAAATATACCATAGTCACCGTTCCATAAAGGTTGCCGCACACAGTTTCAAAATTGAAAGCGAACGCGTGAATTTTGAGTGTTTTGAGTTCGTTGCCTCGGCCGTCGGGGGGACAATAAAGTTGCCGTCTGCGGAAAAAAAGAAAAAAGAAAAGAAGAGAAAAGGGGGAAAGAGAGAGAGAAAAATAAAAAACGAAGAAGAAGAAGAAGAAGAAGAAAATCTTACAGAGAGTTACTGAGAAGTCAAGGCAAGGAGCGAACCACATTCACGGCGCTAACTTTTCGACAAAGACACATGGACAAAGAGAGAACCAGAGACCTGTCAGAGATACATTGGAACCAATTTACCCAAGGTTTAAAGGAGAGAGAGAGAGAGAGAAAGAAATAGAGAGAGAGAGACAGGGAGGAGGGGGAGAGGAGAGAGAGAGAGAGAGAGAGAGAGAGAGAGAGAGAGAGAGAGAGAGAGAGAAAGGAAGGAAAGAGAGGTTGGGGGGTAGGGAGAAAAGGAAAGAGAAGAAAAAAGACAGAGAGAGAGAGAGAAATCAAAACAGAAGAGAGTGCAAAAATAGAAACAAATTTCCTCAAGAGTGTTTCAGGCAATGAAAAAAAAATTGAGTCAATGAAACGACGACTTTTCGAAATGATTTTTGGGAAGAAGACATTTCAAAATAGAATCTTTCAGGAACTCTCGTATATACTATGAGATGATAACAATGTAACTGCAATGTTGCTCTTTGAAATACATAACATTTCGCATGACATATGTCGCAGTGGAGTGAAGAGAGAGAGAGAAGAGAATGATAATAATTGGTCATGGAGGCAAGACAAGGGGAAACAAGAGAAAATCTGCAATGCAAGATTAATCATTATGATCAAATTCCGGTCGATATCCAGAAGATAGTTTGGAAAAAAAATAATCCTTAAATAGTTGTTCGTAAAAAATAAATAGATAAATAAATGAATAAATGAAAAAAAGAAAGAAAAAAAAGAAAAGAAAAGGAAGGGGGAAAAGAGAGAAAAATAAAGACGAAGAAGAATAAACAGTGATTATAGTGATGATAATAAAATTGATAATGATAAGGATATTGATAAAAACGATAATATTAATGATAATAATAAGGATAATGATAATATTAATCATTATAATGATAATGATAATAATGGTAATGATAAGAGTGATAATAAAGATGGCAATAATAACAACAACAGCAATAACATAACAATCATAATGATAAAAAACAATAATGAAAAATATAGCAACAAAATGAGATCTGAAATGACAACCGCTACATAATAAGCGGGAGAAATTCCAGGGACAACAATAGCGGGCAAATTCCATGACAATTACATGATGAAAGTGCATGGCATTCTGGCATGAGATAGAGAACTGACTCGTCTAATCTCATGAGCGGAATTTCTTTCTCTTCCATAGTGAATATGTTATAAAAAAAAATATTTAATCATATTCATAAAACTAATTTCGTACGTAAATGTTATATGATAAACACGGTAAATTTACGTACGTTAGTGCAGAATAGAGTTCGTAATTAAATAAAAGTAAGATTGTTATTGTATATTTTTCTTTACAAATTGAAGAAAACAAGTTTATTAGTATTATTAAGATTATTAACAGCATATCAAAGATTCTTTACAAATGTCATTAAGGAAATAAGTTTATTGGTATTATTAAGATCATTAATAATATATCAAAGATACTTTACAAATGTAACGAAGGAAATAAGGTTACTATTATTATTAAGATTATTAATAACATATCAAATATTCTTTACAAATGTAACGAAGGAAATAAGTTTATTAGTATTATTAATAACATATCAAAGATTCTTTACAAATACAACGAAGGAAATGAGGTTATCAGTATTATTAAGATTATTAATAACGTATAAAAGACACAGCCATGACACAATAACCTACATTAAGGTCATGAAGTCATGGGAATGCAGATGCTCTCAAAATAACCTCGTTTATAATGCAAGTCGATTTATGGAGAGATTGAAAAAGGTGTTAGTTTTTGTTATGTTTTCTTTTCATGTTTGTTATTTTAATTTCATTTTGTAAGTTTTCTGTGTTTGTGACAATGAGCGTTAGAGGACTTCCCGAAGCTTATAAATGTAAAGAAATAAAGAAATTATTTTTTTTGTTGAAATATGAATATAATGATTAGAAGAATATGGATAGAAATATGAACGCTAAAAAGAAAACATTACTAATAACAACATTAAAACTAATAACCATGATAACAAGAATAATATTTACTTGATTCGCAAATTCCCTTCTTCTTCCATCTTCCTTCTTTCTTCTTCTTCTTTCTTCTTTCTTCTTCTTTCTTCTTCCTTCTTCTTCCTTCTTCCCTCTTCTTTCTTCCTTCTTCTTCCTTCTTCCTTCTTTCTTCTTCTTCTTTCTTCTTTCTTCTTCCTTCTTCTTCCTTCTTCCCTCTTCTTTCTTCCTTCTTCTTTCTTCTTTCTTCTTTCTTCTTCTTCCTTCTTTCTTCCTTCTTCCTTCTTCTTTCTTCCTTTTTCTTCCTTCTTCTTTCTTCTTTCTTCCTTCTTTCTTCCTTTCCTTCTTTCCTCCTTCTTCTTCTCTTCCTTCTTTCTTCTTCTTTTTCCTTCTTCTTTCTTCTTCTTGCTTCTTTCATCCTTCTTCCTTCTTTCTTCCTTCTTCTTTCTTCCTTCTTCTTTTTTCTCCTTCTTTCTTTCTTCCTCCCCTTCTTCCTTCTTCCTTCTTCTCCTTCTTTCTTCATTCCTCTTTTTTTCTATTTTTCTTTTTTTTCTCTCTTTTTTTTTGTTTTTTCCTCTTTTTTTTCCTTTCTTTCTTTTTTTTTGTTTTTTTTTCTTTTCCTTTTTGTTTTTTTTTTTTTTGTCGCTGTTCCCCCCCCCCCCGCTTTTTTTTTCCTTCCCTTCCCCCCCTTTCAGTCTTTCTCACCTTCTGTCTTTCTTCATTCTTCTCTTCTTCTTTCCTTCTTCTTCTTTCTCCCCTTCCTCTCTTTTCTTCCCTCTTTCTTTCTTTGCTTCTTCTCCCCTTTCTTCCTTTCATCTTTTTGCCTTCATCTCTTCTTTAATTTTTCCCCGTCTTTTCTTTTTCTTCCCTGTTTCGCTGCTCTTTCTTTCCCTTCTGTTCCGCCCTTTTCCTTCCTTCTTTTCTTCCTTCCCTCCCCTTTCCTCTTCCTTCCTTGGGTCGCTTCTTTTCATGTCTTCCTCCTGGCTTCTCCTTCTTTTTATGTCCTCTGTTCGCCTATGCTTTCGTTCATCCTGTTCTTCCTTCTTCTCCTGCCAGGGTCATGCATCCCGTTTTTTGCTTGTCGTCCGCTTCCTTTATGGTCGGGCGTCCACGATGCGGGTCCGTGGCTATTGTGGATGCCCGCGGAGTGTGTGTCGTGTCGTGGTGTTTGTGAACCTGTCTGTGTGTGCGATTGGTTTTTTGTGGGTGTTTTTTGAAAATAGTGTTGTGGGGTTTGGGGGTGTTTGGGTTGTGTTTGGTTGTGGGTTGTGGGTGGTGGTTTGGGGGGATGGGTAGTGTGTGATGAATTGGGTGGTGGCTTCGGTTCCCCGTGTCGTTCCGTTTCATGGAAGTGCGGTTTCGTATGTGCTAGGTCTTCTTATGTTACTGATTGTAACAATTACCGTCTTCTTACTGTTTGCTTCTTAGGCCTTCTGCTTAGTACTTCTTCCGGACATTTCTATTTCCTCTTCTCTTCGGTGGCCTTGTCTTCGTCTCCCTTGTCCTGCGTTCTCGTCCGTCGTCTTGTCTTCCTTTCTTACTGGCTCATTCGGAGTTTTCTGTCTTCATCTGCTTTCTTCCTGCTATTCCCCCTCTGCCTTCGTTCCTGCTTTCCTCTTCCGCGGTCGTTCGTTTCCGTCACGGTCGTTTCGGTCCTTCTTCTTTCCTTCTTTCGTTTCCGTCTTCTTTACCTCTGGGCTTGCCCTTCTTCTCTTGCCGCCCTCTTCCTTCTTCCCTCTTCCGTCGTTCGTCTCAATCCTCTTCCTTCTTCCCTCTCTCCTTCCTTCTCCACAGTTCCTTCTTCTGCCTTCCCCTTCCTTCTTCCTTCTTTCCTCTTCCTTCTTTCTTTGATTCTTTCCCTCTTACATTCTGGTCCCTCTCCCTTCTTTTTTTGTTTTTTTTTTTTTTTTGTTTTGTTTTTTTTTTTTTCCTTCTTCCCTCTTTTCCTTTCTTCTTTTCCCTTCTTTATCCCTTTTCCTCGTCTTTTCTTTCTCGTTTGGTTTTTTTTCTTTTCTTTTCTTTTTGTCCCTCTTCTTTTTTTTGCCCCCCCCCCCCTTCGTTTTTTTTTTTTTCTTCTTTTCTTCTTCTTCCTTCTTCTTTCTTCTTCCTTCTTTCTTCTTTCTTCCTTCTTCCTTTTTCTTTCTTCCTTCTTCTTTCTTCCCTCTTCCTTCTTCTTCCTTCCTCCTTCTCCCTTCTCCTTTCTTCCTTCAATCTCTAGTGAGAGAGAGAGAGAGGAAGGAAAAGTGGACCAGAAATCTATTCTTAACCCAAGGCAAGCGAGGTCAGAGGTACAGATGACCGGTCGTCGCCCTTACTCGACCTCTCTTTCTCTACACTCGCACTCGCTCTCACGACCCCCCCCCCACCCTCCCCGCCCCCGTAGAAGATACGCCCACTCCGGCCTAGCTCGCCCTCACAAAGTGGTAGCAGTGATGGGATCACCGGGGGGGAAACCCCTAACAGTGCCCTCAGATGAGTGTAAGAGTGGAGAGTGGGGGGTATAGAGTTGAGAGTGTGTGGGAAATGTGAGTGAGAATGGTGGTGTGGGAGAAAGAGAGAGAGAGAGTGTGTGTGGGAGAAAGAGAGAGATTAAGGGAGAGTGAGAGTAAGAGAGAGAGAGAGGGGGGAGGGAGGGAGGGGTGGAGAGGGAGAGAGAGAGTGAGAGAGTGAGAGAGAGAGAGAGAGTGAGAGAGAGATAGAAAGAGAGAGAGAGAAAGAGTGAGTGAGTGGGGGGGGGGGAGAGAAAGAGAGTGAGAGACAGAGAGAGAATGAGAATGAATGAAAGAGAAAGAGAGAGAGAGAGAGAGAATGAGTGAGTGAAAGAGAGCGAGAGCGAGAGAAAGTGAACGAGAGAGCGCGAGAGCCGAAGCATACCATGACAGGTAAGGATGCACCAACACTAAAACATTTACTAGAGATCCATTCCTACACTAACGCGTATGGGAGGGAATGCTGCTTGCTAATTCCAGTTATCTTTTCTTCTTTTTTTACTCATGCTTGCTGTTATATTCTTGGGCTGCGACCCGTGTGTCCTGAAAGTCTGAGAGGTAATTGTCTTCCTCATCTTTCAATTGTTATTCGTTTTTCTTTTTTTTATTTCCCCGCTAGAGGGGGAGGGGGTGGAGGAGGGAGGTGGAGGGGGAAGGTGGAGGATAGATGGAAGAGTAAGGTAGGGGGTGAGGGATGGGGGGGAGAGAGAAAGACAGGGTGGGACAAAAAGTGGAAGAGAAGTGAGGGACAGGGTGGGATGGAGAAAGAGTGAGGGAAGGCGGATGAAAGAGAGAGAAAGAGAGAATGCAAAGATAAAAATGGAAGGAAATAAAAGCGAGAGAATACATAGATAGAGGGAGAGATTATTATCATTATAGTTTTTGTTTTTATTATCATCATCATTGTTATTGTTTTTGTTTATTATAGTCTTATATTTGTATAGCTTTTTATACTACGTTTTATGTATAATTAATTATTTCTACTCATTATATATAATTGCAATTATTTTTATCATTCGCTATGACGACTGCTGCCATCATTCTAATTATGAATATTGATAATATAATGATCTAATTAGCACAATCATTCACATAATTATTACCCTCATTATATGAAACCAATGAATCATCAAGTGCAAGGAGGAAATAGACGCAGGTAATCTAACATGTGATAATTGCTCGTCAACATCAATATAACATTACTTTCAGGATTGCGGTATAGACATAGTCAGTGGGATTTCCATTCTGAGAGCATTTTTTTATGCTCATTTTCGTGTTTTCTTTTTGTTTTGTTTTGTTTTGTTTTATTTATTTATTTTGTTTCCAA
>NW_028234404.1:5270486-5282986 GCF_977035675.1 Penaeus japonicus
GCCATGACAACCTGGGCTAACTCATCTTACATATTACTATTTATTGCTTTGGTTGTGATGTTGGTTAGTGTTTGGGGTTATTTGAGTGATGGATTGGAGGGAGGGGGGGAGGTTGGAGGGGGGAGGGGAAGGTGGTGAGAGGGGCGGGAGGGGGGGAGGAGGAGGAAGAGAGGAGGAAGGAGAGGGGAGAAGAGGAGAGGGGGAAGCGGGTCAGGCGGGGAAGGGGGAAGGGGGGGGGGAAGGGGGGGGGGGAAGGAGGGGGGAGACGGGGAGGGGGGAGGAGGGTAAGTGGGGGAGGGAGGGAAAACGGAAGGTGGTTTAATGGGACGGGGACATTTGTAGGGGGGAAAGAAAAGATGATGGGAAAGAGGGAGCCAAGAGAGAGGAGAGGGGGGGGGGAGGGCCGGGGGGGAGAAGAAGGGGAAGAGGTAGGTGAAATGGGTGCGGGAAACGGACGGGAAGCAAGGAAATGGGAGAGAAAGAGAAAGAGAGAGAGAGAGAGAGAAGGGGAGGGGGAATAGGCAAACAGTGAGATTGAAGAAGGGGGAAAGGAGATTTCTGCTGGAAACATATGTGTTCACAGGCCATTGCTTGTGCCCATAGAGACTGTTGACCAGTCTATCTTACACCGTTCTTCAATCAAAGTGAGAGATGGAGAGAGAAGATGACAAACATATAAACAAAACTCTGTCTGTCTGTCTGTCTGTCTGTCTGCCTGTCTGTCTCTCTCTCTTTCTCTCTTTCTCTCTCTCCACCCTCACATCCCTCCTCCCCCTCCTCCCTCCCTACCTCTCCAATCCTCTCCCTACCTCTCTCTTATCATCTCTCTCTCTCTCTCTCTCTACTCCCTTTTCGTGTCAACTGGAAGAATAGATAAACAGGCAATTCATCAACTCATCAATCTCAGCCCAAAGATATCTTTTTTTTTTTCTCTCTCTCTCTTAGAAGTTTAGCGGAAGTTGCCGCTTCCGACTCAAACTTCCGCTTGTCATTCTCCTCTGTCGAATCGGATTTCTCTCTCCTCCTCTCTCTTGCTCCTTTCTCTTTTCTTCCTTCGTTCCGTCTTTATTTGGTTGCTCCTCTTTGATCTATTTGCTTCTGGTTCCTCTTTCTTGCTTTCGTCTTTATTAATTCTCTATTTCCTTCTTACTTTCGTATTCGTGTTACTTATTTTCTTTCGTCTGTTTCTCTTTTTTTCTTTCTTTCTCTCTCCTCATTCGTTCGTTTAGTCTTTATCTCTTCTTCATTTCTTTCTTTCTCTCATCCTTCTTATCTTCGTCTTTATTATCTATGCTTATTTTCTTGATAATACATCCTCTATCCTAAATAATCTAATTAATTCTTATTTTCAATCTTCTACTTTAATATCGTGTTTTAATTCCCTTTCCTCTTCTTTTTTCTAATTCTTTCTTTCTATCTTACTTCTGTTTCATTGCGTCTCTTACTTCTTATATTTTTTTCAAAGAATAAGAAAAAAGAAAGACAAGAAAAGGAGAGAGAAAGAAAATAAAATCATAAATACGACGAAAGTAATTAATATCGAGTGATCGATTTTAAAAAAATATATATTTCCTTCACCTTTTTGTTTAAGATTTTGCTTCCTAAAATTTTTCCATTACGCGAAAATATCGGTCCGTAACTAATAAGCGTCACTGCCCAATTTCTGATCACGTTGGCGATAATTCTCCATCGAGTGAGAAAAAAATATCCTATAAAATATACACATGCGCGTATACACACACACACGCGCGGGTACACACACACGCACACGCACACACACACACACGCGCACACGCACACGCACACGCACACGCACACGCACACGCACACGCACACACACACGCACATATATATATATTATATATATAAATATATATATATATATATATATTATTATATATGTATATATATAGTATATATAAATATATATATAAATATATATATTATATTATAGGCATATTATATATATATATTATATATATTATATACCCCCCCCCTTTATTTATATATATATTTATATATTTTATATGCATATCATATTATATATATATATATATATATATATATATATATATATATATATATATATATATATATATATATATATATTAGTTCCTGATATTCTAAAAAAAAGTACAAGCAACGCCTAACACTTAATTCTCCGCTCTGTGCTACGCTGTATAAACACGGTGTAAGTAATTTTCCATCGGGAAAAGTTATTCTAACATAAATATCATTTTACGAGTCAGTTTCCTAAAACCCAAACAAGAAGAAGAAAAAAAAAATAAAAAAAAAAAAAAAAAAATGAAGAAATTAAAAAAAAAAAAAATGTGTGTGGTGCCGCATCCGCAATTGTTATTACAAATTATTATCACCGTTTACCAGTCCTAAACACGGTGAAAATAATCACCCACCCAGCGAGATAACGTTAAAGTTATTCAATTAATTCATATAAAGATTCAAAGGTCTTCTTGGTGTTTGTTATATACATGTTCTCATTTTACACTTTATTTTCCGTTTATCCCCCAAATTTATGTAGATAACATTAGTTCATTAACCTCACCGTACTCTACCTGCTAAACGAGGGGAAAATAACGAAAAAAAACAAAAAAAATCCTACTGAAAGAACGAAAAATGCTTTCGTGGAAAAATATATGCATATTAAGCCAAAACAGAAAGACAAATTCATATAATCTAAAGACAAATAGCTAAAAGATACTAAAATATTTTCGCCTCCGTCTGTGGTGCCGAGTCCCGCTGAATTCTTCTGTCGCTTCATCTTGTTTTATCGATTCAATAACGTCCTATAGTTGGCCATTCTGACTATTTATCCCCTGCTCACAAGCCTGGAGAAAATAGTTTCCGCCGAGCGAGGAAGTCTTTTTTTTTCTATCGTATATTGTACAGGAATATCACTCATATCATTTACTCTCAAAGAAATTTCCCGCCAAAATATTCACTCAACTTAACCAAGTGAAAAAAAGAAAAGAAAAAAAATCAAAATCAAATATACACATATTATCGAAAACATGCCAAATACTGCTTACATAAAAATAAAGAAAAACAAAGAATTTGCTGCCCCATTTCCTGAAAAAAAAAAAAAAAAAATCGCAGCGCCATCCGCCGGGTGACGCGTCCCACTGAATTCTTCCGTCGTTTTCTTTGACGACGCGAATAATTGTTGTTCATCACTCGGGTCTTTTGTCTTCTTCGTCTTCTTCCTGTGTCCGACTTGAGTCTTTCAGGAACTTCCTTATTTTTCACTGCCATAACATCAAAAGTTCTTTGAATTCTTTGTTTAGGCATCTATTATTTCTTTATAGTTTGACATGGTCCATAATCTCCCGTTTTTTTCTTTTTTTTTTTCTTTACTTTTTTTCTTTTTGGAATTGGGGGGAGGGGGGTAATTAAAAAGAAAAGAAATTAACTTATCGCCTTTTACCTAAATGTATTTATATTCTGATCTAAACTAACCTAAATTTCTTTCTTAATTATGATCTCTTGCCTTTCTCAAACCGGAGCGTAATCCAGTCCTTTCTTGGATCGTCAGCCATTTGTAATCGGATCTCCCGAATCCATAATCACATTTCAATTTTCTCATTTAGTCTCCGGGATAGATCATTAATTGCCTTGACCTCCAATGACCTATGTTTTATACACTCTCTCTCACTTTACGGCTCTCTAAGTCTCTTCTTTCTCTCATTGTCTCTTTTCTGCTCTGTTTCTCTCAATCTTTTGTACTTTAACACATTTTTTTTTTATTATCTCTCTCTCTCTCTCTTTCAACTTCCTTATTCTAATCCCTTTACGACTCTCGTGATGGCCGCGTCCTCGTCCCGTTTTCTGTAATGTGTAAGTGGCTGTCCCATTTTCTTTTTATAATTTGACGGGTGACTGATGACTTTCCGGGCGAGAGCGACTGCCTCTGTTTTCTCGCACACGCAACTTGCCAACTTTATTTAATTCTCTTCAATTTTCTCTTCAGGGACTTGTCAACCTCTAGTTTAATTAAGTGTATTATATTTTCTGTTAGTTCCATTACAGTCTCAGCTGCAGCCTCGTTCTTTTTCTTCTCCTATTCCATTTATGGTGTTTATTATTATTATTGTTATTACTTTGAAGTGTGTGTATGGGGGGGGGGGGACTTATATATATTTTTTAAATCTTCTGTCTGTCTGTCCGAATAACTTACCAAAATTCACATATTTTTTAACACAATGTAAAAAAAATTCTCAATGCACCTAACATCCCCCCACCATTCACTTTAAGAGAAAAAAAAACACGAATTTATCTCTCCCTTGTTTCTCTCCAGCTGATAAATCGTCCGTTTCTTTTTCTCTTCTATTCCTTTCATCATTTTTTTGTTCGCATTAATCTATTACCTCTTCCCGTTTTCTTCGAAGATTTATTTCTAATTCCTTCCGGATGATAATCTCCTGTTTCCTCTCTGTGCTGAGATTTCTTCTTGTTTTTTGGGGGGTGGGGGGGTGGGGTGGGGTGGGGGGAGGGGAGATTTATTCCTTTGATCTCACGGGAAATCTCTCTTCACTTCCTTTCTCTTCCCTTCCCTTTACTTTCCTTCCCTTAACTCCTCTCTCTCCCTCTCCTTGTTCTCTTCCTCATTCTCTCCCTTCCTCTTCCTCTCCTCCTTTCCCTCCGTTCTTCTCTTCTCCTCCCTCTCTCCCCTCCCCTCCCTTCCCTTCCCTTCCCTTCCCTTCCCTTCTATTTTCTTCCCTTCCCACCCTTCCTTTACTTCCCTTCCCCTCCCTCCCTTCCTCCCTCTATCTCCCTTCCCTTCTCCTCTTTCTCTCCCCTTCCCTCCTCTCTCCCTCTCCCTCTCCTGCCTCTCTCCCTTCCCTCCCTTTCCCCTCCCCTTCCTCCTCTCCTACTTCTCTCTCCCTTCCCTTCGCCCCCCTCTCTCTCCCTTTCCCTCTCTCTCCTGCTTCCCCTCTCTCTCCCTTCCCCTCTCCTGCATCCCCTCTCTCTCCCTTCCCCTCTCCTGCTTCCCTTCTCTCTCCCTCCCCCTTTGCGTGTGAGCACCGGATGTCTTTTAGTAAGGAAGTCTGTTCCAACTCTCTTCCCTCAAGATATTCGTGACAAGAAAACATTTATATTTTTTTTCTTAAACGTTGGGATTTTTAGCTGCTGACTGTACTATCTACTTTTCCTTCCAACTCAGAGACAAAGAGAATGTATATATGTAAATATATATATATATATATATATATATATATATATATATATATATATATATATATATAAAGAGAGAGAGAGGGGGAAAGGAAAAACATAAAGAAAGAGAGAGAGAGAGAGAGAGTTGAGAGAGAGAGATGGAGAGAATGAGAGAGAGTGAGTGAGGAGTGAGGAGAGAATGAGAGGAATAGAGAGAGAGAGAGAGAGAGAGAGAGAGAGAGAGAGAGGAGAGAGTGTGAGAGCGAGTGAGGTGTGAGAGGAGAGATGAGGAGAGAGGAGAGAGAGAGAGAATTGAGACAGAGCTAGATGTGAGAGGAGAGAGAGAAAAGAAAGAAATGAGTTTAGAAGATAGATAGATTATAGTTAAAAAAAATAAGGGAGAAGAGAGAGAGAGAGAGAGAGAGAGGTATCATATATCCCATTTTTCCTCATTGTACAATCGACCAATTTTTTTTCTCTCTCACCATACAATCTATCTTTTTTCCCGCCAAACTTTCGCCTTTGTATACACATACTAAATCAGCTACCTTTTCCCTTTCCTATTTTCCTTCGCATAGATATTTCCACTTATCAAAAAAAGAGAGAAAAAAAAAGAAAGAAAGAAAGAAGAAAAAAAAATACTTGCCGCTGATAACAAAAAATGATGATTGTACTTTACCTGCCATGACCACCTGCAACCAGTCGATAATGAAACACTTACCTGCAAAAGTGGGAGAAGGAAACAGTTAGTTTTCTAAATATTTTTTTTAACGAAAATTAGCTTGAGATAAATGTTAGTTTAGTAGAATTATTAACATTAATGCGGGTTAATCATATATATATGCAATTTTTTTTAAATAATAACACATAAATACATCAAAATAAATCAATGATATAGACCTATTAAAAAAAAAAAAATGTTCCCTTTTCACAATATTTCTTTTAATTCGCTATTTTTTCTTTATTCCCCTTCTATTCCCTCTCTTTCTATTCCGTAGACGAAAACGACCGAAAGAGAAACACAAACGAAAGAGAGAGAAAGAGAAACAACAAAAGACTATCGTAGAGACGCCTACAGACGGGGGGAGGGGGGGGAGGGTGTATGAGGATATGGGGAGGAAACGCCGCAGGATAAGGCTGTGATAATCCACTCTCGCTCTTATGACCTCCTTATATTAGTCTCAATATTGCATGCACTTGCGGTTTCGGGAGCGATAGAGCGCGACTATGCAAATGAGACATTAGATAGAGCGAGCGAGAGAGCGAGAGAGAGAGAGAGAGAGAGAGAGAGAGAGAGAGAGAGAGAGAGAGAGAGAGAGAGAGAGAGAGAGGAAGATAGAAAGAGAGAGAGAGAGAGACAGAGACAGACAGAGGGAGAGAGAGAGACAGAGAGAGAGAGATGAAGATAGAAATAGAGAGAGAGAGAGAGAGAGAGAGAGAGAGAGAGAGAGAGAGAGAGAGAGAGAGAGAGAGAGAGAGAGAGAGAGAGAAAGAAGAGAGAGAGAGAGAGAGAGAGAGAGAGAGATGGGAAGAGGAAATCCAAAAGAACGCAAATGAAGCCAAAAAACAAAAGACAATTGATGAAAATCGAAGTATTGGAGGAAGAAAATGATAACAACAAACCACAAAGAGAGAAGACTGGGAGAAAGAAGAAAACAAAAAAACATATATGTCTTTTTTAATAAAAAAAGAACAATAAAAAAACAAAAACGGATGGGGAGAAAGAAGAAACCTAAAAAAATAGATGATGTAAATGAACTTCCAAAAAAACAGATTGGAAGGAACTAAAAATAAAAAATGAAACGACATGAAAAAAAAAAAAAATCCAAGAATGGAAAGGTCTCTCCTGGTGCCACCGAGGCTGCACCATTGCAAGTACCCGGCGGGCCTCCAGCCTGCAACGCAACAATGGTCCTGTTCGCGAAACTTCCACGAGAGTTTGCAAAAAGGAACTTCTAGATGATTCTGCGTGTAGATTGTAACTGTTTGGATATACTATAAAAATCTGAGGTGTGTGAGAGAGAGAGAGAGAGAGAGGGGGGGGGGAGTGAGAGAGAGAGAGAAGGGGGGGGGGCAACTCTCTCTCTCTCACTCTCTCTCCTCAATATCACTTCCTCTCTCACCTCCTCTTGCCTCAATCCCACTCTCTAGCTTACATCTTCCTCATATCTCTTCTCCCTCCCTCTTTTTTTTCTTTCTCCCTCTTTGTTTTTTTCCCCTCCCCTCCCTTCCTCCCTCCCAACCCTCCCCTTCCACTTCAACATCTCCCACTCTCCCCCTCCCTCCCACCCTTCCCTCTCCACTCCCCCCTCCCCCTCCCCCCTCCCTTCCCCTCCCCTCCCCTCCCTTCCTCCCTCCCCTCCCCTCTTCTCCCCTCCTCCCTCCCTCCCCTCCACTCCCTTCCTCCCTCCCCTCCCTTCCCCTCCCCTTCCCTCCACTCCATTCCTCCCTCCCTCCCCGCAATACTTGAGTACTCTCGGCCTCTCATACCCCCTTCCCCCCTCCTCCCTCCCCTCTTCCCCCCAACTCGAGCCTTCAATACCTTCAACATTCTCTCTTCTTTCCTTCCTCTTCTTTGGTCTCATATCTATATTTCTCTCCGTGTTTGCCTCTTTGTTTTCTTTGTGGATTTCCTGTACATCGTTTGGTTATTTGGATAAACAAGTAGAGATAGAAAGATAGGGAGAGAGGGAGGGAGGGAGAGGAAGAAAGAAAGAGAGAGAGAGAGAGAGAGAGAGAGAGAGAGAGAGAGAGAGAGAGAGAGAGAGAGAGAGAGAGAGAGAGAGAGAGAGAGAGAGAGAGAGAGAGAGAGAGAGAGAGAGAGAGAGAGAGAGAGAGAGAGAAAGAAGAGGAGAGAGAAAGAGAGAGAGAGAGAAAGAGAGAGAGAGAGAAAGAAAGAAAGAAAGATAGATAGAAAGAAAGAAAGAAAAATAAAATAAAAGAAAGAAACCAAATAAATAAAAAAAGAAAGAAAGAAAGAGAAAGACCAACAAAGACTAAGAGAGAAAGAGAAACAAAAACCAATCACGCGAACCCAACATTACATTATAAATATTACACATTAACAACACTAAAGCGAAGGGGCAGATGACAAGCCTCCCGTCCATCACAAATTTAAAACAAAAGAACATCAAGACCAGCGTAGTAATTTTCCAATAAATCTATTAATAAGATCTTGGTTGGAATTTTGGCTTAAATGGCTTCGGGTGAGTGATAAGGGGCTGATAAGGGTGATAAGGGGGTGATAAGGGTGTAAGGGAAAAGGGTGTAAAGAAAAAGGTGTGAGAAAAGGGTGAGATAAAAGGGTGTAAAGAAAAAGGTGTGAGAAAAGGGTGAGATAAAAGGGTGTAAAGAAAAAGGTGTGAGAAAAGGGTGAGATAAAAGGGTGTAAAGAAAAAGGTGTGAAGAAAAGGGTGTGGAGAAAAAGGGTGTGTGATAAAGGGTGAAAGGAGAAGCGTGTGAGGAAAAGAGGATAGGAGGAAAGGAGAGGAGAGAAAAGGACAGACGATAGAAGGAGGGAAATATACAAAAAAGGAGCCGAAAATGCGATGCACAGGAAAAATATTATACGGTAAAGAAAAAAGAAAAATTCCAAAAATACGCGAAGCAGAAGAAAAAAGACAAAAAGAAGGGAAAACGGAAAAATAATAATGCAAGAGAAAAATCTAGAGAGAGAAAATGTAAAATAAAAGGAGAAATAAAGGGAGAGACAGGGAGATAGATAGATAAATAGATAGATAGAGATGGAGATAAATAGATAGATAGATAGAGAGAGAGAGAGAGAGAGATGGGAAGGGAGAGGGAGAATTAGAGAAAGAGCGAAAAAGAGAAAGAGAGAGAGAGAAATGAGAATGAGAAAGAGAAAGAGAGAGCAGAGAGAGACAAGAAACGAGAGGAGAGGTCGGAGAGCGAGAGAGAGAGTGAGTAGAGGCGGGATGAGAGAGATGAGGAGAGCCAGAGGAGAGGAGAGAGCCGAGAGAGAGAGGATGAGAGGGGACGATGAGAGGAGAGAGGAGAGAGAGAGAGAGGAGACGAGAGAGAGAGGGAGCACGGACGAGGAAAAGTGGAAAATTAGGGATAGAGAGAAAAGGGAAGAGAGTGTGAGGAAAAAAGAGAATGTAGAAAGGAGGTAAGAGGAGCGAGAGGGAGAGAGAAAAAAAGAGGGGCAAAGTAGGGTAGAGGAGAGGAGAGAGAGAGAGAGAGAGAGACAGAAGACAGAAAAAAAAAAAAACGAAAGAGAGACAGAAGCTGAGATGGATGACTAGAGGAGGAGAGAGCAAAGAAACTAGGTGAGAGAAGATGGGAGTAAGAACGTGTGATTTGAACGGAAACAGGAACCTCGTTTTTCACCCCCCCCCCCCCCCCCCCCCCCCCCCCCCCCCCCCCCCACCACCCCAAGCCCCGATAGAAGAGAGAGGAAGAGACACGAGACAGAAAGAGAGACAGAGCGACAGAAAGACAGAAAGACAAGAGAGACAGAGAGATAGAAAAGAGAGAAGAAAGACGAGAGCGACAGAAAGACAGAGAAAGACAGAGAGACAGAGAGATAGAAAAGAGAGAAGAAAGACGAGAGAGGAAGAGAAAGAGAAAGAACAGAGAGAGAGATAAAAAAAGAGCAGAGAACGAAGAGAGAACACAACAGCAGGACCACGAGAACACGACACTGCAGCAAAACATAGAGGATGCAAACCCCGTCAGAGTTTCACTGATTGAGTTTTTGAGACTCTTAGACTTAAGAGGTTATGACGCAGAGGAGAGGAGCGAGGGGGGAGGGAGGGGGGAGGGAGGGGGAGAGGAGAGGTGAGGAGGGGGAGGGAGGGGGAGGGAGGGGGAGTGGAGAGAAGAGGAGCGAGGGGGAGAGAAGAGGTGAGGAGTGAGGGGGAGTGAGGGAGAGAGAAGAGGAGAGGAGTGAGAGGAGCGAGGGGGAGAGAAGAGGAGAGGAGTGAGGGGGGGGGAGGGAGGGGGAGGGAGAAGAGGAGAGGAGGGAGGGGGAGGGAAGAGAGAAGAGGAGGTTGGCATGGGGGAGGGAGGGGGAGAGATGTGGAGAGGAGTGAGGGAAGGGAGGAGAAAAGGAAAGGAGTGAGGGAGAGGGAGGTAGGAGGAGAAGAAAGGGGGGAGGGAATAGGAGAGGAGTGAGGGGAGGGGGAGGTAGGAGGAGAAGAAAGGGGGGAGGGGAGGAGGTGGAGGAGGAGAGAAGAGGAGAAGAGTAAGGGAAGGGAGGGAGAGAAGTGGAGAGGAGTGAGAGGAGGGGGAGGTAGGAGGAGAAGAAAGGGGGGAGGGGAGGAGGTGGAGGAGGAGAGAAGAGGAGAAGAGTAAGGGAAGGGAGGGAGAGAAGTGGAGAGGAGTGAGAGGAGGGGGAGGTAGGAGGAGAAGAAAGGGGGGAGGGGAGGAGGTGGAGGAGGAGGAGGAGGAGGAGGAGGAGGAGGTGGAGGAGGAGGAGGAGAATAATAATAATAAGAAGGAGAAGGTGAAGAAGAAGGAGAAGGAGGAGGAGAAGTAGAAGAAGAAAAAGGAGGAGGAGGAGGAGGAGGAGGAGAAGAAGAAATACTTGGAGGAAAAGGAAGAGGAGGAACGAGAAGGAGTGGGATGGTGAAGGAGGAAGATGAGGAGGAAGAGGAGAAGGAGAAGGAGGAATAGGAAGAGGAGGAAGAAGAATAGGAGGAAATAGAAAGAGTGTGATGGTGAAGGAGGAAGAGGGGAATATCAAAGAAAAATGAATAAAGAAAATAATCTGAACCAATTCAAATAAAGAGAGAATAATGAATTAACATTGAATTAACAAGCACGTAATAACTAACACTAATTCCTTCAAGAACGACATAACAGGAAAACAATAATGATGATAATGATGATGAATATATTGGTAATTGTGATAAGATTAATGATAATAATAGGTAATGATAATAACAATAATGGTTATAACAATGGAAATAATTGTAATAAAAACGATGATAATAACACAAACAACAACAGCAAGAATGAAAATAATAACAATAATAATAACAATAATTACCATAATAATAGTGATATCAATAATGATAATAGTAACAAAAAATAAACAACACAAATAATAATAATAACAATAATTACGATAATAAAACAATAACAAAACATAAAACAATAAAAATAACACAATAAAAAATAAAACAGTAAAAAATAAAACAATAAAAATAAAACATTAAAAAATAAAACAATAACGACCATAATAACGAAAATAATCTAAAATATATATATATATATATATATATATATATATATATATACATACATAGATAAACCAATTCACAAAGAAATAAACTCATGAATACAGAAAATATCATGCATAACATTCCACATTCCTTGAACAGAAAACGGGGTATTACCGATAACTCGCCAAGATTTTACTAATTTCATGGCTGTCAACTTAAGCCGAATAACATTTACGAGATTAAAATAATTTCAGAGCTAAATATAACAGGAGGGGAATTGAGGGTAAGAGAAAGAGGAAGGAGGGAGGGACGGAATGAATTTGTGCATGTGAGAGGGGAAGAATGGGAGAGAAAAAGATAGAAAGAGAGAGAGAGAGAGAGAGAGAGAGAGAGAGAGAGAGAGAGAGAGGGAGAGGGAGAGAGGGAGGGAGAGAGAGAGAGAGAGATAGACACAGAGTGAGAGAGGAAGAGAGAAAGAGAGAAAGAGAGAGAGAGAGAGAGAGAGACAGAGAGGGAGAGGGAGAGGGAGAGGAAGAGGGAGAGGGAGAGGGAGAGGGAGAGGGAGAGGGAGAGGGAGAGGGAGAGGGAGAGAGAGAGAGAGAGAGTGAGAGAGATAGAGATAGAGATAGAGATAGAGATAGAGATAGAGCTAGGGAGAAAGAGAGAAAGAGAGAAAGAGAGAAGAGAGAAAGAGAGAGAGAGAGAGAGAGAACGAAGGAGGCACGCACACACACACACAAAGACTCAGACAACAAGCAGAGTTATCAACAAGAAAACTTCCGAAGAAAACTTCCGGTCCCCGAAGTCACCACAAGCACCGACCAAACAACTCCATGTATTGTATGACCTCCTCCCTCCCCACCACCTTCGCTACGACCTGACCTGACCTGATCTCGGAATCATAGGCAAAGAGGTAGAAAGCAACCTTAAGGACTCTCCGTTTGGTTTGAAGTAGGAGAGAGGGTGAGAATGAGAGAGAGAGAGAGAGAGAGAGAGAGAGAGAGAGAGAGAGAGAGAGAGAGAGAGAGAGAGAGAGAGAGAGAGAGAGAGAGAGAGAGAGAATGAGAGAGAGAGAGAGAGAGAGAGAGAGAGAAAGAAAGAGACAGAACGAGAAAGAGAGAGCAAGACAGACCGAGAAAA
>NW_028234404.1:5307284-5312284 GCF_977035675.1 Penaeus japonicus
AGATTCGCCCACCTGATAGGAAGCTCTCCCTCCAGACATGCTGCTTTGAACTCCGCCCTTGAGTGTGCTCTCAGTCGTGAGTCTGGGCGTGTTCAAGCTGAAACCTCTACTACAGAGATCATGACTGAGGAATGGAATGCCATCTCATCCATGCTCCTAGAAGCAACTGCTGGAAAATTTGGCTATTCCAAGAGGAAACATCAAGACTGGTTTGATGACAATTCTGCAGATATTCATACCCTTTTCCATCGAAAACGCTTAATCCGTATCGAAGCTTCTTCTGCAGCCCTTCGTGGCCAGTATGTCACAATCTGCTTTCCGCTAAATAAAGAACGATCGGTGGAGCAAAAAGGCTAAAGATGTTCAGGGTTGATGCAAATTCTAACGACTCTCACAACTAGAGGATCAACCAATCCAGTCAGATCAGCTGATGGCACTACGCTTATCAAAGACGAGCAAAGCATCCTAGCCAGATGAGCTGAGCACCTGAATGACCTGTTGAATAGAATAAATCCAGGAGATCCCACTGTAACGGACAAACGCCCTATTCATCCCGCCATCATGTCCCTACACACAGCACCTTCTCTTGAAGAAGTCTACCGAGCCGCCAAAAGTTTGAAAAACAACGAGGCAGCTGATGGTCTACCAGGACAAGTCTTCAAATAAGGTGGTGATGCAGTTCTTGAGCGCCTACACAAATTCATCTGTCAGATATGGTCTTCAGATACATTACCTCAACCATAGAAAGATGCCAACATCTCAATGATTTTCAAGAAAAGGGATGACAAGGTTATCTATGGCAACTGTCGGGGAATTTCCCTGATGGCTATAGCAGGAAAAATCCAGGCCAGAATCATGCTTGCAAAACTCATTGTTTCTGTAGCCAATGTCGTCCACCTAGAGTCTCAGTGTGAGTTCTGTGAGAATAGAAATACCACAGACATGATTTTTGTTGCCCGTCTTCTCCAAGAAAGGCGTTGGGAGCAACACAAGAACTTGTATATTGCCTTTGTCGATCTAACAAAAACTTTCGACACCAACAGTCGTGATCTCCTCTGAGCAATACTCCTCAAATGTGGTTACACCTCCAAGATCACTAACATATCATAGCAATTTCATGATGACATGTCTGCCAGAGATAATATGCATTTAGAATCTGATCCTTTCTCTGCCAATGTTGGAATCCTCTCTTGGCAATATCTCAATACTGAAGATTCCATCAGTTTTCGCTGCCGCCTTGATTCGAACCTCTCTCGTCTGAAGGTTTTCTAACACTTCCGCCATTTTGATTTGCAATATGCCGATGGTGGTCGACACTCACAGCAGCGCTAGTCTTGTTGTCAACTTCAGCAAAACAGAAATTCTTGTTAAACAATCTCCAGCAAATGTAGCTCCAAAATGACCAAGGTTGAGATCAAGACTGTTGACCATTTACCTTGGAACCATACTCTCCTCAAACTGCAACTGCATATATATATATAATATATATATATATATATAATATATAATATATTATACATATATATATATATATAAATACATATACACCACACATACACATACACAACAAACACACACATATATATATGTGTGTGTTGTTTGTGTGTACATGTGTGTGTGTGTGTGTATGTATATATATATATGTATATATATATATATATATACATATATATATGCATATATATATATAATGTATATATATATATGCATATATATATGTATATATATATATATATATATATATATATATATATATATATATATATATATATATATATATATATATATATAATCACACACACGCACAACAAACTGATGTATTTTATCCAGAATCATATGTTTCTCAAATTCCATTGTATATACCAGGGTATGAGGAACTGATATTAAGACAACTATTTCCTGCTGCACTTATATACTTTATTTACTGAATTTCTTACATATATACACTCTCGATGTCTATGTTACTCTCTGGTATAGATACAGAAACAAATAATATATAAAACAGTTACCCCTATTAACAAATCATAGAAACTGTAATTTTAAGGGGAGACTTTTGAAAAATCAGCTGGCAATATTAATGGTAATCTCGTTGTTCATAGATATAGCCATGTATTTAAAATATCTAATAGACATGATAGAAGTATAGAGACGAGATAACCATGAATAAAGGGTTGATTATACTTCGGTAAGATAAGACAAAATACTGCGTATTCTTATATAGAACTGTATTAATGAAATCGACAAGGCATTCACTTTTGTGAATGAACAAATGCTTCATTTGAATATATATATATATATATATATATATATATATATATATATATATACATATATATACCTACATATATCTCCCAAGCCTCCGTTATCATAACAGATTCTAAACAAATAACTAACAGCCTTAAAATACATAAACATTACATCATCGTGGTCTAAGATACTTCTAACTGGAGCTTCTAATCTCCCTATGCACAAAGGGGCACATGGATCCTAAATATCACCCGTCATGACTGATAGCACAAGGATCAAGTTTCAATGCAGGCGAGGTTCGATATGGAATCTAGAGGGAAGCGAGTAGGTTAATGTACAAAAATGAAGTCAAAGAAAAGTAAAAGATAAATACAAAGGATATTTTTTTTTTAAGGATTATTAAGATAACATTTATTGTACATATTAGAGAGAGAGAAAAAAAGATAACATTTATTATATATAGAAAAAAATAGGGAAATGTGGTGAACATTTATTGTATATAGCAAAAAACAAAAAATAATATATATGGATAACATTTATTGTTTATATTTGGAAAAGGTTGAAAGGTTAAGAAATGGTTAAGAAATATTTCTCCCAAATAAGGTCAACAGGTTTCCTCCCAGGTCACCAGCCTCGTGTGACCTGGTCTGAGAAAACGACTCGACCCTGAGCGACTCTAGTGAAGGTGTCTCAATCCCTCGATTCTAACGTTGGCATTGTCATTGAAAGTATGTGTTCAGATAGAATGAATTTTGACTTCGAGTTTAAAATGATATTAAAAAAATACTATTATTTATTTTTTTCTTCTTCTAAGGTTACTTTATGCCCTTGATTTGAGGATTGCTTCTAAACTATCTGATAAAAATGTCAGAAGTTATGTGATAGCTAAACATTAAGAAACAGATAGGAAAAAAGAGAGACGTACTGAAATTGAACATAAACAAATGGATATACAGAAAAAAAAAGTATTTGGAAGAATTAATGAACTGATGAATAAGGTAAATATAGCAAAAATGAATAATCAATGATGTGACTACCGGAAATTAAACTATATTTACAAATATTTTATGATAATCACATACACACAAACAACAACATGTACACGAACACTCACCCTCACATGTACTGCCCATATAACAAGTACACACATACACAAACACACATAAATACAGGAACAAACATGCACGTGCATCCATCCACACACACACACACTCATACACACACACATACACACACACATACACACACACATACATCTTGAGGAAGCTCCTGATTATGCAGTCGTCTAACTCTTTATAACGACCAGTAGACAAAGGGTTCAGGATTGAGGAAAGGGGGAAGATGAGTAAGTAGGTAGATGAGTAAGTGGTGAGACAAGTGAGTGGGGAAGATAAGTAAGTGGGATGATGAGTAAGTAGGTAGATGAGTAAGTGGGAAGATGAGTAAGTAGGTAGACGAGTAAGTGGTGAGACAAGTGAGTGGGGAAAAGGAGTAAGTGGTGAGACAAGTGAGTGGGGAAGATGAGTAAGTAGTGAGACAAGTGAGTTGAGAAGGTAAGTGGAAAGATGAATAAGTAGGAAGACAACAATGCAGGGAAGATGAGTAAATGGGGAAACAAGTAAGTGGGAAGATGAGTAAGTAGGTAGATGAGTAAGTGGTGAGACAAGTGAGTGGGGAAGATGAGTAAGTGGTGAGACAAGTGAGTTGAGAAGGTAAGTGGAAAGATGAATAAGTAGGAAGACAAGAAAGCAGGGAAGATGAGTAAATGGGGAAACAAGTAAGTGGTAAGATGGGTAAATGGGGAAGATAAGTGGGAAAACGAGCAAATGGAAAAGTTAGCTTTGGTGGCAACGGTGGGATACCACAGATGTAGTTGACAAAGTGTTCAAGACAAGCAAGGGGGGGGGGGGGACAAGTAAAGAGAGGAAGAGAGATTATAGAATAAAGAAAGGGGGAAGAATGGGAGGTCAATAATAGGTGGAAATAGTAGATACTGTTGAGATATGTGAAGGAATTACACACAGGGATAAAAGTCAGAGGGCAATAAGGGTTAATAATAATAATGATTATGATGATAATGATGATAATAATATCTAAACTATTAGTAATGGTAATGAAAATAAAAAAAGGCAATAGAAATGGTTGTAAGGATAATGATAATAATGAAAAAGAAAATCCAAACCTATATCTCACAACCACCACCAACAACAACAACAACAACCATAATCAGAGAGAGAAGATCGATCACGAAAATAGTAGAAAAGAAAAAAAAATATATATAAAATAAAATAAATGGAAAATAAAAAAGAAAAAAAAATCAGAAATCACACTTTTTATACATTCATATATCTAGACAACACAACTCGATACATTTCAGTTATGGCAAAAGTATCTGGACATTTATTGAGACAGATATGTTGATACAAACATTTACATAAAACGTTAACATACGAGTCTACTTGATCTAGACAAAGATAATCTTATATATATTTATATATGGCAAGTACCTCCTCCATTGATATATTTCGGTGTGTGTAGATAATTTCGAGTTTAATAATATTTATACACGTTCGGCTTGGTGAAAGAAGAAGAGAGATAGAGAGAATAAAAAAGTGAGTGACTGAGTGAGAGAGAGAGAAAGAGAGAATAAAGAGGGAGAAACGCAAACATAAATCAAAAGTGGAAGGGCATGAGAGATAAAAAATAAAAGAGAGAATAAGGAGAGAGAAGGGCATCAGAAAGATAAAGAGAGA
>NW_028234404.1:5327284-5332284 GCF_977035675.1 Penaeus japonicus
CACACCAACAATATATACATATATATGTATATATATGTATATATGTATATATATATATATATATATATATATATATATATATATATACATATATACACACAAACAAATACCCCCCCCAAAAAAAAAAAAAAAAAAAGTAGATACAAAAACACCTAAAAAATAATATCCGGAAAACAAGAACAACAATCAACAACAACAGAAGTGTCACCTTCACTCCAATTAAAACATATATACAAAAAACAAACAGACAAACAAACAAAAACATATGAACAGTAACAAAAACAAATACACAAAAAACATACAACCTCCACTCTAACCACACAACACACAAACACTAACCAAATAACAATAAATAAAACAAATACACAACAACAAAAAATAAAACAAATACACAACAACAAAAATAAAACAAATACACAACAACAAAAAAATAAAACAAATACACAACAAAAAATAAAAACAAATACACAACAACAAAAAATAAAACAAATACACAACAACAAAAAATAAAACAAATACACAACAACAAAAAATATAAAACAAATACACAACAACAAAAAATAAAACAAATACACAACAACAAAAAATATAAAACAAATACACAACAACAAAAAATAAAACAAATACACAACAACAAAAAATATAAAACAAATACACAACAACAAAAAATAAAACAAATACACAACAACAAAAAATATAAAACAAATACGCAACAACAAAATATAAAACAAATACACAACAACAACAAATAAAAACAAATACACAACAACAACAAATAAAACAAATACACAACAACAAAAAATAAAACAAATACACAACAACAACAAATAAAACAAATACACAACAACAAAAAATAAAACAAATACACAACAACAAAAAATAAAACAAATACACAACAACAACAAATAAAAACAAATACACAACAACAAAAAATAAAACAAATACACAACAACAAAAAATAAAACAAATACACAACAACAAAAAATAAAACAAATACACAACAACAAAAAAACAAAACAAATACACAACAACAAAAAATAAAACAAATACACAACAAAAAATAAAACAAATACACAACAAAAAATAAAACAAATACACAACAAAAAATAAAACAAATACACAACAACAACAAATAAAAACAAATACACAACAACAACAAATAAAACAAATACACAACAACAAAAAATAAAGCAAATACACAACAACAAAAAATAAAACAAATACACAACAAAAAATAAAACAAATACACAACAAAAAATAAAACAAATACACAACAAAAAATAAAACAAATACACAAACACTAACCATATAACAAATACACAACAACAAAAAATAAAACAAATACACAACAACAAAAACATGCAAAAACAACAACAAAGACAAAACAACAACAAAATCTTCTCACTCACCATGTCTTGATTTCCTCTTCAGTGTACTCGACACGTGGGATCGGCTCACCACTATATAGGATTGAATCGTTTATTTTTAGGATGTTTTTGGAATTGAATCCTTCTTATGTATTCTTTTGTTTTGGATTCTTGTAGTTTATGAGTGTTTACGTGTTTTTTTTTTTTGTTTTTTTTTTTAATGATATATATATATTTTTTTTTTTCTCTCCAATAATCATAGTAGTAATGGTGATAATAATTATTAGAATTAATGATTATTATATTAAAAATATACGAACAATAATAATGACAATATTAACAATAATGATAATGATGATTACAATGATAATATGGATATTGATAATTGCAATGATAAAACAAAAATAGCAATACAAATCACCATCATCATCATTATCATAATGCTATCATTGATAATGATGATAAGCATTATGGGAATCATTATAATGATAATAACAATAATGATAATGATGATGATGATGATAATAAGAATATTAAAGCTCAATGATAATCATAATAATGATGATGAATGAATATTGTCTACATTTTCATCATTATCAATATCATCATCATCATTATTCTTATCACCATCATCATTAATGTTTTCATTATCATCAGAATTATTTAGTTACCTTTATTACTATCAATATCATAATTATTATCATTTTCAGTATTATCATCTTAATTATTATCATAATTGTGAGTGCTATCATTATTACTACTAATATTACCATCATCATTATCATTATTATTACTATCATCATCATAATCATAATCATTATTATCATTACCATCATTATCATAACTATTTTATTTTTACACTGATCCATCAACTTCTAAAACTATTTCTATGTCAAATAAATGAATAAGAAAAATGTTTATGTATTCTTTGAACACGAAAGTGAAAATCTTTTCCTGCATAATTCATATTTCTAGAAAATGGAAAAACATTTTCGAATTTCTGAGTCTAAGCTCCTTGTCTTAAATAAAAAAGGAAAAATAGAGAGGGTTAGGAGGTAACTGTGTTATCATGTGTGTGTGTGTGTGTGTGTGTGTTTCTGTGTGTATTTGTATGTGTTAGTGTGTGTGCGTGTGTGTGTGTCTTTGTGTATTTGTATGTGTTAGTGTGTGTGCGTGTGTGTGTGTCTGTGTGTATTTGTATGTGTTAGTGTGTGTGCGTGTGTGTGTGTGTGTGTGTGTCTGTGTGTATTTGTATGTGTTAGTGTGTGTGCGTGTGTGTGTGTGTGTGTGTTTGTGTGTGTGTGTTTGTGTGTGTTTGTGTTTGTATGTGTGTTTGTGTGTGTGTGTATGTGTAAGTAAATATCAATAAATATATGTGAGTGTGTACGTATGCATATTTGTGTTTATGTGTATATATGTGTGTTTATGTGTGTATGTTTTTTATGTGCGTGTGTCTGTAACTATGTGAGTACGAATGAATATATACATATACGTGTGTGTATATGAACATATGTACGTATTTATATATCTATGCATACACTTCTTCTACTATGTATATATGTAAACATACAACTGTACAATCATGTATCTGAGCGTATGTATGCTCCCATTCATGTACAGTATATATGCACATACATAAATCCAACTATGCATACATACATAGATAAATAAATACACACATACGCACACATAAACACACTCAACTAAGCCTACATCCTCACTCACAATTTGTACTTCATTGCGATGTCATAAAAGATCTTCCTCCTGGCTCTGTACACGGGGTCTTTGAAGCCCTGGGAGAGAAAGGGGTGTGTGTGAGAGAGAGATGGAGAGTGCGGGAGAAACAGAGAGAGAGAGAGGGGGGGAGGGGGAGATATATAGAGGCAGGGAGTGAGGGATAAATGGTGATAGGTAGAGAGAGATTAAGAGACAGAGAGAGAGAGTGAGTGACACAGAGAGAGAGAGAGAGAGAGAGAGAGAGAGAGAGAGAGAGAGAGAGAGAGAGAGAGAGAGAGAGAGAGAGAGAGAGAGAGAGAGATTGAGGGGGAGAGTGAGGGATAAATGGAGATAGAGAGAAAAAAAAGAGAAAGAGAAAGAGAGAGGGAAAGGGGGAGAGTGAGGGATAAATGGAGATAGAGAGAGAAGAAAAAGAGAAAGAGAGAGAGAGAGAACGGGTGAGCGTGAGAGATAGAGAGTGAGGTAAAGACAGAGAGAGAGAGAGAGAGAGAGAGTGAGACACAGGGAGAGAGAGAGGAAGAGATATAGAGGCGGGGAGTGACAGAGAGAGATATATATATAGATAGATAGATAGAGAGAGAGAGAGAGAGATAGATAGATAGATAGATAGATAGAGAGAGAGAGAGAGAGAGAGAGAGAGAGAGAGAGAGAGAGGAGAAATAGAGAGAAATAAGGTAGGAATAAAGAAATAACAGAAAGAGTACAGAGCAAGGAGAAAAAAAGAAGAAAATCAGATTACTCTTTCGTGTCATTTGTCAATAACTGAACACCACGCACGCACACACACACAACCAAGACTCTCCCGCACACAAAGACCCATATGCACACGCACACACACACAAATACCCCCCCCCCCCATACACACACAAGACGCCTCAAAAGAAGAAAAAAAAAGAAAAGATCCCATACACACACGCACGTACAAACAAACACACACACATAGACACACACAACAATCCCTTACCACCACCACCACCACCACCCCCTCCACCACAACAAACACAGCACGCCTCCACATTTTTTTTTTTTCCTTTCAATCCAATACACACACACAGACACACAGCACACACACATGTACACACACACACACACACACACACACACACACACACACACACACACACACACACACACACACACACGCACGCACACACACACACACACACACACACACACACACACGTACACACACACACACACACAGCACACACACACACACACACACACACACACACACACACACACACACACACACACACACACACACACACACACACGCAGTATCACGTAGGGTCAGACCACGACATCAAAGGTTGCTCAAGCCGATTTGAGGACAAATTTCAAGGTCTTCTGAACTCCTTTGTTCTCTTCCTCCGTGATTACAAGGCAGCGGGAGAGAGGCAGGGAAGGAGGGGGATAAAAGAGGGGAGAGGAGAGGGGGGAGAGAGAGGAGAGGAAAGGGGGAAAGAGGGGAGAGGGGCAGGGAAGAAAGGGGAAAAGAGGGGAGAGGAGAGGTGGGGGAGAGGCAGGGAAGAAAGGGGAAAAGAGGGGAGAGGAGAGGGGGGAGAGAGGTAGGGAAGGAAAGGGAAAAAAGAGGGGAGAGGAGAGGGGGAGGAGAGGAGAGGAGAGGGGAAAAGAGGGGAGAGGAGAGGGGAGAGAGAGGCAGGGAAGGAAGGGGAAAAGAGGGGAGAGGAGAGGAGGCGAAAAAGGGGGATGAAGGAGGGGAGAACGGAAGGAAGGGGAAAAGAGGGGAGAGGAGAGGGGGGAGAGAGGCAGGGAAGGAAGGGGACAGAGGGGAGAGGAGAGGGGGAGGAGAGGAGGCGAAAAGGGTGGATGAAGGAGGGGAGAGGAGAGAGGTAGGGAAGGAAGGAGAAAAGAGGGGAGAGGAGAGGGGGA
>NW_028234404.1:5337284-5344784 GCF_977035675.1 Penaeus japonicus
TAAATATTTCCGATTAATATTTTCGTTAGATATTCGGAAATGGAGTAAATATTTCCGATTAATATTTTCGTTAGATATTCGGAAATGGAGTAAATATTTCCGATTAATATTTTCGTTAGATATTCGGAAATGGAGTAAATATTTCCGATTGATATTTCCGTTAGATATTCGGAAATGGAGTAAATATTTCCGATTAATATTTTTCGTTAGGGTAAATGGAAATGGAGAATATTTTCCATATTAGTATTTTCGTAAGATATTCCGGAAATTGAGTAATCTTTCGATTAATATTCGTTAGTATGTTCGGAAAATGGAGTATATATTCCGATTAGATTTTCGTTAGATATTCGAAAGAGAAAATATTTCCGATTGATAATTTTCGTAGATATTCGGAAATGGATTGACATTTCCGTAATATAATCATAAATCGAGTAATATTTCCGTTAGATAAACGGAAAAGGAGTAATATTTTCCGTTAGATAAATGGAAAGTGATTTATACTTCCGTTAGATATTAAAAAAAAACGGAGCAATTCCGTTAGATATTCGGAACGGAATAATTTATCCATTGGATAAATGGAAAAGAATTAACATTTCCGTTAGATATTTGGCAATGGATTAATATTTCCGTTAGATATTCGATAATGGAGTAATATCAGATGCAAGCGGGTAAGGTTTGTTCGGAAATGGATTTAATATATATTATTTTGAAAGTATGGACACGTAGTGAGGAGTGATGCAGTAAAAAAAAAAAAAAAAAAAAAAAAAAAAAACACATAGGGTATTAATAATTGGAGAAGCTTGAAGGAGGAGAATGATAATAATGATAATGATAATAATCAAAATAATAATGATAAATAGAAGGAGAATGATAGTAATAGCAATGATAATGTTAATGGTAATGATAATAATCAGAATAACAATAATAATGATAAGAAGATGATGATGTAGAACAGGAAAAAGAAGAAGAGGAAGAAGAAGAGGAAGAGAAGAAAAATGGAGAAGAAGAAGATGATGATGTTGAAAAGAAAGAAGAAGAAAAAGGAGATGATGATGAAGGGAAGGAAGTAGAAGAAAAAGGAGATGATGATGAAGGAAAGAGAGGAAGAAGAAAAAGAAGAAAAAAAAAACAGGAGAAGATGATGATGAAGAAAAGTAGAAAGGAGATGATGATGAAGAAAAGAAAGAAGAAGAAAAAGGAGATGATGATGAAGGAAAGAGAGGAAGAAGAAGAAGAAGAAGAAGAAGGCGACGAGAAGGAAAGAGAAGAGAAGAAAATCGCGATTATCTCTTCTGACGTTCAGAAGAGTTCAATTTTTTTTTTTTTTTTTTTTTTTTTTTTTTTTTTTTTTTTTTTTTCCCGCGGCGTTGATTGATGTGTGAGCGAGATTGCGCCAAAAGTTGATGACGGATTGCAGTGAGATTTTATGGGTGGGTTGCCAAGGAGTCTTTTACCAGTGCGAACCCTCATTGAAAATGGATTGTTAGCGGAAGGATATCAATTTTCTTTTAGAACGCTGAGGCAGGCTTTCGTTTATTATTATTATTATTATTATTATTATTACTGACGTATTGCTTTCTCTCTCTCTTTAAATATATTTTTTTTGTGGTTTTCATGAGGTCATTATCATAGTTATGATTATCATAATAGTGACAGAAATGTCAGTATTGCTACTGCTTATCGAATTTTAAGAATATTAAAATGAAAAGTATGTATGTTTCTCTTTTTGTATGTAGGTAGGTATGTGTGTGTATACATCCGAATATTCTTATGCAATTATCATTGATGGTTACATCATTGCAGACTACAACTTGCATCAAACAAACTCCTCAAAATTCCTCGGAGATGCCAACGGAATTATGCACCAGATTGTTTAACAGGAATGAAAAATGAATGAAGGCCCGAGGAGAGCATATCAAATATATTGGTTCCTACATTTAAGGACGAAGACAATATAAAGAGAGCTGTATACGACCTATATAAGAGCTGTAGAAGAGCTGTGTATATATATTTATATATAGAAAAGATGTTGAAGAAGAGCTGTAGAAGAGCTATATAGGAGCTGTAGAAGAGGTGTGTATATATATTTATGTATAGAAGAGCTGTCGAAAAGCTGTATTAGAGGGCATAAGATTGCTTAACTACAGCATGGAGTTATGGGGAAAAGTTAGTGGAAATTAGACCGAGAGGAGAGGTGAAGATTTGTCAGCAATATGGTTACAAGGCAAGGAGGAGTTCTTAACATACGATGTTTACTCTGGGAGTTGACGGAGAGTTGACATTGTGCGGATTTAGAGAAAGCTCATGACAGGAGGACGGGAAAGCTCATGACAGGTGGACGGGAAAGCTCATGACAGGAGGACGGGAAAGCTCATGACAGGTGGACGGGGAAGCTCATGACAGGAGGACGGGAAAGCTCATGACACGAGGACGGGAAAGCTCATGACACGAGGACGGGAAAGCTCATGACAGGAGGACGGGAAAGCTCATGACAGGAGGACGGGAAAGCTCATGACAGGAGGACGGGAAAGCTCATGACAGGAGGACGGGAAAGCTCATGACAGGAGGACGGGAAAGCTCATGACAGGAGGACGGGAAAGCTCATGACAGGAGGACGGGAAAGCTCATGACAGGAGGACGGGAAAGCTCGTGACAGGACGGGAAAGCTCATGACAGGAGGACGGGAAAGCTCATGACAGGTGGACGGGAAAGCTCATGACAGGAGGACGGGAAAGCTCATGACAGGCGGACGGGAAAGCTCATGACAGGAGGACGGGAAAGCTCATGACAGGAGGACGGGAAAGCTCATGACAGGAGGACGGGAAAGCTCATGACAGGAGGACGGGAAAGCTCATGAGATATTGTGGCTTTATATGAAGGAGTCGGGTGTGGAAGAGGAGTTTTTAGAGTGTGTAGGATATGTCTGGGGACAGCGTTGAGGAGTGCACTAGGAATTGCTATTACTATCCTTCTATTTATCATGATCATTATTATTATTATCATTATCATCGTTATTATTATTGTCATTCTCCTTCTTCTTTGAGTCAATATCCATTTTTTTTTTCTTTTTTTTTGTTTTTTTTTTTTTTTTGCTGCATATTCAATTTGCATCATTCCTCGCTACGTATCCATACTTTCAAAATCTTACCCGCTAGCATATGATTGAAAAAAAAAATGATAATAATAACCTCTAGATATTTCTCCATTTTCGAATATCTAACGGAAATATTAATCATTTTCCATATATTTAACGGATCGGCTCCAAACTCCTTCTTGCTTGCAATGGGGATAGGCAAGCGGGCGGACAAGATCAGTCATGAGTTTCCATAGACTAGGAGGTTCGGGGATAACTTCCATGATCTAGAGTGAGTAGAGAGTAGGATGACGTAGGAAGAAAAGAGAGAGAGAGTAAGAAAGATAGAAAATGAGGGGGGAAGAAATAAGACAAATAAGGGAGGAAGCAAGAGAGAGATAGAGGGAGATAGAAAAAGAAATAAGACAAATAAGGGGAGAAGCAAGAGTGAAATAGAGGGAGATAGAAAAAGAATTAAGACAAATAAGGGGGGAAGCAAGAGAGAGATAGAGGGAGATAGAGAAAAAAAAAAGTGGAAAATAGTAATGAATAAGAAATAATTTAAAAAATAGGAAGAACAAAAAGACAAGAAGAAAGAAATTAAAGAAAAACAAAAGAAGAATGAGAGAAATAAACAAAATGTCAAATAAAAGTCTTTGTTCATAGATTCTTCCATCACTAATCCCAAAGTAATTACAGAAGAGGGAAGTATTTGTTTGTTTTTCTTTGTTGTATGGCGAAAAATCTCTATTTTTTTTTTACTGTTTGTGTTGTGTTTGTAAGTTTTTGTGTGTGTGCAAATGCGTGTTCGTAAGTTGTTTTTTTATGTGTAAGTGTGTGTTTGTGTATGTGTGTGTGTGTTTTTTTTTATGTGTGTGTGTTTGTAAATTTGTTTGTGTGTATATGTGTACAAGCTTGTGTGTATATGTGTACAAGCTTGTGTGTATAGATGAGTGTATGTGTGTTAGTGCATATACATGTTTGTGTGTGTGTATGCGTGTATGTTTACATATGTAGATGAGTACACTTATCTTCATACCTCGATAACGTCAACACAATCCAATCCAACCAATTGAATCCCCAAATAGATCAATCCAACCACCAATAAAACCCCACGCCCATACAGACGAACGCCCATATTGATTTTTCTTTTTTATCCTGATTAGTTCAAGGAATCAGCAAATGGCCACCGGTTTATCTTGAAACTTCTTGATTTTTTTTTTTTTTTCTGACGGCAATCTGTATAAACTTAGAAGGAGTCTGATTACGGGGGGGGAAGGACGGGTGGGAGGGGGGGGGAGTGGGGGGAGAGAATGAGGGGGGGGGGGGGGTATAGGTTGGGGGAGTGAGAAGGAGTGAGAAGGGGAAGGGAGTTGAGTGAGAGAGAGAGAAGGAGGGGGAGAGAAAGGGGAAGAGGAGAGTGAAAGAGAGAGAGAGAGAGAGGAGAAATGGAAGGGGGAGAAAGGGGGAGAAAAGGGGAGTGAGGAGAGAGAGCCGGGGGGGGGGGGGGGAATAACTAAAGAGAAAAGGGGAGGAAAAAAGGGATGAGGGATGAAATGTATAGAAAAAAATATGAATACATGATATGAATAAGAATAAATAAATACATATGTCTAGAGATAAACATAGATAGATAAAGACAGATAAAGCAAGAGAGAGAGAGAGAGAGAGAGAGAGAGAGAGAGAGAGAGAGAGAGAGAGAGAGAGAGAGAGAGAGAGAGAGAGAGAGAGAGAGAGAGAGAGAGAGAGAGAGAGAAAGAGAGAGAGAGAGAGAGAGAGAGAGAGAGAGAGAGAGAGAGACTGAGAGAGAGAGACTGAGAGAAAGAGAAAGAGAGAGAAAGAGAGAGAAAGACAGACAGATAGACAGAGAAAGAAACAAACAAAAACGCAGATACGTAATAAGAAAAAGAGAGAAAGACAAAACGACAAAACGACAAAACGACCAAAACCTTCAAGACACGACAACACACGAGAGGAAATAAGGGCGACCCGATAATCATCTCCGCATCTCCAAGAAGTTAAGAGCTATTTGTTGACTTAATTGTCTCAAAGTTAGATAATTTAGCCATCATGAATCTTCTACCCATCGCCGCCACTCCCCCGTGTTGCGTTTGCTTCTAGTAATTAAAAAGGGAGTGCTTAGCGTTCACTTTGTTTTTGTTTTGTTTTTAGATATTTTCTGTCGTGGGATTTTGTTTGTTTGGGAGTTTGTTTGTGTGTGTTTGTTTGTGTGTGTGTTTGCTTTTGTTTCTTGTAATTAGAAGGGAGTGCTTAGCGTTCACTTTTTTTTTTTTTTTTTTTTTTAGATATTTTCTGTCGTGGGATTTTGTTTGTTTGGGAGTTTGTTTGTGTGTGTTTGCTTGTGCTTCTAGTAATTAGCGTTCGCTTTGTTTTTTTTTTAGATATTTTCTGTCGTGGGATTTTGTTTGTTTGGGATTTTGTTTGTTTAGGAGTTTGTTTGTGTGTGTTTGAGTGTGTGTTTGTTTGTGGGTTTGTTTGCTTTTGCTTCTTGTAATTAGAAGGGAGTACTGAGCGTTCGCTTTGTTAGGATTTTTTTTTAGATATTTTCTGTCGTAGGATTTTGTTTGTTTGTATTGTTTGTTTGTGTGTGTTTGCTTTTGCTTCTAGTAATTAGAAGGGAGTGCTTAGCGTTCGCTTTGTTTTTTTAGATATTTTCTGTCGTGGGATTTTATTTGTTTGGGAGATTTTGTGTGTGTGTTTGTTTGTGTTTGAGTGTGTGTGTGTTTGTATTCTTTGTTTGTGAGTGTTTGTTTGTGCTTGAGTGTGTGTTTGTTTGTATTCTTTGTTTATGTGTGTTTGTTTGTGTTTGAGTGTGTGTTTGTTTGTATTCTTTGTTTGTGTGTGTGTTTGTTTGTGTTTTGTGAGTTTGGATGTCTTTGTTGTTTATTTGTGTGTGTGTGTTTGCGATATGTAAGTTTATGTGCGTTTTCTGTGTTGTTTAAGTGTGTGAGTTTGGGTATATTTGTTTGTGTTGCTTGTTTATGTGCGTTTGTTTGCGTTTTATTAATGTGGGTGTATATGTTTGTGATTTGTGAGTTTGAGTGTGTATTTGTTATTGTTGTTCATGTGTGTGTGTTTATGTGCGTGTGTGTATGTAAATGTCTCAGTGTATGTACTGACCTACCGTAAGTTATGCTTGTGCATAGGTGTGTGTTCGTATAAGTGCTTGGTTATGTTTGTGTGTGTATGTATGTGCGCAAATGACTACGTGCATGTGAGTATATCATGTGAGATATGCACGTTCTGCATCTTCAAAGCAAAGGGGGTTGATGAAGGGGGAGGGAGGAGGGTAGAGTGGCTGGGAGGGGGTAAAGGGGTGGGGTAGAGGGCAGAGAGGGGGGGTGGGTCATGGTAACTCCTGACGAAGTTTGATGTGTTGTGTAAATTATGTTATAGCGGCAAGGTCCGAGCTAACTTTGCTGGTCGCCGGGTGGTGTCCCTTCCTACTTTCGCTCTTTCTCTCTCTCTCTCTCTCTCTCTCTCTCTCTCTTTCCGCCTTCTTTCCTCTCTCTTCTCTCTCTCATCCAATCTCTCTCTTCATCTCTCTCCTCTCTCTCTCCTCTCTCCTCGCTCCTCCATCTCCATCTCTTCTCCTCTCTCTCACTCCATTCTGCATCTCCTCTCTCTCTCTCTCTCTCTCTCTCTCTCTCTCTCTCTCTCTCTCTCTCTCTCTCTCTCTCTCTCTCTCTCTCTCTCTCTCTCTCTCTCTGTCTCTCTACCTACCTATCTATCTACATTTCTATCTATCCCCCCCCCCCTCTCTCTCTACCTATCTATCTATCTATCTATCTAAATTTCTATTTATCCCTCTCTCTATCTCTCTCTCTCTCTCTCTCTCTCTCTCTTTTCTTTTCTTTTTTCTCTCTCTTTTTCTCTCTTTTCTCTCTCTCTCTCTCTCTCTCTCTGTCTGTCCGTCTCTCTCTCTCTCTCTCTCTCTCTCTCTCTCTCTCTCTCTCTCTCTCTCCCTCTCTCATCATCTCTCTCTCTCTCTCTCTCTCTCTTTTCTTTTCTATTCTTTCTCTTTCTCTCTCTTTTTCTCTTTTCTCTCCTCTCTCTCACGTCTCTCTATCTCTCTCTCATCTCCTCTCCATCCCACTCTCTCCACTCCTCTCCCCTCCTCCTCCCTCCTCCTCTCTCTCTCTTTCTCTCTCTCCTCTTTTTTCTCTTTCTTTTCTTCTTTTTTCTCTCGTCTTTTCTCTGCTTCTATTTTCTCTCTCTCTGCTCTCCTCTCTCTCTCTCTCTGTCCTGTCCGTCCTCTCTCTCATCTCTCTCCCTCTCTCTCCTCTCTCAACTCCACACTCCTCGTCTCTCTCGTCACTCTCTCCTCTCTCTCTCTCTCTACACTCTCTCTCTCGTCTCCACTCTCTCTCACTCTCTCTCTCTCTCTCTCTCTCTCTCATCTCTCT
>NW_028234404.1:5377284-5379784 GCF_977035675.1 Penaeus japonicus
TTATCATGCCTTTAAAACTCACTCACCCTTTCGTATGAAATAATCAAATGCAATGTAACTATAAAAGCAAGAATCGTTCTCAAAATAACGAAAACGTTTGTTTTTTTGTTTTTATTTTTGTTTTTATTTTTTTTTGTAAGATATGAGATAAATGTAAATTATTGGAATATTATCCATGTACCTTACTCTTATAATTCCTTCCTTATTTGGATGTAAAATGAGAGGGGTGAGGGGGGGGGACTATAGTTGCCCATTATATTCGTGAAATTATAAAGAAAAAATATATAATATTCATCATTCATTGACTTTTCTCTCTTAATTCATATTTTAGCAGTACTGATAATAGTTGCCGCATGAAGAGAAGGAGGAGGAGGAGTAGCAGTAGACATAGTAGTAGTAGTAGTAGTAGTAGTAGTAGTAGTAGTAGTAGTAGTAGTAGTAGTAGTAGTAGTAGTAGTAGTAGTAGTAGTAGAAGTAGTAGTAGTATAAGCAGCAGCAGTAGCAGCAGTAGTAGTAGTAGTGGTGGTAGTAGTAGTTACAGCAACAGCAGGAGTGTTATTAGTATTGTTACTATCAGTAGTAGTAATGATGATAATATTAATGACAATAATAATGATAATGATAATAATATTAAGGACAATAATAATGATAATGATAATAATATTGATAATAACGATAATAACGATAATAGTAATAATGATAATGATATTAATCAATATATTGACAATAATAATGGTAATAATAATAGTACCAATGATAACAACAATAATAACACTCATAATTGTCATCATTTTCATCATCAAAATCACTATCATAAGAGTAATAAGAATCATAACCACATCAACACATAATCACTGAATGCAAAGAAATCATAAAGAAAACAATCAGCTAAAGATTAAGCATCATGTTATCTACTTAATTGTCCATTTCAACATTTTTGATACATATTCTCTTATAACATTTCTTTCTCTATTACAATTCTTCCCTAGCATTTCAAACACTTCTCACCCAACGCATAAGCTTTCATGAAATGTAAAACCTTAAGAAATTTATGAATTCGCTAAGATATCTTACTTTACCCTCTCGCTTATGGCCTGTTTGAAACCAGATATACATTGTTATATTAGTCTGTATATCGATAATCAATAGACACTTTAACAAATATTGTTCAACATACACAACATAACGTAATATTTACACACAACCTAAGCAGCATATGGGAGAGTATCATATTTCTTACAGAAGTGCAGTTCTCTTCAGTGTATAGAATTGTGAGTTCAGATATAACATGTTGTAACACCGTGGAGTGAGATGCTTCTTCTGTAAATGAAATGTGAAGGGTATATACCGTAGACTTTTTTTAAAAATGTGTTGGGAACCAAAATACTATTTGTTTCTCCAGCATACATCTGCAATGGTACGATAACTCATGCCCGAAACAGAAAAGTTATTTAACCTTTCGTATTTCATAAGTGTTTTTTTTTGTTTTGTTCTTTTAATAAATAACACCCTTTCACCTCGAAAAGAGTCATACTTCAAAAGATCTATAAGTACATATAAATATATTTATATACACAAACCGCATGGTTAGATTATCTTTTTTTTTTGTTATCTCCTCTGTGAATCCTACGTGTGGTAGGGAGGGGGGAGGGGGTGACAAACGCACCATGATGGGGGAGGGGGGCGGGGGGGGAAGAGGGATAATAAAACAAAATCTATAATGATGCAGAAAAAAGACCTCGTGACTTCCTCCTCTCCAAAGTTAGATTGATCTAACCATCTTCTCAACCAGAACTATTCCTATCATTAACATTGACGCCGTATAATTAATTGTACAATTAAAGTTTGGAATGTGAGTTACAAATCCTTAAGTACAATATTGAGTTGGAATAAAGCTATAAACAATGTACAGATTTAATAATTATTATTTATCTCTTCCCTCAAATAAACTCAACGAAATCTGCCTACACAAATCACAGATAAGCTCTACTTAAAGTTATTATAAGTGTAATATAAATACATTTCAAAAACTCTGTAGACATAAATTCAACATAAATATCATAACTGGTTTGAGATTTCTATAGATACATAGCATAGAAACAAAATTTTACTGACAGACATTAAGAAAGAAAAGTTTGTTTGTTTGTTTTTTTACTTGAGACAAACTTATATTATTTTCTTACATCATTTATTGGTACATCATTCATGTATGTGAATCTACAAAAATGTGTGTGTGTGTGTGTGTGTGTGTGTGTGTGTGTGTGTGTGTGTGTGTGTGTGTGTGTGTGTGTGTGTGTGTGTGTGTGTGTGTGTGTGTGTGTGTGTGTGTGTGTGTGTGTGTGTGTGTTTGTGTGACCAATAATGTTTATAATAACACTTACACCCCTACCCCGCCCCCTCCATATAATTGTAAAGACAAAAAAAAAAAAAAAAAAAAAAAAAACTGTTTGAGGTACCCATTACATGTGCATTGGAGCCGAAGTTAAACGAAGAGGAACAA
>NW_028234404.1:5384784-5392284 GCF_977035675.1 Penaeus japonicus
GCGGTCCACGGTGAACGCAGCCAGCACGTGACGTCACCAAAACTCAAGGATTACAACGCTGTGGCTATGCGCGGCCTGGCGGGAGAGAGAGACAAGGTTAGTTGCTCGCTCGTTGCTTTTGCATCGTGATGTTGCTAATTGAGGAGAAATTCAAGGAGGGGGGGAAGGCACGTATTAGATATTTTTTGAGGTTATATAAATATGTGTCTGGAAAGTTATGTGTCTTTGAGTCATAGATGGAAAATATGGAATAGACATTTCAAAACCCTTATTTTCTATCAGGCAGCCTCAAATCTTGTTTTGTTTTTAATAACATTATCAAAAATGATATTAATAACAACGATGGTGATAAAATAATAAAAAATAAAATAATAAAATAAATAAACAAAAAATAAAAATATAAAGATATAAAATAAGATCAATTATAAGCTAATATAAAATCAGGAAGAAAAATAAATACAATAAGTTAAAATAAAAGATAAAAAAAATATAAAAGGTTAAGAAACACACAAAATAGTTACTAACACTTGAAACCTACCAACCTTCAAGAACTCTCTCTCCCTAACTCCTTTCAGCCTAACCTACCCTACCCAAGCCTACCAGCCCCCCCCCTACCCCAGCCTACCCCAGCCCTACCCACCCCAGCCCTGCCAGCTACCCCAACCAAGCCCCCCCTAGCCCACCCCAGCCCTGCCCTTACTACTCCCAGCTGCCCCAGCCTGCCCCAGCCTACCCCAGCCTGCCTCACCTGGCTCTCCGGGTACATCCTGTATCATTTAAGCCTCTGCGTGACGTTGGCCAGAGCCACAGCGAAGGCCTGCACCGCGCTGAACGGGTACTGGAAGTCGAGTGTGTACGCGTTGCCGTCGATCCTTCCGAACTGCATCACCTGCAAGACAGAGTGGGTGTGAGTGGGAGCGGTGGTTGGACAGTTAGGTGGGGCTTTAGTTGAAGAGTTTGCTGGTTTAGGTGGGGCTTTGGTTGAACAGTTGGGTGGTTTAGGTGTGGAGGTGGTTGAAGAGTTAGGTGGTTTAGGTGTGGAGGTGGTTGGACAGTTAGGTGGTCTAGGCGATTTAGGTGGTTTAGATGGAAGTGGTGGTTGAACAGTTAGGCGGTTTAGGTGGTTTAGATGGGAGCGGTGGTTGAAGAGTTTGGTGGTTTAGGTGGGGCTTTGGTTGAAGAGTTTGGTGGTTTAGGTGGGGCTTTGGTTGAAGAGTTTGGTGGTTTAGGTGGGGCTGTGGTTGAAGAGTTTGGTGGTTTAGGTGGGGCGGTGGTTGAACAGTTAGGTGGGGCTTTAGTTGAAGAGTTTGGTGGTTTAGGTGGTTTAGGTGGGGCTGTGGTTGAAGAGTTAGGTGGTTTAGGTGGGGCGGTGGTTGAAGAGTTAGGTGGTTTAGGTGGGGCGGTGGTTGAAGAGTTAGGTGGTTTAGGTGTGGAGGTGGTTGAAGAGTTAGGTGGTCTAGGCGGTTCAGGTGGGGCGGTGGTTGAACAGTTAGGTGGGGCTTTGGTTGAAGAGTTTGGTGGTCTAGGTGGGGCGGTGGTTGAACAGTTCGGTGATTTAGGTGGGTCTGTGGTAGAAGGGTTAAGCGAAGTAGTGGTAGGAACATGTAACATTATTAAATACCGTTGAATGGTACTAACCCCTTAGGTAGATTATTCTTTCAACTGTCTGTTATTACTGAACTCATGGTCACTCTAAAACTTATAGAAAAAAACTAGATAGGATTGGTTCAATAAGGACCAGTTTTACTTCGGTTACTGATTAACTATGGATTGTGTTTAAGTGGGTAACTCATAAAAAAAATCAAGGATTGGGTATAACTGAGTTTAATTGATTTGAATTGAATTATTTCATTCTATGATCTATGACCTGGCACTGGCTTAAATTAGGGCTTTGATTTTATGTTCATTGGGTGAGGTTGATTTGCTTAATTTTGCAATTGTGATAGGCTGGCGTGCTTAATTTTGCAATTGTGATAGGCTGGCGTGCTTAATTTTGCAACTGGTAAGAACTAGGATTGCTTAATTTTGCAGTTTTTTTTTATAGACTGGCATGGTTAATATTGACTGGTGTACTAATTGCATGAAAGGATTAGGGCTTCATGATAAATTACTATAATAGTGAGTAAAAGCACACATGGTATTAGGAACTTCAGGCTGGATTCTCAATGTGATAATTACCAATAGAATTATTTTATACACAAAACAAATTTTAAGTTACTAAATAAGTCTATGTTCATTATTGTTTATCATCTTCCTTCTTTTCGATTTATCCTTAATCCTTTTTTCCTTTTCCATCTCTCTCCTTACTTCTTTCTTCTTCAACCCTTCTTCTTTCTCTTCTTCTTCCCTCTCTTTTCCCTTTCCCCTCTCTCCCCTCTTTTGTCCATCCAACACCTTCCCTTTCTGTCACCCTCTCCTAGAGAAATGTACATAATCACAGCAAATGTATTTTATTTGATTGAAAATCTATAACCTCTTACTGTATATGGGATGCAAAGAATATGATCGAGGTAAAGAACCATTAAAGAATCACTATATTACGGAAATAAATTTAAACATCTTGTGTAAATAATAGAAAAACGAAACATTAGATCTGCTAAAAGCTCATTTAAATGAGGACGTTACTTGAATTCGAAAATGTTGAGCAGTGTTTTCTGGTTTTCATCTGGTTTATATTGATAAAAACAGTAAATATAATTATTTTAATCTTGAACCCATCATTGGATGATGCTTGGACCCAGATAAAGAACTCTTCCACCCACCCTTCCCCCTCCTCCTCCCCTCCTCCCCCACCCTTCCCCCTCCTCTCCCTCCTCCCCCACCCACCCGTCCCCTTTCCCCTCCTCCTCCCCTCTCCATCCTTCCCCCTCCTCCTCCACCCCACCCTTCCCCCTCCTCCTCTCCCTCCTTCCCCCACCCCACCCTTCCCCTTCCTCCTCCTCTTCCCCACCCACCCCCACCAACCCTTCCCCCTCCTCCCCCCACCAACCCTTCCCCCTCCTCCTCCCCCTCCTCCCCCCACCAACCCTTCCCCCTCCTCCTCCCCTCCCCTTCCCCCACCCCCACCCAACCTACCTGCTTGCCCTTAAATTCGATCTGGAAGTTCTTAGCCGACTCCTGGGTGACTCTGCCGCCGAAGTCGAGCTGGTACACCTGCGAGTTCTCGTTCCACAGCGGCGCCTTGTTGTGCATCACGAACTGTCGGTGGCGGGGCGTCGGCGAGCCTGAGCTGTCGCCGCTGCCGCTGCCGCCGCCGCTGCCGCCGCCCAGACTGCCGTCGCTTCGGCCGCGGGATCGTCGAAGCTGAGGAGAAAGGGGTTGCGGTCAGAGAGGGCGGGCGACGGACACGCATGGGTGACTAAAGATACGCACATGGGTGGGAATATCTAATAGAAGGAGCTAGATGATAGTTTAAAATTTGATTTAGTTCTCCCTCTTCCTCCTTCTTCTTCTTCCACATCCCACATCCCCCTCCCCCTCTCCATCCCCCTATCCCTCTCCCACACCCATTCCCCTCCTACATCCCATCCCCACCCCCCTCCTACATCCCCACCCCCCTCCTACCTCCCCATCCCCCTCCTCCCCTCCCTACCTCCCCATCCCCTCCCTACCGCCCCATTCCCCTTCTACCTCCCCATCCCACCCCCTATCCCCATCTCCATCCTACCTTCCCCTCCCCTCCTACCTCCCCATCCCCCTCCTACCTCCCTCCATTAACCCTCCTAAGAACCCACCCCCAAGAACACCCCACTCCCACCCACACCCCCAAAGAACCTTCTATCCCCCCCACTCCCACCCCACTCCCACCCCCAAGAACCCACACCCACAGCCAACCACAACCTTGTTCCTCAGCTGCGTCTTCTGAAACGTCTCGAGGTCCCTGTAGTTGGACGAAGAGCAGAGGACCTCGGCGTCGCTGGAGCAGTGAACCACCTCGTCGTCGCTGCTCTCCACGGTGCCGCGTCGTTGTCTTCGCCGGGAGAGCAGCGGCGAGTTCAACAAGTGTTTCCTGCGAGGGAGAAACACGGGGGTTACTAAGGTTCATGGCTTGAGTGTGATGATGGTGATGATAAGGATGGTGAGGGTGATGGTGGTGGTGATGATGGTGATGGTGATGAGGATGAGGATGAGGATGGTGATGGTGATGTTGATGGTGATGAGGATGAGGATGAGGATGAGGATGATGATGGTGATGGGGATGTTGATGGTGATGATGATGATGATGATGATGATGATGAGGAGGAGGAGAAGGATTGGTAATGTGTAGAATGATTGGTGGGGGTGATTGGGGATTATATGATTGATCTATAGGATGATTACTGATGATTAGAATTATGAAATGAGTCATGACAATTAGAAATGGTTGACACGAATCAATATCATTGGAGTAATTAGTGATAATTAATGATAATTTATGACAATCATGACAATATGACAATATCACTGACGAATTAATGACTGACTAATATAGTGACGAACCGAGCGTAGTGACTGGCTGATATAGTGACGAACCGAGCGTAGAGACTGGCTGATATAGTGACGAACCGAGCGTAGTGACTGACTGATATAGTGACGAATCGAGTGTAGTGACTGACTGATATAGTGACGAACCGAGCGTAGTGACTGGCTAATATAGTGACGAACCGAGCGTAGAGACTGACTGATATAGTGACGAATCGAGTGTAGTGACTGACTGATATAGTGACGAATCGAGTGTAGTGACTGGCTGATATAGTGACGAACCGAGTGTAGTGACTGACTGATATAGTGACGAACCGAGTGTAGTGACTGACTGATATAGTGACGAACCGAGTGTAGTGACTGACTGATATAGTGACGAATCGAGTGTAGTGACTGGCTGATATAGTGACGAACCGAGTGTAGTGACTGACTGATATAGTGACGAACCGAGTGTAGTGACTGGCTGATATAGTGACGAACCGAGCGTAGTGACTGACTGATATAGTGACGAACCGAGCGTAGTGACTGGCTGATATAGTGACGAACCGAGCGTAGTGACTGGCTGATATAGTGACGAACCGAGAGTAGTGACTGGCTAATATAGTGACGAACCGAGCGTAGTGACTGACTGAGAGAGTGAACGAACCGAGAGTAGGACTGACTGATATAGTGACGAACCGAGTGTAGTGACTGACTGATATAGTGACGAACCGAGCGTAGTGACTGGCTGATATAGTGACGAACCGGGCGTAGAGACTGACTGATATAGTGACGAACCGAGTGTAGTGACTGACTGATATAGTGACGAACCGAGTGTAGTGACTGACTGATATAGTGACGAACCGAGCGTAGTGACTGGCTGATATAGTGACGAACCGGGCGTAGAGACTGACTGATATAGTGACGAACCGAGCGTAGTGACTGACTGATATAGTGACGAACCGGGCGTAGAGACTGACTGATATAGTGACGAACCGAGCGTAGTGACTGGCTGATATAGTGACGAACCGAGCGTAGAGACTGACTGATATAGTGACGAACCGAGCGTAGTGACTGGCTGATATAGTGACGAACCGAGCGTAGAGACTGACTGATATAGTGACGAACCGAGTGTAGTGACTGACTGATATAGTGACGAACCGAGCATAGAGACTGACTGATATAGTGACGAACCGAGCGTAGTGACTGACTGATATAGTGACGAACCGGATATAGTGACGAATCGAGTGTAGTGACTGGCTGATATAGTGACGAACCGGGCGTAGAGACTGACTGATATAGTGACGAACCGAGTGTAGTGACTGACTGATATAGTGACGAACCGGGCGTAGAGACTGACTGATATAGTGACGAACCGAGTGTAGTGACTGACTGATATAGTGACGAACCGAGTGTAGTGACTGACTGATATAGTGACGAATCGAGTGTAGTGACTGGCTGATATAGTGACGAACCGAGTGTAGTGACTGACTGATATAGTGACGAACCGAGCATAGTGACTGGCTGATATAGTGACGAACCGGGCGTAGTGACTGACTGATATAGTGACGAACCGAGCGTAGTGACTGGCTGATATAGTGACGAACCGAGCGTAGTGACTGGCTGATATAGTGACGAACCGAGAGTAGTGACTGGCTAATATAGTGACGAACCGAGCGTAGAGACTGACTGATATAGTGACGAACCGAGCGTAGTGACTGGCTGATATAGTGACGAACCGAGCGTAGTGACTGGCTGATATAGTGACGAACCGAGTGTAGTGACTGACTGATATAGTGACGAACCGAGCATAGAGACTGACTGATATAGTGACGAACCGAGCGTAGTGACTGACTGATATAGTGACGAACCGGGCGTAGAGACTGACTGATATAGTGACGAACCGAGCGTAGTGACTGGCTGATATAGTGACGAACCGGGCGTAGAGACTGACTGATATAGTGACGAACCGAGTGTAGTGACTGACTGATATAGTGACGAACCGAGTGTAGTGACTGACTGATATAGTGACGAACCGAGCGTAGTGACTGGCTGATATAGTGACGAACCGGGCGTAGAGACTGACTGATATAGTGACGAACCGAGCGTAGTGACTGACTGATATAGTGACGTAGAGACTGACTGATATAGTGACCGTAGTGACTGGCTGATATAGTGACGAGCGTAGAGACTGACTGCGTAGTGACTGGCTGATATAGTGACGAACCGAGCGTAGAGACTGACTGATATAGTGACGAACCGAGTGTAGTGACTGACTGATATAGTGACGAACCGAGCATAGAGACTGACTGATATAGTGACGAACCGAGCGTAGTGACTGACTGATATAGTGACGAACCGGGCGTAGAGACTGACTGATATAGTGACGAATCGAGTGTAGTGACTGGCTGATATAGTGACGAATCGAGTGTAGTGACTGGCTGATATAGTGACGAACCGGGCGTAGAGACTGACTGATATAGTGACGAACCGAGTGTAGTGACTGACTGATATAGTGACGAACCGGGCGTAGAGACTGACTGATATAGTGACGAACCGAGTGTAGTGACTGACTGATATAGTGACGAACCGAGTGTAGTGACTGACTGATATAGTGACGAATCGAGTGTAGTGACTGGCTGATATAGTGACGAACCGAGTGTAGTGACTGACTGATATAGTGACGAACCGAGCATAGTGACTGGCTGATATAGTGACGAACCGGGCGTAGTGACTGACTGATATAGTGACGAACCGAGCGTAGTGACTGGCTGATATAGTGACGAACCGAGCGTAGTGACTGGCTGATATAGTGACGAACCGAGCGTAGAGACTGACTGATATAGTGACGAACCGAGCGTAGAGACTGACTGATATAGTGACGAACCGAGCGTAGTGACTGGTTGAGTGTAAGTGACTGCTTGCCTGGTTCAGGGACTGTTCAGAGAATGACTGATTACTTGCTCGGTTAAGTGACTGACTAAAGTGCTTCAATGCCTGCATGACTGAGTGACTGAACACAGAGTTACTGACTGGTTGCCTGACTGGTGAATGAACAGA
>NW_028234404.1:5397528-5410028 GCF_977035675.1 Penaeus japonicus
AAAATTTTACTAGATGAAATGTCCATTTTTTTCAATGTCAAAAAAATTACTAGGTGAAATGTTTATATGGACTAATGCCATAATTTTTTTCAATGTCCAAAAATTTACTAGTTGAAATGTCCATTTTTTTTCAATGTCAAAAAAATTACTAGGTGAAATGTTTATATTGGACTAATGTCCATATTTTTTTTCAATGTCCAAAAATTTACTAGTTGAAATATCCTTTTTTTTTAATTTTAAAAAAATTACTAGGTGAAATGTTTATATTGGACTAATGACCATATATTTTCATTGTCCCAAAAATTACTATTTGAAAATGTCCAATTTTTTTTCATGGTACAAAAAAAAAAATTACTAGATGAAATGTCCATTTTTTTTTTCAATGTCAAAAAAAAATTACTAGATGAAATGTACATTTTTTTTTCAATATCAAAAAAAAAATTTACTAGTTGAAATGTATATATTGGACTACTGTCTAAAAATTACTAGTTTAAATGTTCATATTGGCTAATGTCCATTTTTTTTTTCAATGTCCAAAAATTTACAAGATGTAATGTCCATTTTTTTTTTCAATTTCAAAAAAAATTTACTAGTTGAAAATGTTTTATAATTGGACTTATGTTCATATTGAACAAATGTCCATTTTTTTCCAAAGTCCAAAAATTTACAGTTGAAATGTCCATTTTTTTTTATAATATCAGCATTCTAGTATGAATCAACAATGTACAAAAATAGAAGGATTCAATCATTAATGTAACAGGTTTTACCATAATATATATATACCCAATATAATAAATATAGATTTATTATAATACATTAATTACCAATTGATTTTTCATTTTACTAATGATATCTTTATTATTTTGTTTCAACAAAGTTTGACATCGATGAAATATCCATTTTTTCTCACTAAATTACCAATCGTCCAATTTTTTGCAAGTCCAAATCTGACATCGATGAAAATGTCCGGATTTTTTCTCAGCCGTTTTCCCCATTTCGTTCCTTTTTTGACAAAATGTCAAAATTTGACATCGGTGAGTGTCCAATTTTTGTATCAACACCTAACTAAAATTCCGACAAATTTTATTTTCGTCCATTTTTTGCAAAGTCCAAATTTACATTCGGTGAAATTCCAAATTTCGCAATCCCTAACCTAACCAACCTAATCGTTTGGGAAAAAAATGGACCAATCAATTTTTTTATATAAATATAGAGTTCAAGATATTATAAAAAAGAAAAATGGTTATTGTAGCAATGTTTATGAACTTTAAAACATATGCTTCATTAAGCTCAACACCCATTTACAAGTGATGACACTCGAGTCTCCAAGTCCGTCTGAATTAAATTTAAAAAAAAATATTATATACGTTATATAATAACAACACAGATATATAGTTTTGAACTATATTCTGATAAATTGCAAGACAACACAATGTGATATTTTCATACTAGCGCTGGGGGGGGTGGGTTAGAGTAAATCTATATCTGTTAAAAGAAGAACATTCATCACCTCTCCATTCAGTTTCTACTGTGCTACCAAGGCCATCTTTCTGCTCTGACAAAAGTTGAGGATTTATTGGTTAGTTGATTATAGGTGTATTTATATCTATATATACATATGTGAATATATATAAACACTATGTTGGTGTAATCATAATACTTGTCTTTTTTTCATAAACAGATTGATGTGCGCAATTGTGTGTGGCTGGAAAGTTAATATACGACCTTAGAAAAAGAAAAAGGAATAACTGTACCTGGGATTTCGGTGATACTCCGAGTCCTAACCTGAGGAGTTCCTTAGTAAATAGGGTACATAAGATATAAGCGTTATATTGTAAGAAATGACTGACTTTGATTATTCTAATGACTCTGTCGATAATTCAGCGTACTTGCAAAACGTACCTATGTCTCATGCCTCTGTATCGACTACAAGCGGAACAACAGTATCACCCTCTCCCTTTAACCAGAGGAGTAATAGGGGTTCCTTAGTTACCGATTCGCTAAGCCTCAAACTGATACCTGGCCATGCGTCGATTAATTCACAAATCAAATCTCAGCTTCCAAAGATCCTCATAAAGCGCAAACGATCGGAAAGAACAAGATCCTCAAATGAAACAACAACATCACCAACCCAAGAATCAGCTAAAGACAACCTAAAGTGCAGACAAAGCGAAGAACAAGATCCTCAAAATGAAACAACAACAACATCACCAACCCAAGAATCAGCTAAAGACAACCTAAAGCGCAAACGATCAGAAGAACAAGATCCTCAAAATGAAACAACAACAACATCACCAACCCAAGAATCAGCTAAAAAAAAGCTCAAACGCTCGGAAGAACAAGATCCTCAAAATGAAACAACAACATCAGCAACCCAAGAATCAGCTAAAGACAAAAACTCTAAAGATCCATATCTTGCGCCCTATAGACCAGTAAACAGAATCATGGTTATTGGTAATGAAGAAGAAGTAAATGAGCTAAAAAAAATGAATGAAGATTTGAAGGCTAAGTTTGATTCTGCTCAAAGCACTATAATAAAGATGAAATCACATAGTGATGAATTAATGGAAAAAGTGAAGATGTACCAAACTTATTCGGCAAAACTAGAAAATGAAAAGATATCTTTACTAAAAACAGTGCATATGTGTCGATATATATTGACAGGATTAAATTATCAACTGTTTGCTATAGATGAACAGTAAGATATATATATACGTATTGCATGTTACAAAAATGTTTCAATATTATCAAATTATTATATAGAAGTTAATCCTATTATAAATACATATATTGAGAATGATGTTATATATATATCAATTGATATACTGATAAGCAAATCAAGTAAAATAAAAATAAGGTTTCTGGGTTAGACTAGAGTATATTATTATGTATCTACTTTATTTTAATACTTTCATATTGATATATGGTTTAGATTACATGTGAATATTTATTTCATCCAATGTTACATACAATATCTTATTTAAAGTTTATATATATATATATATATATATATATATATATATATATATATATGATTAAGTTTCTTGAATGAACAATGGGTTGATCAAGTAAAATATAATAATCGTCTACAACTGTCTGTAATATTTTTATTAAAGTAAAATTGGCTTAACAACTTTTTCAATTACCCCTCTACATATAGGACATTTCGACCGGGTTAATAAACAATTAGTACAGCAGACCATATGATCACAGGGGAGAATTACTATATCTACTTCATCAGTCATGCACACTTTACATAGTCGCCTCTCATCTATATGATCATGTTTATCTGAAAAAAAATAAAGAGAAAAAACAATTAGTATTGATCATCAATGCATATTTATATAAAAATATTTAGGTTATTAACTTTGGTATAACTGGAGTTGTTAGTAAAATAAAAGATTAATATGAATATGCAAAGGATATTTTACAAGTTGAAATGTCCATTTTTTTCATTTTCTTAAAAAAAAATAAAAATCAACTTGTCCATTTTTTCATCATAGTCTGAAATTTTACAAGTTGAAATGTCCATTTTTTTCATTTTCTTAAAAAAAAGAAAAATCAACTTGTCCATGATGAAAAAATGGACAAGTTGAAATGTCCATTTTTTTTCATTTTCTTGAACTGTTTGAGAAATCATAGATATGTGTATGTATACAGAAAAATAAAGATATAATGTGTAAGTTTAATATCGTTTTATAACGAATCTATATTATTATCATTTAAATCATCATTCTATTCTACAAGTTTTATTCAAAAGTTTAATTATTATCCCAAGCAATAATTTTCTGTACATATAATTATTTATATATATGTATCTATACATATATGTAGTATTTTCTACAAGTACATCCCAAAAAGATTTCATTTTCACAATTTATACAAGGTCCATTTTCTATAAAGTCCAACTGTAACATTTATAAAATGTCTGATTTTTATCAATTGTCCAATTTTTGCAAGGTCCAAATTTGATATCAGTAAAATGTCCATATTTTCTCAACACCTAATATTACCTAACCTAACCTAACCTAACCTAACCTAACCTAACCTAACCTAACCTAACCTAACCTAACCTAACCTAACCTAACCTAACCTAACCTAAACCTAACCTAACCTAACCTAACCTAACCTAACCTAACCTAACCTAACCTAACCTAACCTAACCTAACCTAACCTAACCTAACCTAACCTAACCTAACCTAACCTAACCTAACCTAACCTAACCTAACCTAACCTAACCTAACCTAACCTGATGTTAGGTGTATGGACATTTCGGACATCCCAAAATGTTACTTTTTGGACCTTAGCAAAAAATGGACTTATAATATTTAAATTATGACAAATACTCATTGTCCTCAGTTTTGCAGATAGGTATACATAAATCGACGTTCATTAGAACAATGATACATACATTCTTTTTTTAGTTTTAGAGATAAGTATATATGGACAAATCGGACATCTCATTGTGCGACTTTTTGGACCTTTTGAAAAAATGGACTTATACTAGTTAAATGATGACAAATATCATCGTTCTGAGTTTTAAAGATATGTATACAAAATGGACGATCATTAGAACGATGATAAATACTCGGTTTTTAGTTTTAGAGTTGAGTGTATATGTTAGGTGTAGGGACAAATTGGACATTTCATTGTGCTACACTTTGGACCTTTGCAAGATATGGACTTATACTATTTAAATGATGACAAATACTCACTGTTCTTAGTTTTAGAGATAGGTATACAAAATAAACGATCATTAGTACGATGATAAATACTCATTTTCTGGTTTTAGAGATGAGTGTATATGGTAGGTGTACGGACATTTTGGACATCTTATTGTTCTAACTTTGGATCTTTGCAAATATTAGACTTATAATACTTAAATAATGACAAATACTCACTGTTCTTAGTTTTCGAGATAGGTATATAAAATTGACTTTCATTAGAACGATGATAAATACTCTATTTTTAGTTTTAGAGATGAGTGTATATGTTAGGTGTAGGGACAAATTGGACATTTTATTGTGCTACACTTTGGACCTTTGCAAGAAATGTCTTATACTAATTAAAAGATGACAAATACTCAATGTTCTTAGTTTTAGAGATATGTATATTAAATGGACGTTCATTAGAACGATGATAAATACTATGTTTTTAGTTTTAGAGATGAGTGTATATGTTAGGTGTAGGGACAAATTGGACATTTCATTGTGCTACACTTTGGACCTTTGCAAGAAATGGACTTATACTATTTAAATGATGACAAATACTCACTGTTCTTAGTTTTAGAGATAGGTATACAAAATGGACAATCATTAGAAGGATGATAGATACTCTGTTTTCAGTTTTAGAGATGAGTGTATATGATACGTGTAGGGACATATTGGACATCTTACTGAGCTACTTTTTTTACTTTTGCAAAATATGGACTAATGCTGGTTAAATGATGACAAATACTCACTGTTCTTAGTTTTAGAGATAGGTATATAAAATGGACGTTCATTAGAACGATGATAAATACTCTGTTTTTAGTTTTAGAGATGAGTGTATATGATAGGTATAGGGACATATTGGACATCTCATTGTGCTACTTTTTGGACCTTTGCAAGAAATGGACTAATACTAGTAAAATGATTACAAATACTCACTGTTCTCAGTTTTAGAGATATGTATATAAAGTGGACGTTCATTAGAACGATGATAAATACTCTATTTTTAGTTTTAGAGATGAGTGTATATGTTAGGTGGAGGGACAAATTGGACATTTCATTGTGCTACACTTTGGACCTTTGCAAGAAAAGGACTTATACTAGTTAAATGATGACAAATACTCATTGCTCTTAGATTTAGAGATAGGTATATAAAATGGACGTTCATTAGAACGATGATAAATACTCTGTTTATAGTTTTAGAGATGAGTGTATATGATAGGTGTAGGGACATATTGGACATCTCATTGTGCTACTTTTTAGACCTTTATAAAAAATGGACTTATACTAATTAAAAGATGACAAATACTTACTGTTCTTAGTTTTAGAGATAGGTATACAAAAATGGACGTTCATTAGAACGATGAGTAATACTCTTATTTTAGATTTAGAGATTAGTGTATATGGTAAGGACATATTGGACATCTCATTGTGCTACTTTTTGGACCTTTGCAAAAATGGACTTATACTAGTTAAATGATAACAAATACTCACTGTTCTTAGTTTTAGAGATAGGTAAAAAAAAATGGACGTTCATTAGAACGATAATAAATACTCTGTTTTTAGTTTTAGAGATGACTGTATATGGTAGGTGTAGGGACTTATTAGACATCTCATTGTGCTACCTTTTTGACACTTGCAAGAAGATGGACTATTATAAGTTACAAATGATGAGAAATACTCACTGTTCTTAGTTTTTAGAGATATGTATACATAAAATGGACGAACGATGGTAAATACTCTGTTTTTTAAGTTATAGAGATGAGTGTATATGGTAGGTGTAGGGACATATTGGACATCTCAAATGGTGATTAACTTATTTTGGACCTTTGCAAGAAATGGACTTATTCTAGGTAGAATTGAGACAAATACTACCAACTGTTTCTTAGTTTTAGAGATAGGTATAACAAAAATGACTATCATTAAGAACGATGATAAAATACTCTAAAATTTTTTTTTTTTAGTTTTTAGAGATGAGTGATATTGTGAGGTGTAGGACATATTTGGACATCTCATGTGCACTTTTGGGAAGACCTTTCAAAACATGGACAATCCTATGAAACGCGAGATGACACATTACTCACAGAACTTAGATTAAGAGATCGGTAATACAAAATGGACCTTCATTAGAACGATATAAATACAGTTTTTTTGTTTTTAGAGATGAGTGTAAATATGTAGTGTAGGTACATATGGACATCCATTGTGCTACGTTTTGACCATTGCAAAAAATGTACATATCCTAGTTAACTATGACAAATACCACTGTTCGTATGTTTTAGAGAATAGTATACGCGGACGTTCATTGAACGAAGATAAATACATTATTTTTAGTTTAAGAGATGGGTATATGTAGGTTGGACATTTGGACATTATGTGTACTTTGCTTCAAGAATGGACTAATTAATAAATACTCACTGTCTTAGTTTTGAGTGGTATATAAATGACTCTGAACAGTAAATACTGTTTTGTTTTAGAGATGAGGTTATGTTGGTAGGGACAATTGGCATCATGTACTTGACCTTGCAGAAATTATTGACTAATGTGATGTTAATGCGTTCATTAGACGATGATAAATACGTTTAATATGTTAAGACAATGGACATCATTGTGACTGACTTTGCAATACATACATAAATACAATCCAGTCTAGTTAAGAAGTATATAAATGGCGTTCTAGAACATGAATACCTTTTTGTTTAGAGATATTATATGTAGGTGGAAATTGGACTTTCATTGCTACATTTGACTTAAATGGCTACTATAAAAGTGACAATACTCATGTCTTTTTTAGAGATAGTTAAAATGACTTCATTAACGTGATAAATACTTTTTTGTTTTAGGATGGTGTATATGTAGGTAGGGACAATGACCATTTGCTTGACCTTTCAAAAGCTAATAAGATGACATCTCATCTTAGAGATAATAAATCATTAACATTAACTTTTAATATTTAGACATTGACTCATGTTACTTTGGACTTCAAAAATGGACTATACTATTAATGATAAAATATCTTATTTTTACTTATTGAATATGTATAATATGGACTTCATAAGAAGATATAAATCTATTTTTAGTTTATAATATGTATTATTTAGGTATAGGGAAATTGACTTCATTGTAAATTTTTTATTTCATAAAATGGAATAATATAGTTAAATATGACAAATATCATTCATTACTCATCATTCATTACTCATCATTCATTACTCATCATTCATTACTCATCATTCATTACTCATCATTCATTACTCATCATTCATTACTCATCATTCATTACTCATCATTCATTACTCATCATTCATTACTCATCATTCATTACTCATCATTCATTACTCATCATTCATTACTCATCATTCATTACTCATCATTCATTACTCATCATTCATTACTCATCATTCATTACTCATCATTCATTACTCATCATTCATTACTCATCATTCATTACTCATCATTCATTACTCATCATTCATTACTCATCATTCATTACTCATCATTCATTACTCATCATTCATTACTCATCATTCATTACTCATCATTCATTACTCATCATTCATTACTCATCATTCATTACTCATCATTCATTACTCATCATTCATTACTCATCATTCATTACTCATCATTCATTACTCATCATTCATTACTCATCATTCATTACTCATCATTCATTACTCATCATTCATTACTCATCATTCATTACTCATCATTCATTACTCATCATTCATTACTCATCATTCATTACTCATCATTCATTACTCATCATTCATTACTCATCATTCATTACTCATCATTCATTACTCATCATTCATTACTCATCATTCATTACTCATCATTCATTACTCATCATTCATTACTCATCATTCATTACTCATCATTCATTACTCATCATTCATTACTCATCATTCATTACTCATCATTCATTACTCATCATTCATTACTCATCATTCATTACTCATCATTCATTACTCATCATTCATTACTCATCATTCATTACTCATCATTCATTACTCATCATTCATTACTCATCATTCATTACTCATCATTCATTACTCATCATTCATTACTCATCATTCATTACTCATCATTCATTACTCATCATTCATTACTCATCATTCATTACTCATCATTCATTACTCATCATTCATTACTCATCATTCATTACTCATCATTCATTACTCATCATTCATTACTCATCATTCATTACTCATCATTCATTACTCATCATTCATTACTCATCATTCATTACTCATCATTCATTACTCATCATTCATTACTCATCATTCATTACTCATCATTCATTACTCATCATTCATTACTCATCATTCATTACTCATCATTCATTACTCATCATTCATTACTCATCATTCATTACTCATCATTCATTACTCATCATTCATTACTCATCATTCATTACTCATCATTCATTACTCATCATTCATTACTCATCATTCATTACTCATCATTCATTACTCATCATTCATTACTCATCATTCATTACTCATCATTCATTACTCATCATTCATTACTCATCATTCATTACTCATCATTCATTACTCATCATTCATTACTCATCATTCATTACTCATCATTCATTACTCATCATTCATTACTCATCATTCATTACTCATCATTCATTACTCATCATTCATTACTCATCATTCATTACTCATCATTCATTACTCATCATTCATTACTCATCATTCATTACTCATCATTCATTACTCATCATTCATTACTCATCATTCATTACTCATCATTCATTACTCATCATTCATTACTCATCATTCATTACTCATCATTCATTACTCATCATTCATTACTCATCATTCATTACTCATCATTCATTACTCATCATTCATTACTCATCATTCATTACTCATCATTCATTACTCATCATTCATTACTCATCATTCATTACTCATCATTCATTACTCATCATTCATTACTCATCATTCATTACTCATCATTCATTACTCATCATTCATTACTCATCATTCATTACTCATCATTCATTACTCATCATTCATTACTCATCATTCATTACTCATCATTCATTACTCATCATTCATTACTCATCATTCATTACTCATCATTCATTACTCATCATTCATTACTCATCATTCATTACTCATCATTCATTACTCATCATTCATTACTCATCATTCATTACTCATCATTCATTACTCATCATTCATTACTCATCATTCATTACTCATCATTCATTACTCATCATTCATTACTCATCATTCATTACTCATCATTCATTACTCATCATTCATTACTCATCATTCATTACTCATTATTTCTTACTCATTATTTATTATGCATTATTCATTACGCATTATTCATTAGTTATTATTTCATTCTCATTATTCATTATTCATTATCAATTATGCGCATATGCGCTATTTTATACGCATCATTTACGCATTATTAATTACGCATTATTTATTATGTGTATATTATTTATTACATTTATCATTATTATTATGACACATTATTACGCAATATTTATTACAACATCATTCATCACATCATCATCTATTATGTATCTCATCATTTATTACTCATCATTTATACGCATTAGTCCATTTAAGTCCTTTATTGTGCATCATTCATTATGCACCATTTATTATGTATCCTTTATTAAGCATCATTTATTAAGCATCATATTTTACGCATCATTTATTACACATCATTTATTACGCATCATATATTACGTATCATTTATTACGTATCATTTATTACGAATTATTCATTATATATGATTCTCCAGAAATCATTCATTACTCATCATTCATTACTCATCATTACAAATTACTTATGATAGAGTATTTATTATATATTATTTATTACAAATTATTTATGATAGAGTATTAGTTATATTTATTATAGAATATTTATTATATAGTATTTATTGTAATGTATTTATTGTATAGTATTTATTATAGAGTATTTATCATAGGGTAATTTATTGTAGAGTATCTATTACAGAGTATTTATTATAGAGTATTTATTATAGAGTATTTATTATAGAGTATTTATTATAGAGTATTTATCATAGAGTATTTATTATACAGTATTTACTATTGAGTATTTACTATTGATTATTTATTGTAGAGTATTTATTGTTGAGTATTTATTGTAGAGTATTTATTGTAAAGTATTTACTGTAAAGTATTTACTGCAGAGTATTTAAATTCATTTATTATAAATTCATCTATTACAGATTTATCTTTTTAAATGTATATTTTTCATATATTCATTTATTATATATTGTTATATATATATATATATATATATATATATATATATATATATATATATATATATATATATATATATATATATATATTATATATATATATATATATATATATATATATATATATATATATAATATATAATATATATATATAATATATATATATAATATATACATATATATATATACATATATATATACATATATATATATATATATATATATATATATATATATAAATATATATATATATATATATGTGTAATATTCATTTGATACATATTTATCAATCATTTATTTATTCATCGTTTTTTTAATTATTATATATCATTTATTATATATCATTAGTTATATATCATTTATTATACATAATTCATTATTCATCTATTTATTATTATATATTGATTTATTATACGTCCATTCAATGCACGTCCATTAATTACAGATGTGATAAATGTACATGTAATAAATGAATGTGTAATAAATAGACATGTAATAAATGGACGTGTAATACATGGATGTGTAATACATGAACATATAACATATGGGCGTATAATAGAAGGATGTATATCAAATAAATCTATAATAAATAAACGTTCAATTAATGGACGTGCAAAAAATGGACTTGTAATAAATGGACGCGTAATAAACGGACGTGTAATAAACGAACATATAATAAACGGACGTATAATAAACGGACGTGTAGGAAATGGACGTGCAATAAATGGACGTGTAATAAATGGACATGTAATAAATGGACGTGTAATAAATGGACTTGTAATAATTGGAAGTGCAGTAAAAGAACCTGCAATAATTGGACGTGCAATAAATGGACGTGTGATAAATGGACGTGTAATAAACATACGTGTAATAAACGGACATGCAATAAACGGACGTATAATAAACGGACATGTAGGAAATGGACGTGCAATAAATGGACGTGTAATAAATGGACATGTAATAGATGGACGTGTAATAAATGGACGTGTAATAGATGGACCTGCAATAATTGGAAGTGCAGTAAATGGACCTGCAATAATTGGACGTGCAATATATGGACGTGTGATAAATGGACGTGTAATAAATGGACGTGTAATAAATGGACGTGCAAGAAATGGACGTGCGATAAAACGACGTGTAATATATGGACGAGTAATAAATGGACATGCATCAAATGGACGTGTAATAAATTAACGTGTAATAAATTGACGTGTAATAAATGAACGTATAATAAACGGACGTGTAATAAACGGACGTTTAATACATGGATGTGCAATAAATGGACGTGTAATAAATGGAAATGCAGTAAATGGACGTGCAATAAATGGACGTGTGATAAAAGGGCGTGTAATAAAAGGACGTGTAATAAATGGACGTTCAATAAATGGACGTGTAATAAAAGGACGTTTGATAAATGGACTTGTAATAAATGAACATGTAATGAACGAATAAGTAAAAAATGGACTTATAATACATGTAAGTATAATAAATGAAGATACAATAAATCAATGTACATTAAATAA
>NW_028234404.1:5415028-5430028 GCF_977035675.1 Penaeus japonicus
TTTAATTAATAGTTTAGTAGATTTTAACTCTTAGAAGGGTTGGTCACTTACCTCTTATTTTTGAATTTATTTTAATAGTTTTTATTATAGATTCTTTTTACGGGCCACGGAGGCCACGTCACCCACTTTTATTTCGTATTTTTGTATTGTATATTTGTCTTTTTAATTTCGTATTTGCAATGTTATGTTTAATAATTTCCTTTTATGTGATATTTGTGTTTTATTGTTAAAGTTAGTGAGCCATTTGGTTGATTTTATATTTCTGCTCTTACGTTTTTCCTATTTTAATGTTTTAAAGCTGTTTTAAAGCTGTATTTGCCAGTTTTATGGGGGGTTTTTTAATGTGAAACAATATTGTAAAATAATGGAGTTTTTAAATGTCCTTTTTCTCTACTCGAAAAAAAAGAATATATTTTCCATGCCAGTAGCCCGCCGGCTATAAATAGCCGACGAGCTGAAAATAAATCAGTTGTCTCTGGAACTTGGTGTTTCTCTGACCCTCCCTGGATTACCCTGGAATACCCTTGTGGCGACGCAGGAGCAGCTAAAGAAAGGTTGTACTGACTCGAGTTACATGCCAGTTAGGACAAAGCTGGACGTGCTATTATAACAATATCTTGTGAGGGAGATACACTGGCCAACACCAGCCAGAGACGCCCATGTTATTTTACTCTGATATTTCTTTTATTAATCTTTTTTGAGAAGTGTTTTAACTTTTAAACTATTTGCTACTGGGCAATTTTATACTTTTATTCATATTTTTTTTACTATTTATTATTTTAAAACCAGGACTAAACTAACGCAACCAGACCCTCTTTAAGGGACATGCACCTGGGGAATGGGACTTAGTCTCCTTAAGGGGAAGTGAACGGGCCCCCTCCCTCTTTCTTCCGGCCCTAAGCCGTCATCTCCGCTTGGGCGGATGTATTTCCGAGCTTCCCCATGACAGATATCCTTACAGGGCTCCCGCATAAAAATCTGGTGGCAGCGTGAGGGAGATACACTGGCCAACACCAGCCAGAGACGCCCATGTTATTTTACTCTGATATTTCTTTTATTAATCTTTTTTGAGAAGTGTTTTAACTTTTAAACTATTTGCTACTGGGCAATTTTATACTTTTATTCATATTTTTTTTCTATTTATTATTTTAAAACCAGGACTAAACTAACGCAACCAGACCCTCTTTAAGGGACATGCACCTGGGGAATGGGACTTAGTCTCCTTAAGGGGAAGTGAACGGGCCCCCTCCCTCTTTCTTCCGGCCCTAAGCCGTCATCTCCGCTTGGGCGGATGTATTTCCGGGCTTCCCCATGACAGATATCCTTACAGGGCTCCCGCATAAAAATCTGGTGGCAGCGGTGGGATGTGGTTGCGTATGAGCTCTCTTGCTCTTTAGTTTGTCCTGTCCAGCAATTAGAAGTTTTTCTCTAAGCTTAGCTAGCAGTTTGTAGCTTTAGAGAGCCGCATTATTGTGTGTAAATATATTAGGAGTTTAGAGCAAGGCGTGTGCCTTCAAGCTCTCCAGCTAAACATTTGTGGCTCTGCTAGGAGTAGGGACACTATTTCTACTTCTCCACGTCTTTGTGAAATTTCTTGCAATGCCATATGTAATTTCTCTGTAATATTACCATACCGAATGTGAACCGTCTTAAGCCCGGTTTGGTCGTGTCGAAGTATTTGTCATCGTGTATTGTGCTTACACTTTGATTGGCTTTTGTACCTAGCCTGTTGCCTTAACCTCTTTTTCTTGTTCATTTCCGCCCTTTTCTACGTTTCTCTCGCTCTCGTCCCCTTCGACTCTGCCTTTGCCTTCGCTCCCGCCTTCCTCCCTTCTCTCGCTCTCGTCCCCTTCGACTCTGCCTTTGCCTCCGCTCCCGCCTTCCTCCCTTCTCTCGCTCTCGTCCCCTTCGACTCTGCCTTTGCCTTCGCTCCCGCCTTCCTCCCTTCTCTCGCAGGTTTCGACCCCTGTAGAAGTGACTGCCCCGCAGGTAGCCACTGAAGCACCTGAGGCTGAGAGGCCTCAAAGGGTTACCATCACGGATGACTTCTCCCGGGATGTACTCTTGGAATGGGAAAGGAGGCTTAGCAGGAGGGAAAGAGAATTGGAGAGGCGAGAACTACAGGTCCCTAGGGCGGTGTCTTCGGGAATTAATGGCCCAGAACTTGGCTTTGGTGGGTATGACTCCCACAGGCAGCCTCAGCCGAGTGCATATTACCCGGACCCTGCCAGGAGAGGTAACCCGACGCCGGCACCTCCCGTTTCTCATGAAGGGCCCTCATCAGAGTATGTGAGGCAGCCTCCTTTCGCTAGTAACGGACATACTCCAGAGCTCCTGCCGAGAGCCCCTACATCTTTAGGGTCTGATAACCCAATCTCCTATGTGATAAGTAGTAGGGACAACGTGCCCTATTTTAAAGGAGAGACCTCGGCCTGTGATCCTCTTAAAAGGAACCAGGAGATAGAGTCCTGGATTCGATCAATAGAGAACTTGGTTCGGCCTCCCACTAGCGATGCGTTTATTAGGGCAGCAAGGGCTAACTGCCGTGGTCGAGCGGAAACCATCATAAATTCTGAAGGTTTCGACCATATTAGAGACTGGAACTCCTTTAAACGAGAGTTAAGGAGAAAATTTAGGGGCACGTACACGGCAGCCGATTTTTATAAAGTCCTGTACGATCATACTATGTCTGACTAGCAGGCCCCAATGGATTTTTACCTCCAGATTGAGGCCTCGGTTTACCAAGGGTACCGAGATCATAAAGAGGCCATAGGAGACCCGACAGAGCTAATAAGGAGGGTCTTCCTTTCGGGTGTCCCAGATTGGTTGAGGGACTTTCTGGTGCTTAAGGACGACTGCACTTCGCAACAACTGGCTGAGACCGCTCAGAGAGTGTGGAATTCGAGGAATGGCATTAGACATAGTCACTCTACAGGCCGCCATCAGTCGCCAAATCCTCTTTCTGAGGAAGATGATAGGCTTCGACGTCGATTTGTCGAGCGTCCACACCGAGCCAGGGACTCTTATAGTCTCAGTCCCTTATTAGCCAGTCCTCAGTCTGTCCCTTTAGCCATGGCTTCCTCACCAGACCGCTCTAGATCAAATGTATGGTGCGATTTCCATAAGAGCACCACCCACAGCAACCACGAGTGCCGAGCTACAGCCGTTTCTCGCTCCCCTACCAGTCCTGGGTTATACACGTGCTTTAGATGTGGCCACAATGGCCATATGGCCCGAGAATGTCCCTTTCCTCGACGCCAGGGAGACAGAGCTCCGAGTCCCGCTGGCAGGAATGAAAGGAGCCAGTTCGCTAGGTACAATGAAAGGGACACCAGTGAAAGTCATGGCCGTGAGGGCACGCGAGAGGAACGGACGACCTCTCGTGGCACTCAATGCTAACGGAACAACCATAATGTGTTTTATAGATACTGGGTCCGAAATTACGATAATTAAGCCTGGCGCCCTTGATATGATTGACGGTAATGATTTGCCCAAACAGCCCTCGCTAAAGGTCCTAAAAGGTATTTCTGGAGCTGTCAGATCGGAAGCAGAAGTCTCGGTACCATTTAAGCTTGGAGACGGTTTAACTCTAGTTCACCAGGCCACCGTAGCTGATCTGGATTTCCCAGGAGACCTTCTTTTAGGCATTGATTTTCTCAGGCGTACTAACTTTACCCTGAAATCGGCTGCAAACTCGTCCACAGGCCAACTGATTCTAGAGGACTACAGGTTCTCTGTAGTTTTCACGGATACAGAGTTCCTGAAGATAGCTTGGGTTAGGAGTTATGAGGATGCATCGACCCAGACTGACTTGCCTAAATCCACCCCAGAAGGTGGACCGGAGGCAACTGTGCACCTGGCAAAACGTACTGTAATCCCCTCGCATTCAGGTGTGTTCTTGAAAGGGGTCATTTCAAGATTAGGGCGAGTCCATGGGGATGTTGTATTAACCCCCATTGTTTCAGACTCTTTAACTCTACCGTATTCCGTTACCACAGTAACTGATAGATGCTGTACCGTCTGGGCCATAAACCCTTCATCACGGCCACTTACGCTAAGACCAGGGACTAGGCTAGGAACTGTGTCCTCCATTGATGCAGTATATTGCACAAACGCAAAGAGGGAAGGTATGATTAGTGGTGCCCCCTGCGGCGAGACAGAACCTGAAAGGGAAGGTGTGGTTAATGGTGCCCCCTGTGGCGAGACAGAACCTGAAAGGGAAGGGATGGTTAACAGTTCCCCCTGTGGCGAGACAGAACCTGAAAGGGAAGGTGTGGTTAATGGTGCCCCCTGCGGCGAGACAGAACCTGAAAGGGAAGGTGTGGTTAATGGTGCCCCCTGCGGCGAGACAGAACCTGAAAGGGAAGGTGTGGTTAATGGTGCCCCCTGCGGCGAGACAGAACCTGAAAGGGAAGGTGTGGTTAATGGTGCCCCCTGCGGCGAGACAGAACCTGAAAGGGAAGGTATGGTTAGGGGTGCCCCCTGCGGCGAGACAGAACCAGAAGGGGAGGCTATATTTAATGGTGCCTTTGATCCTGAGATGAAGTACCCAGGAGTGGAGAGTGACAGTTGCACCGTTAACGTGGATTTGCCAGCAGTAGATTACAATAATGCCGAGATTAACATATCCAGTTGGGAGGACATTGCCCGTTTCAACAGTAGTCCTGTCAAGGACTCCCTGTTCATGGAATTGGATTCTGATTCTGATATGGAGTGGGATTATTCAGAATATGGTTACCTCAAAGACATTACTGAGGAAGATGAGTTGGACATAGAAGGTGCAGTGTTACCACCATCTATCGCCCTAGCCACTTGTGAGGCAGCCCAGGAATGGTTTTCTTTGGATAAAGAAGGGTTAAGTACTCCATCCCTTGACCACTTAACTCCTGAACAGAGGCAGGAAATAGTTCAGATAATTGATCACCATAAAGACCTTTTTGATGGTGGGGAAGAGACCATAGGTTTAGTCCCAGGCATTCGTCATCACATAGATACAGGTGACGCCAAGCCCACTTGCACTAGGCAGTGGAGACTACCATACGCCACCAAAGAGACCATTCGACAACAATGCAACTCTATGCTACGGACAGGTGTTATAGAGCCGTCTACTAGCCCTTGGCTTAGCCCTGTCGTCCTTGTAAAGAAAAAGGATGGTAGTTTAAGGTTCTGTGTCGATTACAGAGCCTTGAATGCTGTCACCATTAAGGACACGTATCCTCTGCCACGTATAGATGCACTGATCGATGAGTTGGGCCCCATGGATACATTCACCACACTTGATGCTCGTGCAGCTTACTGGGCCGTAGAGTTGGAGCCCAAAGATCGCCCAAAGACTGCATTTTCAGATGGCTATCGGCTGTTCCAATTTTGTCGTCTTCCATTTGGTTTGGCTACTGCACCAACCACATTCCAACGAACCATGAATGTGCTGTTATCCTCGGTTCTGGGGAAACACACGCTCTGCTACCTTGACGATATAGTAATATATAGCAGAGGGTTTGCTCAACATGTGCAAGACTTGCGGGAGACCTTGACCTTGCTCTCTGCAGCTGGACCAAAATTAAATATCGAAAAATGTGCCTTTGCAGCTAAGACTATCAATTTTCTGGGCTTTACTATCACTCCAGAAGGTGTGCTGCCCAACCAGGATAAAGTGATTGCCATCTTAAAGATGCCGCCCCCACGTAACGTTAAAGAGGTGCGTAGGTTTCTTGGCTGCACAGGATTCTTTCGCAAGCATATTCCTGGATATGCAACGATAACTTCACCCTTGCATCTCATGCTTAAGAAAGGTCAGAAATGGGTGTGGGGACCTGAACAACAAGAGGCCTTTACCGAACTTATACAGCGTCTTGTCACAGCACCGATACTTAGGCAGCCTGATTTCAGCCAGGAGTTCGAACTACATACTGATGCATCAGCAGTAGCAATTGGGTCCTGCCTGATGCAGAGGGACGAAGACAACATTCCGCATGCCATAGCTTATTATAGCAGGAAGTTAAGGGCAGCAGAAACGAGATACCCTGCTATAGATTTAGAGGCCCTGAGTGTAGTGGAAGGTGTGAGGGTATTCGATTCTTACCTTTATGGGAGGAGATTTACCATCTATACAGACCATAGACCCTTGGTCCATGTCTTCACTCGAAAGACTAAATCTCCCAGGATGACGAGGTACGCTCACGACCTCTCCTTTTACACCTTCAATATAAGGTATAAAGAAGGCCCTACCAATCACGTTCCGGACCTTCTTTCCAGGCATGTAGCTCCCGTTAAGGTATCGGAGGACATATCCACAAAACACGTAGCTGCGTTAGCCATCACTGAGCTCTCGCCAGAGGCCATAGCAGCAAAGCAATCTCAAGACCCCCAGCTTGCCGATCTGAAACGATATTTGCTGGAAGGGACAGTGCCCAGGAAGAAGTGGCCTCTTCCCTTAGATGAGTTTGAGGTGAAAGATCGAGTTATTTACCGACTTAAGCACTTGGCAGACAGGGTGTGCTATCAACTAGTTGTTCCCTCTTCTTTAAAGAACTCTGCCCTGAAAGTTTCTCACTTGCCGCCGTTAGCCTCGCACCCTGGTGTACAGAGGACATATGAGAATGCCAGGGCTATGTATTACTGGGCGAACATGCTTAAAGACTGTAAGGAATACGTTGCAAATTGTCCAGTATGCCAGCAGTCCAGAGGTAATCCGCAGCGTGTTCCTATGGCTAGTGCTCCCCTTGCGCAATACCCTTTAGAGCGTGTATCCATGGACATTATGGATTTTGGCTCCTCTATACCTGTGCGCTATGGTCTATCTATTCTTGACCAACACACGAGATGGTTGCAGATTGTGCCCTTAAGGAAAGTGACTGCAATCACTGTCCATCGAGCTTTTGTCGACCACTGGGTAACTCTGTTCGGTCCACCTCGGGTTATCCAGACGGATAATGGGGTACAGTTTACAAGTGGTCTCTTTAAGGAGCTGGTTAGAATGATGCACTCCAGCCACCACTACACAATCAGATACCACCCACAGGCTAATGGGCTGATAGAGAGAACCAATAGGGTTGTGAAATCTGCTCTCACGGCACTCGTGAACAAGAGGCCCAAAATTTGGCATCAGTTTGTGCCGGAACTAAGGCTGCAGATCAATACCGCCATTCATAGGAGTACTCATGAGCAGCCCCTATATTTGCTAACGGGCAGACATGCAAATTTTCCTGTAGGGCTCACCAACGAAGCGGTATTTGCAGAAAACCTGAATCTGCAGGAGCGTCTCTCTGAGGCACGTAAAGCTGCCATTACCGCTTCTAATGATTCCAGAACAAGCTATGGTAAATACTATAACCGTGGCAAAAAGGAGACATTTCGGCCTGATGTTGGTAGCTTAGTCTGGTATTATGAGCATGGGAAGCATACTGGTGCAGCAGCTCCATTGTCGGGAAGATGGCGTGGCCCGGCAAGAGTTGTATTTCGTTTAGGACCAGTGACCTTCGAGATTAGGGATGTCCATACAGACGTGCAGATGAAAGCGCATCTTAACCATTTAAAGCCCTTTAGAACCTCCCATGAGTTGTCCTATGAATCAGAGGACGAATCTAATCATGATCCTGAGGATGTACCGGCCGATCCAGAAGCGCAAAACTCTGGCCGATACTTTACCCGTAGTGCCAGCCGATCTCTGCCGGGTGCTGTTGACACATCGGATCCTGTAGACGCAGCAGTTCCTGGGGTAGCAGACACAGCAGATGGTGACTAAATGTGACCTAGTGTAGTTTTACCGTTCCTAGTGGAGGACGATGTGACCTGGTTGTTCTATCAGTGAATTTGTTTAAAGCAGTGATAGTGATAATGGTGATAATGATGGTGATGACGATAGTGATAACCTTTGTCCTTATAATTAACGCCCTAATCGTCAATCGCACTGATCAGAGTGAAATACAGCATAGAGATGCAGTACGTGAATTAATATAGTGATATAAACTTAATTTTGTATAGTTCTTTCTATCAATTAGGTAAGAAGCAGCTAGGGTTAATCGTATAGCTTTGAATATTTGTATTAATTATATTGAATGTGTACATATTGTGTATATATTGTGTGTAATGGGTTGGCAGCCCGTGTAAAGCACGTCCAGCTTACCCATACACTTTAGCTTTTGAAGGCATGTAATCGGGCTCAGGCCTTCCTTTCTTTCTGCTTCCAGGTTGTCTCCGCTGACTCTCCGACCCCATGGCATTGGAGGGTTGTGAGGCCTTGCGACCTCCTCCTTCCTACCTCCCCCCCCCCCCGGTCCTTATCCTTCCCCTCCCTCTTCCTTAACTTCCTCCCCCCCCCCCCTTGTTCTTCATCTCCCTTTTCCTCCCCCCTTTTCTTTATTTTCTCCCCGTCCTAGCCTCTTGTTTCTCTTCTCCTATCTCCCTTAGTACCCTTTCTGCCTATATTCCTTACTTTTGCCTACTGTTTCCTCCGCCTTGACTCGCCTTACCTCACTACTCCTTTTCTTCCCTTATTCCTGTGCTTGTTGTTCTCTTATCTCCCCCCCCCTCCCCCTCTCTTCACTTATCCGCCCTAGCGCCCTTCCTTCCTCCCCCCCTTCCTCTTGCCTGCCCCCCCCCCCCCCCCCCCCCCCGACCAAATCCTGTTTTCAGGGCCGTATGAAATCCAGGGAGGTTCGTGAAACATCCCCAGGACGACTCCACATGCACATACACTTGCACCCACGCCTAAACTGGGGAATAGGCCATGAACCATTTGCCTGGAATGTTAGATTTAAAAATACGATTTTGTAGCTCAGCCCCCTGAGCCAATATGAAGCCTCGACCCCGTGGGTCACGCACTGGGGGTGCGAATATTGTTTGTGCTTTGTTTCTTTTTATTTACCTTATGTTATATTTTATATTACTGTCTAAATAAAAGTGGGAATGACTATACTTTTAGTCTTATTTTGTTTAATTGAGCAACAGTTTTTATTATTTTATTCTTTATACACTATCTTTAGTCTCGGTATCAGTGACCATCATTAACCCTTTCCCTGTCACCCCTCCAGAGGCGAACATTTTTCTAGCTGTCACAGGTCTTTGATTTTTTTTGAAATTTAAATAGTAGAATTTACGTTAATTTGAGTAGCCAGATTTACTAAGAAAGGGTTAGAGAACACGCTATAACTAAAATATTTTTGATAAATGTTCATTATTCGTTCTTATGAGGACATAAATATTGAAATTGCTCGTATGCCAGGCAAGGAGGAGCCGGCAGCAACCAAGCATAATCTTGTGCCTGAAGACTGTGATGGCAAGGTGTGAATCCCCAACCCAACAGCCATATCTCGACCTGTCAATCATCCGATAGAGTCACATGATCTGATCCGGCACTTCTGTCAAAGTACCTTCCTGATATTTTTCTGCATTGAACAAACAAAGAGTAAAATACAATATTCTAAATATGCGATGAGACCGTAATTATCTTCTATTGTTTTGCATAAATAAATTATTTAGAATCTTTTATAAGTTAAAAAAAATCATTCGTGCGTGCATGCATATAGGGACACGTACGCGCACAATTATATATACAAAAATGCTTTATATGTATTTCTATATCCGATATGTATCTACCTATCTATCTATATATATGTATGTGTGTATTTATATATATAATCATTTATATGCATACATACATATATAGATAAATGAATACACACACACACACACACACACACACACACACATACACACACACACATATATATATACATATATATATATATATATATATATATATATATATAATATATATATATATACACACACACACACACACACACACATATATATATATATATATATTTATATATATTATATATATATATATATATATATATATATATATATAATATATATATATATATATATATAATATATATATATATATATATATATTATATATATATATATATATATATATATATAATATATATATACATATATGTATATACATAATATATATATATATATATATATATATATATATATATATATATAATATATATATATATATATATATATATATATATATATACATGATTGATAAATATATATCAAATAAATATATGACAGATATATATATGATATATATATAAAAAATATATATATTTATCATACGTCCGTTTATTACATTTCCATTTATTACACAACCATTTATTACACGTCCATTTATCATACGTTTATTTTTGTATGTTAATTTTTTATATGTTTATTTATTACATGTTTATTTGTTATAAATTCATGTATTATATATTCATCTACTACAGATTTATCTTTTTAAATGTTTTTTTTTTCATATATTTATGTTATATATATAATTTTTATATATATATATCATATATATATCTGTCATATATTTATCTGTCATATATTTATCAATCATGGATTCATTTATCATTTATCTATCTTTATATAATTCATTATATATCATTCGTTATATATCATTTATTATACATAATTCATCATTTATCTATTTACTATATATTTATTTGTTGTATATTTATTATAGATTCATTTATTATACGTCCATTCAATGCACGTACATTCCCTACACTTACGTGTATTACACGTCCATTTATTACACGTCCGTTTATTGCACGTCCGTTTATTGCACGTCCGTTTATTGCACGTCCGTTTATTGCACGTCCTTTTATTACACGTCCGTTGATTACATGTCCGTTTATTACACGTCCACTTATTACGCGTCCATTTATAACACGTCCATTTATTACACGTCCATATATTGCACTTCCTTTTACTGCACGTCCAATTATTGCAGGTCCATTTATTACACGTCCATTAATTACAGGTCCATTTATTACACGTCCATTTATTACACGTCCATTTACTGCACTTCAATTTATTGTAGGTCCATTTATTGCATGTCTATTTATTACACGTGCGTTTATTAAACGTCCATTTATTGCACGTCCATTTATTGCACTTCAAATTAGTTCACGTCCATTTATTGCACTTCAAATTATTGCATGTCCATTTATTACACGTCCATTTATTAGACGTCCATTTATTACACGTCCATTTATTTCATGTCCATTAATTACACGCCCATTTATTACATGTCCATTTATTATTGCACTTCCATTTATTGTAGGTCCATTTATTGCAAGTCTATTTATTGCACATCCATTTATAGCATGTCCATTTATTACACGCCCTTTTATTACACGTCTATTTATTGCAAGTCCATTTATTATACATCCATTTTATTACACGTCTATTAATATACGTTTACCTTATATATGTTTATCCTTCAAATGTTCATTACTACATGCTTATTTACTATAAATTCATGTATTATATAGTCACTTATTATTTATTTTTCTTTGTAAATGTTTATTTTCCATATATTCATTAATTATATATTCGGTTATACATATATATATATATATATATATATATATATATATATATATATATATATATATATATATATATATATATATGTGTGTGTGTGTGTGTGTGTGTGTGTATATATATATATTTATTTATTTATTTATTTATTTATTTATTTATCTATCTATTTATTTATTTTATTTTTATTTATTTATTTTTCAATGTTTATTTCTTATATATTTATTCATTATATAAATATATGTCCATTATATGCACGTCCACATATTGCATGTTCATTTATTGCACGTCCATTTATTACACGTCCATTTATTGCACGTCCATTTCCTACACGTCCGTTTATCTTTAACTGGACGTCCATTTATTTTACTCGTCTGTTTATTACAGATCCGTTTATTACACGTCCGTTTATAAGACGTCCGATTATTAGCCGTCCGTTTATCACACTTCCGTTTATCACACTTCCGTTATTACACGTCCGTTTGTTACACATCCGTTTATCACACCTCCGTTTATTGCATGTCCATTTATTACACATCCATATATTGTACGTCCTTTTATTGCACATCCATTTATTGCACGTCCATTTATTTCACGTTCATTTATTGCACTTTCAATTATTGCAGGTCCATTTATTACACGTCCACTTATTACACGTCCATTTATTACACATCCGTTTATTACACGTCCACTTATCACTCGTCCATATATTGTACGTCCTTTTATTGCACGTCCATTTATTGCACGTCCATTTATTACATGTCCATTTACTGCATGTCTAATTATTGCAAGTCTATTTATTACACGTCCATTTATTTATCATTGATTATTTATTAAAGAATAACTAGTATAGATTATTTATCATAGATTATCTACTGTAGATTATTTATACTCATTATATATTATATATTATTTTTACTTATCATATATTATATATTATTAATTATAGATTGTTTATCATAGATTATTTATTATAAATGATTTGTTACATATCATTTATTATATATGATTAATTATGAATGATCATGCTTTATCTATGAGAAATTATATATCATATGTTATTATAGATTATTTTTTGTGGATCATTTATCATAGAATCATTATAGATCATTTATCATAATTTATTCATTATAGATATTTTATTATAAATAATTTATCATATATTATTTATTATAGATCATTATTTATATATAATTTATTGTATTTCATTTATTATAGATCATTTATCATAGATCATTCATTATAGATCATTTATCAGAAATTATTTATTATAGAAAATTTAATATAAATAATTCATAGATTATTTATTATAGATAATTTATTATAAAACATTTATTATAGATCATTTATTATATCTCATTTATCAGAGATCATTTATCATATCTCCTTTATTATATATAATTTATTATCTATCGTTTATTATATACCATTTATTATATATCATATACCATTTATTATATATATATTATTATATATTTATTATATATTATTTGTTACATATAATTTATCATATATAATTTATTATATATCATTTATTACATATCATTTATCATATACTATGTTTTGTATATAATCTATTATATATAATTTATTACATATTTATTACATATCATTAATTACATCTTAATTAGATATTGTTTACCACATTTTATATATTATATATTATTTATTACATTTTATGTATGACATATTATTTATTATAGAGACTGTATTATAGATTATTGTAGATGATAATCATAGTTTTTTTTATTCTAGGGTAGTTATTAAAGGGTAATTTTTAAAGATTATTTACCATATATTATTAATTATGGATTATCTCATATGAAATATATTTTATAGAATTTTTATTATTGATTATTTATTATAGATAATTTATTATCGATCATTTACTATAGATAGTTAAGGATAGATAATTTGTTATAGATTATTTATCAAAGATTATTTATCATAGATTATTTATTATAGATTATATATGAAACATCATGAATTGATTCTTAAAGATCTTTTATGATAGATCATATATATAGATAATTTATTATTGATATTTTATTATAGATCATTTCTAATAGATCAGTTATTATAGTTTAATTATAAATCCTTTATTATAGATATTTTTTTATAGATTATTTGTTATAGATTTTTTTATACATCATTTAGCATGAATAATTTATCATACATTATTTATCATATATCATATATAATATATCTTTTACTATATAATATTTATTGTATATCCTTTATTATATATTGTTTATTGTATATCATTTATCAAATACATTTATTATATATTGAATATTAATGTAGATTATTTAATACATATTATTTATTACATATTATTTATTACATTTTATATCTTATTGGGATTTTTTTTTTTATAGATTATTTACTACAGATTTTTTGTTGTATATCATTTCTCTTATAGTATTTTTTATTTCATCTTATTATATATTTATATTATATAATATATTATAGATATTAGTCATAAACTATTTATTATAGATGATTTATTATAGATGAATTATTATAGATAATCTATTATAGATCATTAGTGTAGATTTTTATCACAGAATATCTATTATGAATTAATCATTATTGTCCATATATTATAGATTATTCATTATTGATTATTAATTACAGATGTCATATAGATTATTAATTGTCGATTATTATAAACAATTTATTATATAGTAATTATTGTAGAATATTTATCACAAATTATTAAAAAAACTATAGAATATATATGTTATTTATCAAATGTAACTTATTGTTTATTTTAGATTATATATTATGTGAGATTTATTATAGATTATCTATTATAGGTAATTTATTGAATATCAATTATTATATAGTTTATTATATCGGAGATTATTTATTATAGATCTTTTATTTATCATATTGATTTATCATATGTCATTTATTAAAAATCATGTATTATAGACTTTTTTTATAAATAATATAATTATCTATTATAGATTATTTATCATAGGTCATTTATTATATATGATATATTATATATAAAGTATAATTAATTCATTGTATATCATTTATTACATATATTATCATATAAAATTTATTTTGTATTACTTGTTATATATAATTTAATATACATCTATTTATTATATATTCATTGTATATTTATTATATGAACAGAGATCATAGCGACAAATGTAGTAGAAAGGTATGAATGAATATCTAAACATAATAAATAATAAATGACCTATAATAAATAATCTATAATAAATAATCCATAATATGTAATCAATGATAAATGATCTATAATACATGATCTCTGATAAATGATATGTAATAAATGATCTACTATAAATTATCTACATTAAATGATCTATAATAAATAATCTATAATAAATGATCTATAATACATAATCTACAACAATTGATATTCAATAAATGATCTATAATGAATAATATATAATAAATATTGTATAATATAAAATCAAAAATAAATAATAAGTAACCTATGATAAATAATCTATAATAATTACTATCACATAAATACTCTATAATAAATATTCTATAATCTATAAGGAATAATAGATATGTGAGCTATAATTAATGATACATGAATAATGATATGTACTAAAT
>NW_028234404.1:5457528-5467528 GCF_977035675.1 Penaeus japonicus
TACTATAATCATTATCATTATAACGAAAAACAAAAGAACAATAAGCCCACCCCCACCCCCCATCCCACCTCCATCCCACCCCACCCCAACCCCCCTCCTACCGATGCTGAAGGGCATGAACCCGTCCTTCCTGGCGACGAACTTCCCTTGGTCGTCCAGCCAGCGCTCGGGCGAAAACTTTTCCGGGTCGTCCCAGTAGCGGCGGTCGTGGTGCACGGCGTTGATGTTCGTGTTCAGTATGGTGCCCTGTGGGGGGGGGGATGGTATGGTGGATTAGTTGGTAGGGTGCTGTTTTAGGGTTTGGGGTGTCGTGTTTGGTTGGGGAGGTGGTGTGGTGTCGCTTTGCTGAATACTGCAAGTTGATTCGTTGACATGGTGTCGCTTAACTGAATATAGTGTCAGTTGAGTCGTTGACACGGTGTCATTTTACAGAATATTATCAATCGAGTCACTGACATGGCGTCGTTGACAGACCACCGAGGTGTTGCAAATCGCAATCCTCGCGGACGCAGAGCAGCGCTCGGACTCACCTTCGGAATGAAATAGGGCCCCAGGGTGGTGTCGCTCATCGCCACGTGTTGCACGCCCAACGCTGCCACGCTGGATCTTCGGAGGGTCTCGTGGATGACTGCCTCGGTGTATGGCAACCTGCAATGCATGGTTCGGTGCAATGGTTGGGGCTGGGGTAGTCCGTGTCGTTGAGTGAGTATGGTGTGGATGAGGGTGTGGGTTTGTGGTGATGGTGGTGGTGGTGAGGGTGAGGGTGAGGGAGAGGGTGGTGAGTTTGGTGATAGTGATTGATGTGATGGTGATGGTGATGATGATGATGATGAGGAGGAGGAGGAGGAGGATGGCACTCATGGTGACGGTGATGATGATGGTGATAACACTTAATAGATCAACAACCCAACCATCGTTAGCGTATTGTATATTTCGTAGCAACCAGAACAAAAGCAAAAAAAAACGAAGCGAGAAAAACGAGAAGCTCGTTCGTGTTATGACAAGAACCGGTAGCACACACACACACACACACACACACACACACACACACACACACACACACACACACACACACAACACAACACACACACACCACACCACAACACACCACACACAACACAACACAACACAACACAACACAACACACACACACCACACAACACAACACACAACACAGCACAAAATCAAAACCGCCCACAAACCGTATCTTATCCTCCATCGATGGCAGAGTCCCCCTGGGCAGAACCTGGTCGATCTCGTCCTGCAGCTTCCTCTGGACGTCGGGATGCGCAGCCAAGTAGAAGATCATGAAGGTCAGTGTGTTTGCGACGGTCTCGCTGCCGGCGAAGTACAGGTCCAAGATCAAGATGAACAGGTCCCTGTCTGGAAGAGAGGGAGAAGAGGGAGAGATGAGGGAGGGAGGGATGGGAGGAAGGGAGAAGGAGGGAGAGAGGGAGAGAAAGGGAGGGAGGGAGGGGGGAAGAGAGGGATGGGAGGGAGGGAGGGAGGGAGAAGAAGGGGGGAGGGGGGAAGAGAGGGAGGGAGAAGAGGGAGGAGGGAGGGAGGAAGGGTTGGAGGGAGGGAGGGAGGGAGGGAGAGGGGTGGGTGGGTTAAGATCGATAAATAGATTGGAATGTTGGTCGTTAAAACAGGTAGGTAGGTATATAACAGGTTAAATAAGTATGTAGGTAGGTTAAATATATAGGTATGTAGGAAGGTAAAGTAAGTAGGAAGGTTAGCAGGAAGGCAAAATAGGTAGGTTTGTATTCAAGTTAAATAAGTAGGTATATAGGTAGGTAAAACAGGTACGAAGGTAAGTATGTAGGTAAGATAGGTAGGTGTGTAGTAAGCTAAAATAGGTAGGTTTGTATTCAAGTTAAATAAGTAGGTATGTAGATAGGTAAAACAGGTACGAAGGTAAGTAAGTAGGTAAAATAGGTAGGTATGTAGTAAGGTAAAGTAGGTAGGTTTGTATTCAAATTAAATAAGTATGTATGTATATAGGTAAAATAGATAGGTATGTAGGAAGGTAAAGTAAGTAGGAAGGTTCGTAGGAATTTAAAATAGGTAGGTTTGTATTCAAGTTAAATAAGTAGGTATAATAGGTAGGTAAAACAAGTACGAAGGTAAGTATGTAAGTAAAATAGGTAGGTATGAATAAGTAGGTATGTAGGTAGGTAAAATAGATTGGAATGTAGGAAGGTAAAGTAAGTAGGAAGGTTTGCAGGAAGGTATAATAGGTCGTTTTGTATTCAAAACAGGTACGAAGGTAAGTATGTAAGTAAAATAAGACCTCCTCACCGCTGCGGAAGGCCTCTGCCTTGCCCTGTTCCTCCTCCATCTCCAAGAGGTAGGCATCGATCAGGTCCCTCGGGTTCTCACGGTCCAAGGTCCTCCTGTGGTCCTCGATCCATTCCTGAAGGAGGGAAGTGGAGGGAGGGGGTGATTAGGATCCCAGGAGGGGGAAGAGATACAATACATAAAAATAGAGTTAGACTGATCGATACATAGGTACACGTAAACCCTTCATAGAATCTCGCCACATAAACAGCCCTATGGCAATATTCTCGCCACATACACAGCCCTATGGCAATATTCTCGCCACATAAACAGGCCTATGGCAATATTCTCGCCACATACACAGCCCTATGACAATATTCTCGCCACATAAACATCCCTATAGCAGTATTCTCGCCACACAGCCCCCAGCATAATCCCAGCAAAGCCAGACTCACCCCGAAATAATCCATGAACTTGACTTTCAAATCCACAGCCAAATCCAGCTTGAAGACCCGCCTCCGTACGAAGTAAGGAAGGACATAGTTGATCCACGGCAGGAAATCGGGAATAGCAGACGCGGTGCTGAACTGGATGGCCTCGTTGATAATGCTCTCGAATTCCTGTAGTTTTGGGTGCTTGAGGTCGAACTGCTTGCCTGTGGCGTGAGAGGGGGAGGTGAGAGGTGAGGGAGGGAGGGAGGGGGGGTGAGGGGTGAGTGGTGGGGATAAGGAAGGGAGAGAGAGAGAGAGAGAGAGAGAGAGAGAGAGAGAGAGAGAGAGAGAGAGAGAGAGAGAGAGAGAAAGGTCTGTATGTATGTTCCTTATGCATACGTTGGACAGTCAAAGATGAAGGTTAGCCAGCAGGTTTATTACACAAAACTTGACAAGGTGTTTACAGAGGACAACAGGGAGAGACTGCCTCTCACGCACAGACTTATGGGTAATGCTGGCGCGACATTCAAATGACGCTTGAAGACAGTTACATTTATATATAGCGTGAATAGTTGTTTAAAGTATGGTTTCCATGCCTCCCTAATTACATATGCATAACTACTGACACTACTGACTCTTGATTCCCACACAAGGTCAAGCATAGGAGGCAAAGGGATCGATAGGGGATAAATAAAAGAAGACAAACGTCTGACTGGCTGCCCATCAAGTGCCAAGGGATAGCAAATGTAACAATAATAGACTACAAATTTATATATCAAATTTATCACACCAAAGAATAAAACAAATGCCATAAAAACAAGCTTTACGAATCATAGACATCAACGAATTAAAATATCGTAAAAACGGTTGCCAAACTAAAGGCACTATCAAGACGTTAAATACTATCCTATACAAACAATACACAGAACTCAAATCAATACCGTTATTAAGTCTTATAAAGGTAACAAGATCCTAAAATACGAAAAATAACTAAATTAATTAATTACATAATTTATCAAATAACTCAATTAATTCCATATTAGGTGTAAGTCACGCGGTACAAAGAGAAAATACATTCTTGTACCACAGTTTATGATAATAATATCGATAATAGAACGATTATTATAGTAATGATAATTATAAAAACAATAATAAGGATGATGGTGATAAAGATTATGATTATAGTGGTTGTTGTTGTTGCTGTTGTTGTTGATGATGATGATGATGATGATGAAGATGATGATGAAGATGAAGATGAAAATGAAGAAGATGAAAACGACAATGAAGATGAAGAAGATAAAGATGAAGCTAATGAAAATGATAATGATAATAAAAATGAAGACAACGATGACACTACCCCCACGAAACCAAAACCGACCTACTAGCAATCATCTGCCAAATAACGTTGACCACCGCGACCTTGAGCGAGTGAGGCACAGGCTCTGGCTTCCCCGCCTGCTCCTTCAGGGCGCCCACCATCTTCAGCGCCTGTTCCTGCACCGCTGCCACGAGGCGCGACTTGCCCATGCCGAGGTCTCGCAGCTGACGAAGGGAGAAGCGCCGGTTGCTCTGCCAGATGTGGCCGTTGCTGGAAATCACGCCTGAGGAAGGAGGGCCGAAGGAGGGGTGAGTCAAAGGGAGGGACGAAGGAGGGGTGAGTCAAAAGGAGGGACACAGGAGGGGTGAGTCAAAAGGAGGGACGAAGGAGGGGTGAGTCAAAAGGAGGGACGAAGGAGGGGTGAGTCAAAAGGAGGGACGAAAGGAGGGGTGAGTCAAAAGGAGGGCCGAAGGAGGGGTATGTCAAAAGGAGGGACGAAAGGAGGGGTGAGTCAAAAGGAGGGACGAAAGGAGGGGTGAGTCAAAAGGAGGGACGAAAGGAGGGGTGAGTCAAAAGGAGGGACGAAGGAGGGCTGAGTTGAGTCAAAAGGAGGGACGAAGGAGGGGTGAGTCAAAAGGAGGGACGAAAGGAGGGGTGAGTCAAAAGGAGGGACGAAAGGAGGGGTGAGTCAAAAGGAGGGACGAAAGGGGGGGTGAGTCAAAAGGAGGGACGAAGGAGGGGTGAGTCAAAAGGAGGGACGAAGGAGGGGTGAGTCAAAAGGAGGGACGAAAGGAGGGGTGAGTCAAAAGGAGGGACGAAGGAGGGGTGAGTCAAAAGGAGGGACGAAGGAGGGGTGAGTCAAAAGGAGGGACGAAGGAGGGCTGAGTTGAGTCAAAAGGAGGAACGAAGGAGGGGTAAGTCAAAGAGAGGGACGAAGGAGGGGTGAGTCAAAGGTAGGGACGAAGGAGGGGTGAGTCAAAAGGAGGGACACAGGAGGGGTGAGTCAAAAGGAGGGACGAAGGAGGGGTGAGTCAAAGGTAGGGACGAAGGAGGGGTGAGTCAAAAGGAGGGACACAGGAGGGGTGAGTCAAAAGGAGGGACGAAGGAGGGGTGAGTCAAAGAGAGGGACGAAGGAGGGGTGAGTCAAAAGGAGGGACACAGGAGGGGTGAGTCAAAAGGAGGGACGAAGGAGGGGTGAGTCAAAAGGAGGGACGAAGGAGGGGTGAGTCAAAAGGAGGGACGAAGGAGGGGTGAGTCAAAAGGAGGGACGAAGAAGGGGTGAGTCAAAAGGAGGGGTGAGTCAAAAGGAGGGGCGAGTCAAAAGGAGGGACGAAGGAGGGGTGAGTCAAAAGGAGGGACACAGGAGGGGTGAGTCAAAAGGAGGGCCGAAGGAGGGGTGAGTCAAAGAGAGGGACGAAGGAGGGGTGAGTCAAAAGGAGGGACACAGGAGGGGTGAGTCAAAAGGAGGGCCGAAGGAGGGGTGAGTCAAAAGGAGGGACGAAAGGAGGGGTGAGTCAAAAGGAGGGACGAAGGAGGGGTGAGTCAAAGAGAGGGACGAAGGAGGGGTGAGTCAAAAGGAGGGACGAAGGAGGGGTGAGTTGAGTCAAAAGGAGGGACGAAGGAGGGGTGAGTCAAAAGGAGGGACGAAGGAGGGGTGAGTCAAAAGGAGGGACGAAGGAGGGGTGAGTCAAAAGGAGGGACGAAGGAGGGGTGAGTCAAAAGGAGGGACGAAAGGAGGGGTGAGTCAAAAGGAGGGACGAAGGAGGGGTGAGTCAAAAGGAGGGACGAAGGAGGGGTGAGTCAAAAGGAGGGACGAAGGAGGGGTGAGTCAAAAGGAGGGACGAAGGAGGGGTGAGTCAAAAGGAGGGACGAAGGAGGGGTGAGTCAAAAGGAGGAGGAGGGGTGAGTCAAAAGGAGGGACGAAGGAGGGGTGAGTCAAAAGGAGGGACGAAGGAGGGGTGAGTCAAAAGGAGGGACGAAGGAGGGGTGAGTCAAAAGGAGGGACGAAGGAGGGTGAGTCAAAAGGAGGGACGAAGGAGGGGTGAGTCAAAAGGAGGGACGAAGGAGGGGTGAGTCAAAAGGAGGGACGAAGGAGGGTGAGTCAAAAGGAGGTCGAAGGAGGGTGAGTCAAAAGGAGGGACGAAGGAGGGTGAGTCAAAAGGAGGGCCGAAGGAGGGGTGAGTCAAAAGGAGGGACGAAGGAGGGGTGAGTCAAAAGGAGGGCCGAAGGAGGGGTGAGTCAAAAGGAGGGCCGAAGGATGGGTGAGTCAAAAGGAGGGACGAAGGAGGGGTGAGTCAAAAGGAGGGACGAAGGAGGGGTGAGTCAAAAGGAGGGACGAAGGAGGGGTGAGTCAAAAGGAGGGACGAAGGAGGGCTGAGTTGAGTCAAAAGGAGGGACACAGGAGGGGTGAGTCAAAAGGAGGGACGAAGGAGGGGTGAGTCAAAAGGAGGGACGAAGGAGGGGTGAGTCAAAAGGAGGGACGAAGGAGGGGTGAGTCAAAAGGAGGGACGAAGGAGGGGTGAGTCAAAAGAAGGGACGAAGGAGGGGTGAGTCAAAAGGAGGGACGAAGGAGGGGTGAGTCAAAAGGAGGGACGAAGGAGGGGTGAGTCAAAAGGAGGGACGAAGGAGGGGTGAGTCAAAAGGAGGGACGAAGGAGGGGTGAGTCAAAAGGAGGGACGAAAGGAGGGGTGAGTCAAAAGGAGGGACGAAGGAGGGGTGAGTCAAAAGGAGGGACGAAGGAGGGGTGAGTCAAAAGGAGGGACGAAGGAGGGGTGAGTCAAAAGGAGGGACACAGGAGGGGTGAGTCAAAAGGAGGGACGAAGGAGGGGTGAGTCAAAAGGAGGGACGAAGGAGGGGTGAGTCAAAAGGAGGGACGAAGGATGGGTGAGTCAAAAGAAGGGACGAAGGAGGGGCGAGTCAAAAGGAGGGACGAAGGAGGGTTGAGTCAAAAGGAGGGACGAAGGAGGGGTGAGTCAAAAGGAGGGACGAAGGAGGGGTGAGTCAAAAGGAGGGACGAAGGAGGGTGAGTCAAAAGGAGGGACGAAGGAGGGGTGAGTCAAAAGGAGGGACGAAGGAGGGGTGAGTCAAAAGGAGGGACGAAGGAGGGTGAGTCAAAAGGAGGGACGAAGGAGGGGTGAGTCAAAAGGAGGGACGAAGGAGGGGTGAGTCAAAAGGAGGGACGAAGGAGGGGTGAGTCAAAAGGAGGGACGAAGGAGGGGTGAGTCAAAAGGAGGGACGAAAGGAGGGGTGAGTCAAAAGGAGGGACGAAGGAGGGGTGAGTCAAAAGGAGGGACGAAAGGAGGGGTGAGTCAAAAGGAGGGACGAAAGGAGGGGTGAGTCAAAAGGAGGGACGAAGGAGGGGTGAGTCAAAAGGAGGGACGAAGGAGGGGTGAGTCAAAAGGAGGGACGAAGGAGGGGTGAGTCAAAAGGAGGGACGAAGGAGGGGTGAGTCAAAAGGAGGGACGAAGGAGGGGTGAGTCAAAAGGAGGGACGAAGGAGGGGTGAGTCAAAAGGAGGGACGAAAGGAGGGGTGAGTCAAAAGGAGGGACGAAGGAGGGGTGAGTCAAAAGGAGGGACGAAGGAGGGCTGAGTTGAGTCAAAAGGAGGGACGAAGGAGGGGTGAGTCAAAAGGAGGGACGAAGGAGGGCTGAGTTGAGTCAAAAGGAGGGACGAAGGAGGGGTGAGTCAAAAGGAGGGACGAAGGAGGGGTGAGTCAAAAGGAGGGACGAAGGAGGGCTGAGTTGAGTCAAAAGGAGGGACGAAGGAGGGGTGAGTCAAAGGGAGGGACGAAGGAGGGGTGAGTCAAAAGGAGGGACGAAGGAGGGGTGAATCAAAAGGAGCAAGAGGCAGGGAGTATGTGTGCTCTTTGGCCTTTTGGAGAGGAACAGAGGCCTATGTAATGATTGAATAGGAACAGAGGCCTATGTAATGATTGGATACAAATATAGGCCTATGTACAGAAAATCGCATCTGCGGAAGGAGAGATTGAAACTGAAGGTGAATTTTCGAAGATTCGTTCTCTTGACGCCGGAGGGGATGAAAGATGATGAAATGTTGGATGTGCAATCAATTGTATAACTTTCTACTATTATATGGGTGAGCCATTTTCAGAATCACACTTTGTAATTATCCTTATCCCTATTATCAATATCATATGCCTTACCATCATTATTATCATTATTTTAATTGTTGTCATTGTTATTGCCTTCTATATTAGCAGTGTTATTGCTATTATCATTATCACTGCTATTGTTACAATATTTTTATCATTATTATCACATACAAAAACCATCCCATTCCGAAACATGTTTACCTCTTCTGAGAGACTCATCTTGCTTACCGTTTCCCGCCACAGCACCAACAAGTCAAGGATTACTTTTCGAATTCAAAGGAAAAACGGGGCCTCATTATCATTAATCACCAACTTCTTACAAGTTCCTTACCCAAAGGCACTTCCTCAAAGAACTTGAAGCCTTCCCAGTCAGGTCGGTTGGTGAATTCCGCCCTACCCAGAGCTTCTTTACAGATTGGGTAGCCGTGGAGAAAGACCATAACCTGCGTACCCATTCTCCACCTGTAGGGCCACGTGACGTCATCGGCGTGGGGGTAAGAGAAAGAAAACGGGTATCTTGAGTTTTGCTGTTGATGATGTTCTTGTATTTCTATCTATTTATCTATCTTTATTGAGGTGGTGTTCGTGACTGAGACGAATTCTACGGGCTTTGTGAATTGGAACGCTTTGTATTTTGAGAAATTATTCCTCTTAGTTATTATAATTGTCTATGATGTTATCATGATCATCACTATCACAACTCATCAACATCTACAGTACAACCTAAACCTCTTTGCATGGACGTTTCAGTTCGTGTTTAGCATACCACTCTCTTTGCATATCCTTTTTACTCTTTTCCCAAATATCAAAACTTACAGGAAGATGTCACCGTGTTTCTTGTGGAGATCGTCCAGGTGCTGAGCCATGGAGTTCTTGCTGAGCAGCGGGATGTAGCCGACGAGAGGCAGACCCCAATATCCTGTTGGGAAATTGATAAAAGGGTTATTAGATAGATAGATGGAGTAGGAAAGAACAAGTGCAGATCAATCATCAAATTGTTTACACGCACACACACACATTTTTATATATATACATATATAAACATATATCTATCTATATATCTATATATATAGATGTATGTGTGTGTATATGCGCGTGTGTGTGTACGCACACACACACACACACACACACACACACACACACACACACACACACACACACATATATATATATATATATATATATATATATATATATATATATATATATATATATATATATATATATATATGCGTGTATGTGTGTGTGCGTGTGTGTGTCCCCACACACACACACACACACACACACACACACACACACATATATATATATATACATATATATATTATATATATATATATATATATATGTGTATATATATATGTGTGTGTGTGTGTGTCTGTATATATATATATATATATATATATATATATATTTACATTTATACATATCTATATATATACATATATGTGTATATATATACATATATTTATGTATTTATATATATATATATATATATAGATGTAAATATATATATATATATATATATACATATATGTACATGTATATATATATATATATATATATATATATATATATATATATATATATATATATATATATATATATATTATATAATGTATGTTTATATAGCCAAAGCTAAAAATAAAGCCTTAAAACATACATATGAATATATAGTAATAATGATATACATCGAGACAGGTAAGATAATGAATTAAATAACAACAAACAGACAACTAAACGCACTATACAATATATATCTTATTTCCGGTTACACCAAGTAACGATACGTGACACCAATAAACATCATTACAATATAAAATAAATAAACACACACAAGAGTCATAAACAAAATACACT